>NC_056728.1:753827433-754194933 GCF_019279795.1 Protopterus annectens | reverse complement strand
TTTAACTAGATGTCCATTAACAATGTTGCCTTTAAATTAACAGGATGTGTTCTGTCAGAAATCTACTTAATGTTCTGCACTTATTTTGAGTCGTGGTTCTTAATGAACCGTTTTCTTTGTAAGCCATTAAATATATAAGTTTCAATAACCAAAAACTTAACACAATGAAGTCTGAATCTGATAGAAATATTGCTGAAATTCAAATGTCTGAATTATCTTTTTCTAATAAATTATGAAAACATTTGCTTAAGTGGGGTCTATTGCTCCATACATAGCATAGCTACGCTGTTTGTTTAAAATGACTCAAAACATAAATTTTGGATGCTTTTCTAACTTACATTTTTCAAGTAGTTAGTCCTCAGTTGTCTGGTAATATTTCTGTGACTTGTTTCTTTTTGACCATCTGTAATACAGTATCCTTGTGTATTATAGGCTGTAAAGGTTTGATGCCAGTTGTAAGTTGCAAATTACCGTTCACAGCAACATATTTCATCTTAATGAAATTGGGCAAGTCTGTTGAGTCTGTGATGAACCACCTTTTTCAGCATTTTGTTCTCATAAATTGCCGTTGGCTGTGTTTCAGCCCTGCTTCCTTCTTTTGGCCTCAAATGTGGGCTGTATTTAGAATTTTTGGTCTACCTAAATCTATAAGAATCTAATTCTTGGTGTACACACTTTAAAATAAGCATTGTGACCAGAGTCAAACTTTACTCGTTTGTAAGTAGTCTCAAAATGTATGTCTTGATATCTTTCTTGGTAGTGTCCAGCCCTCTCCCTGTAGTTTTTGGATGGGTGAGAATGAATACGGAGGGAAATAAGAAGTTGAAAACTCTTGTGGTTGGCAGCATTACAAATACTTGAATCTGAAAGATTCCTTATGCATAATAAGGGGAGAGAAATGGACCCTTCTTTCAATTGTTTTCTAATCAGTCGAACTGTCAGCTAAAGGAAGCGACTTAAAAGTCATTTTGGTAATATATTAATTAGGAAAAATATTACGACATCAGTTGTTCCTTTAGTGTTTTTTTTTTTGGAAAATGCTTTGAAATTGTGTACTGTTTTCATTCCAATTTGATTTTTTTTTTATTTGGCAGGTGCACCAGGTATCATTTCATCTCCATATGCAGGGGCAGCTGGATTTGCCCCAACCATTGGCTTCCCTCAAGCTGCAGGTTTGATGCCTTAGTTTCATCTTACTTAAAGTTGTATTGGTCATTTCTGGCAGTAGTTGAACAATGAATGGTACTGTGTGTGCCTGATTTTTGGTTGTGTGTAGTTTGCATTTCTAGGGTGTGACTAAGAAAAAAGTGTTTCACGACAGTTCTCACATTTTATTTCTACCATACCAATGTGTAGCCCTTACCCAGTTCCACTATTTTTTTTTCATAATCTTTGGAGTGTTCCAGAAAATGTCTGAAGCCATTTTATAATGCAGTACCATTTTATAGCCTCCCTTTCCATGGACGTCTGTATTACCACATGGTCTCTTGAACCAACCCTGCCATGTTTCCAGAAATTACTCCAGTCATATAATGATACAGTACATTTTATACTGTCTCTCTACCTTGTACCCTTGAGTCACCACAGGCCCCCTGAATCATTGTTGTGATGATTCAAGTTTAAAAACAAACAGCATTTTGGTGCAAATATGCATACAGCCTGCACCTTTTGTATGGAATTTATATCCCTGGTTCTTGAACAAGAGCTGTGGATCCTGGTGGTTTGTACTTGAGTTTTGCTGGCTTGGTGACTTAGACTGCTTTTGTCTTTGGCCACCGACATCAGTGACACAGTGTCAAAAGCTAGAGTCTGCTTTGCATGATTTGTGTGAGCATTTTGTATATGGCTTACTCCATACGGTCATGGGCAGTAATTTAAGATTTGGGTGCTTCAGTGCTTATAATCTTCAAGGGTCTTTTTGCTTGCAGTATATAGTGCATTAGATATTCAATTTTGCTACATTCAGAAGCACAGCACTGTATGTAAGTAACATTTTATAAAGGAATAAATCGCATCTCAGCTTTTACCTTGTGAGATACAAACATTCAGCAAAATACATCAGGAATGAGCAGGTTTAAAGTGCCATGTATATGTATGGGAGAGAAGTACATGAGGTGTGATAGAAAACTCCATGCAACATTAGTTGGTGTGTGTGTCTGTGCGCGCGCATGCCTGTGTCTCTGTGTGCGCGTGTGCCTTTGTGCGTGTGCCTGTGTATGTGCTTGCCTGTGTGTGCGCGCGTGCCTGTGTGTGTGTGTGTGCACGCTTGCCTGTGTGTGCGCACGTGTGCCTGTGTGTCTGCCCATAATCCTAGAAGGCTCTTGCAGGAAAGTATATGTATGGTATAATTATATCAGATATGTAGCTGTGTTTGTATTTAAATGTAATAAAAGTACTTGTTGAAAAAGAAAGCTTTCTGGTAGTAGACAAATGTGCCTTACCAGTTTTTAAGGTTCTCAGTAATTTAGTTTAAATAACAGGTTTTCTGTGGCAAAAATCTGATTGGATGTCCTTTTCAGTCATTCCTCAATGGATGGGTGTCTGAGGATAGGTGTCTGATCCGACTCAGCCTCTTCTAACAGATTTTCAGATCCAAAGTTCTTGAACTCCCTTTACCTATAATGCCCCCACCAACTTAACATACCAGAAATCTCGTTTGCCACCATTCTGCTTCAGATGCAAATCCTATCGAACTCGAGCTTTTGGGGGCTCCTCTTAACACTGTCATGAGTTTAACTACAAAAGAACAAAATGGCAACTGGGCACACCAAGATAGTTTAAGTGCTTTCTTTCATTTATTTTACAGAACTTCATCAGAAACTACATACACAATCAAACCACTCCCTTTTATACCAAATGAATTGTTTAAATTACAAATCAACCAATACCAATCAAATCTCAAGTAAAACACACAAATATTAGTTTCTGCACCTTTTCTTTCAAAAACCATTTAACAAAGTTTTTTTTATTTAAAAAAACATATAAAAATTTATACGTCTTGTTAGATGAAATGTTCTTGAAAGATGTTCCGGTTGATGCCATGGTGGTGGAAGCAGCCACCAAAAAGGAACTTGCAGATCCTTCCGTAACAGTCAATCTCCTCCTTCAGAGCTCGGAGCCAGAGATTATTGGTACCGTGACTGTTGAGGATCTCTCTTTGAAGTCGGGTGAAGTGACATAAATAATTCAGCGAACGCATAGCAAAGGTCGCTGAGGAAAACATCCGCTTACCATACCTGTCCATGGTCCTAGACTCCTTGTTAGGAGGATGGACTGGTACTCTGTTTTTGAGGTAGCTGAAAGAGTCATCTCTATGCTTAGAGAAGAGACGACCCTGTCCTCTTCAGACTTTATCGCATTCAGTTTTACATCCTGAGCCTTGATCCATCCCTTCCACCGGGACAGCCAGTCCAAGCTAGCCTCCAGTCCATCCATCAGGGTATCTTTATCTCTTTTGGTATCTCCCTCAAGCATCCTACCAAGGAGGTCCCACAGAAGAAAAAGTGCAAATGTCTATCACTGAAGATGTGATTTTTAATGAGAGGGAAGTGTCCCCCAGATCACCACTTAAAGATGTCTCCTTTTGAGATACCCTGGAACTCAAACAGAGGTGGTTCGTCTCCAATAACCCTTATCAAGAGGAATCCATGTTTTTGAAGGCTTTCAGGTCTGTCCCATCTTACCCTCCTGGGTGACTTCCCCTGCCAGTGGTCTTGTAGATCTGGTCTCACGGTGGGCATAGAAAGAACTGGGCACTGTCGAGCCTATTCCCAAGAGACAAGACAAAATCCTTGCACCTCCAAAAGCCCATCTACACAGGAGTAAAGGAGTGTCAGTTGATGCCATGGTGGTTGTTGCAGCCATGAGAAAGGAACTAGTGGAACAGAGATGTCCTTCAAGGATGCATCTGCAGTCATCACATATGGGTTGTCCTGCCTCAGGCAGCCCTTCGGTCTGTCCTGCCTCAGGCAGCCCTTCGGTCGGCCGGATTCCAAAGTCTGGGTCCAGAGTTGGCTGATGTCGCCCTTTCCCCGACGTCAGAGCACCTGGGGTATAAAAGCGTCAGCCGACGCCATCTTCCTTAGTCTTTCTTGCCGCGTGGAGCCCGAAGCAGAAGCAGTTAGCAAGTGCCGGTCGGCCAGCTCCTGTAATTCAGCTACCGAAGACTTCAAAAGCGAAGTACCCCGTTGGGGACTCTTTCTTGCCTCAGCCGATGTCGGATAAAGTTAATAATTGCTTAACTTGTGGGAAACAAATACCTCATAAGGATTTCCACTCTTACTGCCTCCCCTGCCTGGGCCCAGACCACAACGTCTCGGCCTGTTGAGCCTGTGCTTCCTTCAACCGACGCACTCTTAGACGTCGGGTGGAGTTTGCAGAGGAATTTTTTGGGGCTAGTTTTTTGTACAATATGCCGTGGGAGACTCCAACTTCACATTTAACAAAGAAACGGAAGGACAAGGACCAACACATGCGGGCTGCAGTTTCGGCTGAAACCACGGCCAGGCCTACCGCGAGTGTCTCGGTCTCGGCTGAAACAGAGTCCTTGGTACTTCCGACCCCCGAAACCGCTCAACTGACAACCTCGTCCCCGGAGACCCCTGCTGAGTCGGTTATTGAATTTCCTTCAGAAACTGGTGTCTTGGAAACTTCCGACACCATTCCTTTAGACAAAACTACACCAGCACGTGGTGCAGCCAGGCCTGCTGCATCCATGTCCATAAAGGCATTCACCAGGGCTAAAGCTGCTAAACACACAAAAGCTATGCCCCCCAGGGTTGTTCCTCAGGGACCCACTACAACTTCACAGATTCTAACCTTAGCAGAGGACCTTATTTCCTTAATTAGGGGCTCTCAACCCCATCCGGACAGGGGCTCTCTTCTCTAGACAAAAGGCCCAGGGTTGAGCCCTCTGATCCCCACTCCTCAGAGGAGGCCTCTGATGGCTCTGCTCTCTCGGTCTACCAGGAGGAGGCTTTTTTGGCCTACGAGGACTCTGATGCAGAGGAATCTATCCCCTCGGCCTCCTGAACTATACTTCGGGGAGACCCTTCACACTATGAGAGAGCATTTCAAATGGCAGGGCCAGGAATTCTCTGATTCCAGGAAAAGATTAAGAACTTTTCTGCATTTACCTCAGCATAGACCTTTGGCTATTCCTCCTGTTTTGAATGTCATTGATGATGTGTACTCTGAGTCTAGCATAACCCCTGACTCTCTTCCTCCGGCCCCTGTCAAACCAGATAGGTACTACAGGGTCCCGGACTCGCATCATTTTCTTTACAAGGCCCACTCTGCTGATCCAGAAACTATTTCCCAGGGCCCTAAATGGGTTGCAGCTGCCACTACTAAAAATCTACTCCCCTCTGAAAGGGAGTCCAGGGCTTTAGAGAGATGGGGTAAAAAAGTGTATACTTCTGCTACTCTTTCTATGAGGGCATTAAATTGTCAATTTCATATGATACAGTATCAAGAGTATTTGTTAGATGAATTGCATAAGAAATTGTCTTCAGCTGAACCCCTAGATCGCAAATCACTTCAGGATCTGGTACATAACTCCCAGCAGGTTAGCAACCATTTCTTGCAGTGTGGTTATGATGTATTGGAAGCTTCATGTAGGTCAGCTATGACAGGTGCAGTCATACGTGTAGGCATGCTTGGCTGAAGGAACAATCTCTGCCAGACCATGTTAAAGCTAAGCTTCTGGATGTTCCTCTGGAAAAGCAAAAGTTATTTGGCTCCACTGCTCAGGAGGTCTTAAAGAAATTTGAGGAAAAGGCAAAATCTGTACAAACAGTCAAAGATTTTCTACAAGTCCAACCACCAAGATTCAGCAGAAATTGGCCTACCAAGAATTGGTCCTTTCCGGACACAGAAAGATTTCAGAGAGGCAAGAACAGGCATGCCAGAGGTAGAGGGCAAGCTAGAGGCTCATACAGAGGACGTCAATGGCAGCCTCCCAACCAGAGAGGTAGTGCAGGACCTACAACTGCTGCACAAGGACAGACTCAATGACTTTGCTTTGACTCCACCAACTAGGGCTCAATTAGAAGCACCTTTGGGCGGAAAGCTTTCTTTATTCTCAGAAAATTGGCACAGTATTACAAGAGACAAATGGACACTGCAAATAATAGACAAAGGTTACAGGTTACATTTTCACAC
Source organism: Protopterus annectens (assembly GCF_019279795.1). Lineage (NCBI taxonomy): Eukaryota > Metazoa > Chordata > Ceratodontiformes > Protopteridae > Protopterus > Protopterus annectens. Next base: position 754,188,771 of record NC_056728.1, on the reverse strand, counting down.
ATTGCCAAAAAGAAAAGGCATGCCAGACCTGCCACCAAATCAAAGGGCAGAGGCTTTGAAACAAATTTCCAACTTAATGCAAATGAAAGCTATAGAAAAAGTTCCTCTTTCAGAACAAGGCCAAGGATTTTATTCCAGACTATTCCTTGTTCCAAGAAAAGAAAATCAATGGAGGCCTATTCTCAACTTGTCCGCACTGAATACTTATCTCATTGTGCCAAAATTCAAAATGCTGACTCTACAGCAACTCCTTCCCATGCTGGGCAAGGGGTCTTGGCTGGTGATTCTAGACCTCAAGGAGGCATACCTGCATGTCCCTATCAGACAAAGTTGCAGAAGACACCTCAGATTTCTTGCAGGTTCAGAGCATTATCAATTCTCAGCATTGCCCTTTGGCTTATCTACTTCGCCCAGAGTATTCACGAAATGCCTGGCATCAGTAATTGCACACTGCAGACTTCAGGGGATTCAAATATACCCATATCTGGACGACTGCCTTATACAAGCGGACAGCCAACAAACTTTGGTAAAGGACTTGAATTATGCCATCCACCTACTGCAGGCCTTGGGATACACAGTCAACATTCACAAATCAAGACTTGTTCCATCCCAAAGAATAACTTTTTTGGGTGCGGATCTAGACACAACCACCCAAATGGCTTTTCTCACAGAAGAAAAACAAAGACAACTACTGGATTACTTCAAGAATCTGACACGACAAACTCAGCTGACTGCAAGGAAAATCCTGCAGGCCCTGGGTTACATGGCATCTTGCATTCTTCTGATTCCACAAGCAAGGCTGCATATGAGGAAACTACAATGGTACCTAAGGAGTTTATGGACTCAGCACAGTCACAGCTTAGAAACTTTGATCCCTCTCATTCCATGCCTCCAAAAGGATTTTCTGTGGTGGGCTCAAGCAAGCCAGTCAAACAGGGGTCTGCCCTTCAACAAACCAATAGCCAGCCAAACCATTACAACCGACGCTTCAGACCATGGTTGGGGAGCACACATGGAGGGCAGATGTATTCAAGGACTATGGTCACAAAAGGAGCTACGCATGCACATAAACCAAAAGGAAATGCTGTCAGTGATGCATGCAATCGAGGCCTTCAGACTCTTTCTGCATCAAGGCCACCTGCTAATAAGGACAGACAACACCACAGTTAATGTGGTACATAAACAAGCAAGGAGGCACCCATTCCTACCCTCTTTGCAGACTGGCAATGAATCTATGGGAACTTTCCTTGAAACTCAATATAGAGCTGCAGTCCCAGTTTGTGCCAGGAAAAGACAATATACTGGCGGACAGCTTAAGCAGAAATATCATGGATGTACACGAATGGATGCTGCACCCAGACATCTTCCTACAGATAACACAATCATGGGGAAGGAAGGCCGGGCATAGATCTTTTTGCCTCCCCCCTCAATCATCAGCTGAAGAAATTCTTCTCAAGGACATACCACCCACAAGCATGGAAAGTGGACGCCCTCTCTTTCAGCTGGAGAACTCTGACAGTGTATGCATTTCCACCTCTTCCATTAATGACCAAGGTCTTACTGAAGATCAGGACAGAGCAGCCAAAAGTGATTCTTATAGCTCCGGACTGGCCAAGACAGCACTGGTACCCACTGTTAAAGAGCATGTCACGCACAAAACCATGGCCTCTTCCTCAGTGGCCACTTCTCCTGACACAGCACAATTACAAGACTCTGCATCCCAACCTGAAAACCTTGCAACTAACAGCCTGGAAAATACCTTGACTCCTCCTCAGGATAAGCTATCCCAGAGAGTGAAGGGATATCATCATGGAAGCTCGCCGGCCTTCCACAAGAAAGGGCATATTCAGCAAAATGGAAAAGATTTCACACTTGGAGCACCACAAAGGGCCTAGATGCGGCAGTGATGTACATGGCACATATCCTGGAATACTTGGCAGAAATGCTCCACAATGGCCTGTCTTACTCTTCCATTAAAATTCATGCTTCAGCAATTTCAGCAGAGTACAATACTGATCCACCTGTCTTTTCTCATCCTCTCCTAAGACAGTTTCTAAGAGGAATTAAAAACATCAATCCTCCAAGGAAACCTCCAGTGCCTACTTGGGACCTTAACTTCGTGTTTGAAAAACTAACTCTGCCTCCTATTGAGCCAGCAGCATCTGCAGAACTACAGTTCCTGACTTGGAAGACTGCCTTTCTTCTGGCCATAACCTCAGCAAGAAGAGTATCTGAGTTACAGGCCCTCATGGCAGTACAGCCATTTCTTATTTGTCATCAGGACAGAGTCTCATTGAGAACCAATCCTTCCTTTATGCCAAAGGTGGTATCCAGGGTCTCATTAAACCAAGCTATTCACCTGCCTACCTTCTTTCCAAATCCACAAAACAAAGGGGAGAAACTTCTGCACACCCTGGACATACACAGACAGTTGCGCTACTACTTGGACTTGGACAGAACTAAAAGCTACAGAAAAACTGACCAGTTGTTGGTAGCATATGCTGCTGGAGCACAAGGAAAAGCAATTTCCAAACAGACAATTTCAAAATGGATAGGGAATTGCATTCGTTTTTGTTATTCCTTTCATGGAAAAACTGTGCCAGCTAACATTAGACCTCATTCCACCAGAGCCACAGCCACCTCCACAGCCTTCTTAAGAGGAGTGGCTACCAAGGACATTTTAGAAGCTGCTACATGGAGCTCCGTGCATACATTTTCCAAGCATTACAATTTACCTTTATATTCCAGATCCAGAGCAGGCTTTGCTACAGCAGTCCTGCAGGGCATTTTAGCTACACCATCCTTTACATAGATCCTCCACCCCCAGATTGGCTATGGTATTCTACCCATATGTGATGACTACAGTTGCATCCTTGAAGGACATAGTACAGTTTTGTACCTACCATAAATGTAGATGCCAGATAGGTATGCATCTGCAGTCAGGTTTACCCTCCCTCCTTCCCCTCTTTGGTATTTATTGGGTACTTCTCCCTCTCATAGCTAGCTGGGGTTATCTATTATGGTGTATTTGTTTTGTGTGTATATATATATATATATATATATATACACACACACACACATATATATATATATATATATATATATATATATATATATATATATATATATATATATACACATATATATATTTCTGTGCATGTTTGGAATTTATTGCATTTCTCCAAATTTAGCCTTCCTTTGAGGGCACCTGGCATCTGGGGCAAGAAACACTGAGGAAGATGGCGTCGGCTGACGCTTTTATACCCCAGGCGCTCTGACGTCGGGGAAAGGGCGGCATCAGCCGACGCCAGACCCAGACTTTGAAATCCGGCCGACCGAAGGGCTGCCTGAGGCAGGACAGACCGAAGGGCTGCCTGAGGCAGGACAAACCCATATGTGATGACCGCAGATGCATACCTATCGGACATCTACATTTATGGTAGGTACAAAACTGTACTTTTCTCTGTCAGTCACCTTAACAGGGAGTCTCGGGTGCTTGAGAGGTTAGGGAAGCATGTCTCTGCATCAGTGATCTTTACTTTAAGGTCACTGAATGAATGGTTTGGCACATTTTACCAGATTTCAAAGAGATTTGATCAAGGAGCCTACCAAATCTTTTAGGATCCACTTCTTCCAAGGAAGGGAGTACTATTTCCTCGCAGCTGGCTGCCCCTGCAATCCGTATCTAATTTGTCCATGAGGTTAGTCTCTCATGCTGCAGAAATACCCATGAGTGATTGGTCCAGGCATTTCCATTAGAAAGACACGCCTGGATGTACTTGTGTGATTTTTGCAGAACCATTTAAATCTTCTTTTGTCATTGCACCTTTTGACAGAACCTTGCTGTTTGGTCTCAAGTTAAAAGATTCGCTCTTCAACTGCAGACGAGAAGAAAAGACCCTGTCTGCTCTGGGTGTACATTTTTCTATTCCTCAAAGGTCATTTTCTAGGAACCAATGAGATGGTAGAAAGATGTGGTTCAAGAAATCATAAGGGCCCTTTCAGGAGTCATGGGGAGATAGTTCCCCCAGGGGTAGAAGGGGGAACTCAAATGGAAGATGCTGTCCCGATGAAAGAGGTGGTCCACATAACCATGGGTCTAGTGATTCTTTCTCAGACAGATCCTGTCAGTGCATCTGAATGGAGGCCCGACTGTCTGTTCATGGAGGCAGTAAGGGGGTCATCTATTGCTACAGTTTGGAGAGTCTGGCTAAAATCACAAAACATTTATGGGTGTGGAGGATAATATTCAGAGGATGTTCATAGTGTTACACTGCTGCAGTCATTACACTAGGGTTAACCTGCCGTCAGGCGGTCCCGCAGTCGGCCCAAATTCCAAAGTCTTGGTCCGGCGTCGGTTGCTGTTGCTTCTTCCCTGACGTCAGTGCGCCAGGGGTATATAAGATGCATCCGACGCCATTGTCTTCAGTCTTTCTTGCTGCGCATTGCCCGAAGCAGACGCAGTTCGCAAGTGCCGGTCGGCCTACTCCTGAGATTTTCAAAGTCGAATTTCAGATGTGAAGTCTTCAATAAAGCTAAGTACCCCGTGGGGGAAACATTTTTCTTCCAAGGAAGGGAGTACTATTTCCTCGCAGCTGGCTGCCCCTGCAAACCGTATCTAATTTGTCCATGAGGTTAGTCTCTCATGCTGCAGAAATACCCATGAGTGATTGGTCCAGGCATTTCCATTAGAAAGACACGCCTGGATGTACTTGTGTGATTTTTGCAGAACCATTTAAATCTTCCTTTGTCATTGCACCTTTTGACAGAACCTTGCTGTTTGGTCCCAAGTTAAAAGATTCACTCTTCAACTGCAAACGAGAAGAAAAGACCCTGTCTGCTCTGGGTGTACATTTTTCTACTCTTCAAAGGTCATTTTCTAGGAACCAATGAGATGGTAGAAAGATGTGGTTCAAGAAATCATAAGGGCCCTTTCAGGAATCATGGGGAGATAGTTCCCCCAGGGGTAGAAGGGGGAACTCAAATGGAAGATGCTGTCCCGATGGAAGAGGTGGTCCACATAACCATGGGTCTAGAGATTCTTTCTCAGACAGATCCTGTCAGTGCATCTGAATGGAGGCCCGACTGTCTGTTCATGGAGGCAGTAAGGGGGTCATCTATTGCTACATTTGGAGAGTCTGGCTAAAATCACAAAACATTTATGGGTGTGGAGGATAATATTCAGAGGATGTTCATCATGTTACACTGCTGCAGTCATTACACTAGGGTTAACCTGCCGTCAGGCGGTCCCGCAGTCGGCCCAAATTCCAAAGTCTTGGTCCGGCGTCGGTTGCTGTTGCTTCTTCCCTGACGTCAGTGCGCCAGGGGTATATAAGATGCATCCGACGCCATTTTCTTCAGTCTTTCTTGCTGCGCAGTGCCCGAAGCAGAAGCAGTTCGCAAGTGCCGGTCTGCCTACTCCTGAGATTTTCAAAGTCGAATTTCAGATCTGAAGTCTTCAATAAAGCTAAGTACCCCGTTGGGGAAACATTTTTCTTGCCTCAGACCAATGTCAGAAAAAGTTAATAGTTGTATTTCTTGTGGGAAGCAAATACCTCATAAGTACTTCCACTCTTACTGTATTCCATGCCTAGGCCCTGATCACGACGTCACTAGTTGTCGGTTTTGTGCGAGATTTAACAAATGCACTATAAAAAGATGTTTTGATTTTGCTTTACACTACATTGGCCGAAGGTTCAATTATACTATGCTGTCGGATCAACCGACGACCGCAATTCCGAAAAAAACGCAAAGACAAGGATAAGGACAGGCATCCGAGGTCCAAAACAGACGAAACCTCTTCTAGGCCAGTCGCCGGGTCTCAGTGAGGCACTTTTGCAGCCCCTGACACCCGCTACCTCAGAGCCACAGGCCGCCTCCGACTCCCACGTGGAGACAACTAGGCCTCTGTAAACTCAAGGTATTGGGCTTACAGAAACAAATGCCTCAGATGGGTCCGGAGCCACTGAGCAGGCATCGGCTTCTGAGGGTGTTTTCAGACCTTCACAACTTACCATTAAAGCAACAGCCAAGACAAAAGTACCATTAAAGACAAAGAAGCAAGTACAGCATTCTCCTGGACAGTCCTCCATGCCTAAGAAACAGATGCTTAAAATGGCCGAAGACCTCATTACTCTAATCAGGGGTTCCCATCCCCCTCCTGAGAAAAGGTCTAGGTAGGATACTGACTAAGATTCCTCTGATCAGGTTTCCATTTCCTCTGATTCCTCTTCAGACCAGGGATACTCTACCCCACTGTGAGGACTCTGATGCTGAAGAATCTTCCCCTTCAGCCTCTCCTCCTGAGGATTATTCTTTTGGGGAAACTTTACATACCATGAGGGAGCATTTACATTGGGAAAGTCAGGATTATTCAGAATCCAAGAAAAGGCTCAGGGATTTCCTTTTATTGCCTCAGCACAGGCCCCTGGCTATTCCGCCTGTGCTAGATATTGTGGATGATGTGTTCTCTGAATCCAGCTTATCTCCTGATTCTTTGCCCCCTGCACCAGATAAGCCAGATAGACATTATCTCTCACAAGTCAATTACATTGACTCTCACAAGTTTCTTTATAAAAACCCTTCTGCTGATCCAGAAACTATTTCCCAGGGTCCAAAAGGGGTTAAGGCTTCCATTGCAAAAAATCCACTACCCTCTGACAGATTAGAGAGCTTTGGATAGATGGGGGAAGAAAGTTTACGCTTCTGCAACTTTAGCAATAAGGGCTTTAAATTGCCAGTTTCACATGCTTAAGTACCAACAATATTTAATGGCTCAGTTAAAACAGAAAATGCTTGCAAGCTCAGAAGCTCCTGACTGTAAAGAAATGCAGGATGTATTGCATGCAGTTGAACAGGTGGGAAAACATACTCTGCAGTGTGGTTTTGATTCTTTAGAGGCCTCTTGTAGAGCCGCAGTTACAGGTTCTGTGATTCGAAGACATGCTTGGTTAAATGAAAAGAGTTTACCTGATCATGTTAAGACAAAATTATTGGATGCTCCTTTACAGCATGATACCTTGATCATCGTGTTACACTGCATCACACTTGGGTTATCTGCCATCAGGCGGTCCCGCAGTCGGCCCGAGTTCCAAAGTCTTAATCCGGTGTTGTTTGCTGTCGCTTCTTCCCTAATGTCAGTATGACAGGGGTATAAAAAAGGCAACCGATGCCATTTTCTTTAGTCTTTCTTGCCGCGCGGTGCCCGAAGCAGAAGCAGTTCGCAAGTGCCGGTCGGCCGACTCCTGAGATTTTCAAATCAAATTTCAGACCGAAGTCTTTAATAAAGCTAAGTACCCCGTTGGGGAACCTTTTCTTGCTTCAGTCCGATGTCAGAAAAAGTTAATTGCATTTCTTGTGGGAAGCAAATACCTCATAAGGATTTTCATTCTTATTGTATCCCTTGCCTAGGCCCAGACCACGACGTCACAGGTTGTCTGTTTTGTGCCAGGTTTAACAAACAAACTATTAAACGTCTGTTTGATTTCGCCCGACATTATTTTGGTAGAAAATTTAATTATACCATGCCGTCGGAGAAACCGACAACCAGGATGCATAAAAAGCACAAAGATAAGGACAGGTAGCCGAGACCCAAACCAGACACCAAGGCCTCTGCTAGGCCAGTCGCCGGGTCTCTAGTTTTCAGTGAGGCACCTATGCAGCCCCTGACAACCGCTGAATTATAACCCCAGCTTGCATCCGACTCCCAAGCGGAGATTGCAGGGCCTCCAGAGCCTTTATCTTTAGGCCCTTCTGACTCCATGGCTGAAGGGGATTCGGGTGCAGTTGAAAGGCCGTCAGTTGCTGAAGGTGTCTTCAGACTGACTACACTTACTATAAAATCCTATGCAAAATTGAAAACTCCATCAAAAGTAAGGAAGCCTGTACAGCAGTCTCCAGTGCAAGGCCCCATGCCTAAGAATCAGATGCTTAAGATGGCCGAAGACTTAATTACCCTAATCAGGGGTTCCCATCCCCCACCTGACAAAAGGCCTAGACAGGAGGAGGACTACGCTTCCTCTGACCAGGTTTCCATTTCGTCAGATTCTTCTGAGGAACTGGAGTACTCTTTTCCCCTTATGAAGACTCTGATGCTGAAGAGTCTATTCCTTCAGCATCTCTCCCAGAAAACTACTCTTTTGGGGAAACTTTACATACCATGAGGGAACATTTCCACTGGGAAGGCCAGGATTACTCTGTTTCTAAGAAAAGGCTCCTAGAGTTCCTCTTACTACCCCAGCACAGACCCCTTGCTATTCCACCTGTGTTAGACATTGCGGATGATGTTTATTCAGAATCTAGCCTTAAACCAGATTCATTACCTCTTGCACCAGCCAAACCAGACAGAGACTACAGAGTCCCTGACTCACATAAATTCCTATATAAAAGCCCTGTTGCTGACCCAGAAACTATTTTCCAGGGTCCCAAAGGGGTTAAGGCCTCTATTGCTAAAAGTCCTGTACCGTCTGAAAGGGATTCTAGAGCACTAGACAGATGGGGAAAGAAAGTATATACCTCAGCTACTCTAGCTATGAGGGCCTTAAATTGCCAGTTTCACATGCTGAAATATCAACAATATTTGATGTCTCAATTAAAACAAAAAATGAGCACACATACAGAGCAGCCTGATTACAAGGAAATGGAAGATTTGTTGCATGCAGCAGAACAAGTGGGAAAACATACTTTGCAGTGTGGATTTGATTCATTGGAAGCTTCTTGCAGAGTAGCTGTGTAACAGGCTCTGTCATTCGTAGCCATGTTTGGTTAAAAGAACAAACTTTACCTGATCATGTTAAAACAAAGTTATTAGATGCACCCTTACAGAAGGATGTTTTATTTGGTGTGAAAGCAGAAGAGGTTTTAAAGAAAATGGAGGATAAGGCAAAATCTATGCAGACGGTCAAGGATTTTTTACAGGTTCAACCCCCTTGTTTCAGCAGAAATTGGCCAACCAAAAACTGGTCCTTCCCAACTTCTGACAGACCATAGAGGGGCAAATACAGACTCCCAAGGGGCAGAGGCCAGCCACAAGGCTCTTACAAGCCACGGCAATGGGGTGCCACAACCCAGAAAGGAGAAGACAGGTCTCAAACTATCAGAAGACAATCACAATGACTTACCCCTCAGACTGCCAAGCAAATCACTCTTGGCAGCTCCCTTGGGAGGAAAACTTGCACTTTTTGCAGACAATTGGCACATCATCACAAAAGACAAATGGGTCCTAAATATTGTAACTCAAGGATACAGGTTCCACTTTCACACTTTACCAAGGATAAAAGGAATGCCAAACCTGCCATCAAATCAACGGGCAGAGGCTCAAAAACAAATTACAGCACTCATGGACAAGAGAGCCATTCAACAGGTTCCTACACAGGAGCAAGGACAAGGATTTTACTCAAGATTCTTTCTGGTTCCCTGAAAGGACAAAGCCTGGAGTCCCATTCTGGACCTTTCAATTCTAAACACATACCTGGAAGTACCCAAATTTAAGATGCTCACACTACAGCAACTTCTTCCCATGCTGGTAAAGAAGGCTTGGCTAGTAACGTTGGACCTCAAGGAGGCATACCTGCATGTCCCTATCAGACAAAATTGCAGAAGATACCTCAGATTTATAGCAGGTACAACTCATTACCAATTCTCTGCACTGCCCTTTAGCTTATCTACTGCGCCCAGGGTCTTCACAAAATGCCTGGTACCAGTAATTGCATACTGCAGACAACGAGGAATCCAAATATATCCATACCTGGATGACTGCCTTATTCAAGCAGACAGAAAGGGCATTCTTTTAAAACATCTGGCATTTGTAAAAAACCTACTAAATTGCCTAGGGTACACAATAAATGAAAAGAAGTCAAAACTAGTGCCCGCACAAGACGTAATATTCCTGGGTGCCAGCTTAAATACAACAGCCCAGATGGCTTATCTCACGCCAGACAAGCAAGGACAACTGACTCAGTACTTCAAAATGATGGCAACAAAGACCCAACTCCCTGCAAGAAAAATTCTGCAGGCCTTGGGATTCATGGCATCTTGCATACTACTAATACCATATGCCAAACTGCATATGAGTAAATTACAATGGTACCTGAAAAGCGTATAGACTCATCACAGCCACAGCTTGGAAACAATAATACCACTAATTTCCCTGCCTTCAACAGGAGTTTCTGTGGTGAGCTTAGGCATGTCACCTCAACAATGGTCAGCCTTTCACCTTGCCCACAGCCAGGCAAACAATGACAACAGATGCATCGGATTACGCCTGGGGGAGCACACATAGGGCAGGGTATTCAGGGCAAATGGTCTGCAGATCAAATGCATCTCCACATCAATCAAAAAGAGATGCTAGCTGTACAAAATGCCCTAACAGCTTTCAAGGACCTCCTACATCCAGGACAACTTCTAATAAAGACGGACAACACCACAGTGATGTGGTACAGAAACAAACGAGGGGGCACACATTCCTACCCCCTATGCAGGCAAGCAATGACCTTGTGGAACACAGCACTGACCTACCAAGTTCAACTACAAGCACAATTCCTGCCAGGAAAGAAAAATACATTGGCAGACGAACTAAGCAGAAATATCATGGATCCTCACTAGTGGAAACTAGACCCACAAGTATTCACAATGATAACTCAAAAATGGGGGAGCCCAGACATAGATCTGTTTGCCTCCACCCAAAAACTACCAACTGCGAAAGTTTTGCACAAGGACATACCACACACTAGCTTGGAAAGTGGATGCCCTCTCATTCAGTTGGAAAACACTAACAGTGTATGCCTTTCCTCCACTGCCTCTTCTGGCAAAGGTGCTGCTAAAAGCCAGATTAGAGAGGCCACAAATGATGCTCATTGCTCCAGACTGGCCACGCCAACACTGGTATCCAATATTAAGGAACATGGCTCAAGGCCCACCATGGATTTTACCTCAAATTCCTCACCTGCTGACTCAGCAAAACAATCAGATCCTACACAGCCAGCTCAAGACTTTAAATCAGGCTGCATGGCAGATTATCTAAACAACCAGTCAACACTTCTCTCTACAGCTGTTATGGATGTCATTCTGGAGGCCAGGAGACCCAGCACCAGGAAAACCTACTCAGACAAATGGAAAAGATTCTGCGCCTGGAACCCGGCTGAAGGCCAAAATCCTCTTGTCCCAAATAGTCCTCAGATTCTGCAATATTTAACTGAGATGTTGCACAAAGGCCTTTCCTTTTCATCTATAAAGAGCCACGCTTCAGCTATTTCAGCTCATTACAACACAGATCCTTCTATTTTTTCACATCCATTATTAAGACAGTACCTCAGAGGGGCTAAGAACATAAGACCACCCCGAAGAGCACCAACACCAACTTGGGACCACAATTTTGTTTTGGAAAAACTTACCACTACCACTTACCTCTATACTCAAAACCCAGAGCTGGGTTTACCACTGCAATTTTGCAGGGCCTACTAGCTTCTCCAAACCTTGTTTAGTACCAACCGCCCAGCCTTAGCTTTGGGATTCAACCCAAGTGTGATGACTGCAGCAGTGTAACACGATGAACATAGTACAGTTTTGTACCTACCATAAATGTAGATGTTCGAGTGTTCACACTGCTGCAGTCCAGGTTACCCTCCCACCTTCCCCTCTTCTTTACTTGGGTTTTATCTATAGCTCCCTGTTTATACAATCTCTAAGATGTAGTTCTATATGGTGTATTTGCTTACAGCCGTAGCTATTGTTTTCTACTTATGTAATTTACTTAGGATTATGTATTGCCTTCCTATTTGGGGGCACCTGACATCCGGGGCAAGAAACACTGAAGAAAATGGCGTCAGCTGCCTCTTTTATACCCCTGTCGCACTGACATCAGGGAAGAAGCGACAGTAACCAACACCGGACCAAGACTTTGGAACTCGGGCTGACTGCGGGACCGCCTGACAGCAGATAACCCAAGTGTGATGACTGCATCAGTGTGAACACTTGAACATCTACATTTATGGTAGGTACAAAACTGTACTTTTGGTGTTAAGGTAGAAGAGGTGTTAAAGAAAATGGAGGATAAAGCTAAATCTATGCAAACAGTCAAGGATTTCTTACAGGTACAGCCACCTCGATTTAGCAAAAATTGGCCAACAAAGAATTGGTCCTTTCCAATGTCAGGCCGCAGAGAGACCGATACAGATGCCCAAGAGGCAGATCTCAACCCCAAGGCTCTAACAGACAACAACAGTGGGGGCACCTCAACCCCGAAAGGAGGTGAGGATAAGTCTCAGCCTTACAGGAAACAGTCCCAATGACTTCCCCCTTCGTACGCCAATCACTTCCCTTTTGGCAGCCCCTTTAGGGGGAAAACTAGCACTTTTTTCCTCAAAACTGGCAAACGATCACCCAAGACAAATGGTTTCTGAATATTGTGTCCCACGGTTACAGGTTCCACTTTCATACTTTACCAAGGCTAAAAGGAATGCCAGACCTGCCACAAAATCAATGGGCAGAGGCACAAAAACAAATTTCAGCCCTCATGGACATGAGAGCTATTCAAAAAGTACCACAACAGGAACAAGGACAAGGATTTTACTCAAGACTCTTCCTGGTCCCCAGAAAGGACAAGGCCTGGAGGCCCATACTAGACCTTTCAATTCTAAATATTAACTGGATATTCCGAAATTCAAAATGTTGACATTACAGCAGCTTCTACCCATGCTGGGCAAGAAGGCTTGGCTTGTTACTCTGGACCTCAAAGAGGCATACCTGCATGTCCCTGTCAGACAAAATTGCAGAAGATACCTCAGATTCAAAGCTGGTACAATGCACTACCAATTCTCTGCACTGCCCTTTGGCTTATCTACTGCACCCAGGGTCTTTACCAAGTGCCTGGCACCAGTAATTGCATTTTGCAGACAAAAAGGAATTCAAATATATCCATACCTGGACGACTGCCTCATTGAAGCAGAGACAAAGGGCATCCTTCTACAGCAACTGGAGTTTGTAAAAAGGTTGCTAATTTCTCTAGGGTACACAGTAAACAAAAAGAAGTCAAAACTAGTGCCCTCACAACAGATTATATTCCTGGGTGCCAGCTTAAATACAATGGCCCAGATGGCTTATCTCACGCCAAACAAACAAGTTCAACTAACTCAATATTTTCAATTACTGGCAAAAAAGTCCCATCTCCTTGCAAGAAAAATTCTGCAGGCCCTGGGATTCATGGCATCCTGCATACTACTACTACCATATTCCAGACTGCATATGAGGAAATTACAAAGGTACCTAAAAAGTGTTTGGACTCAACACTCCCACAGTTTAGAAGCAGTAATACCAGTGATTCCCTGCCTACAACAGGAGTTTCGATGGTGGGCACAGGCATGTCACCTAAACAAGGGTCAGCCTTTTACCCTACCCACAGCCAGGCAGACTCTAACAACAGATGCTTCGGATTACGCCTGGGGAGCACACATGGCAGGGAAATGCATTCAGGGCCAGTGGACCACAGACCAGATGCATCTTCACATCAATCAAAAAGAGATGTTGGCTGTTCAAAATGCCCTAACAGCTTTCAAGGACCTTCTGCATCCAGGACAATTATTATTAAAGACAGACAACACCACAGTAATGTGGTACATAAGCAAGCAAGGGGGCACTAATTCTTATCCCCTATACAGGCAAGCCATGACCTTGTGGAACACAGCTCTAACTTAAGTTCATCTGCAAGCACAATTCCTACCAGGAAAGAAAAATACTCTGGCAGACAATTTCAGCAGAAATGTCATGGACCCTCACAAATGGAAATTGAATCAACAAATCTTCAGCATGGTAAAGGAAAAATGGGGATGCCCAGACATAGATCTTTTTGCCTGATCACTGAATTGCCAACTACAAAAATTCTGCGCAAGGACTTATCACACACAAGCATGGAAAGTGGATGCTCTCTCCTTAAGCTGGAAAAGCCTAAAAGTGTATGCCTTTCCACCACTGCCTCTCCTCTCAAAGGTACTCCTAAAAGCCAGACAAGAAAAACCACAGATGATCCTGATTGTTCTAGACTGGCCACGCCAGCACTGGTACCCAATCTTAAAGAACTTAGCTCAAGGCCCACCATGGATTTTGCCTCAAATTCCACACCTTCTGACCCAAAACAATCAGATCCTGCATGGTCAGCTCAAAGCCCTAAACCTGGCTGCATGGCAGATTCATTAGTCAAACAGGCAACACCTCTCTAAAGCTGTTATGGATGTCATTTTGGAGGCCAGGAGGCCTAGCACCAGGAAAGCTTACTCAGAAAAATGGAAGAGATTCTGCGCCTGGAACCAGGCTCAAAGCCTTGACCCTCTTGTCCCAAACATTCCTCAGATTTTACAATACTTAACTGAGATGCTGGACAAAGGCCTATCCTTCTCATCAGTTAAGATCCACGCCTCTGCCATTTCAGCTCATTACAACACGGATCCTCCTTTATTTTCTCACCCTTTGCTAAAGCAGTACCTCAGAGGGGCTAAAAACATAAGACCACCCCAGAGAGCACCAGCACCAACTTGGGACCTCAATTTTGTTTTGGAAAAACTGACCCTGCCACCTTTTGAGCCAGCCAATACAGCCAATCTAAAATTTTTATCATGGAAAACAGCTCTGTTCCTGGCAGTAACTTCAGCACAAAGAGTCTCAGAGCTACAGGCATTAATGGCAGTGGAACCTTTTATAATTTTTCATCAGGACAGAATTTCTTTAAGGACAAACCCTACCTTTATGCCAAAGGTGGTATCTAGTGTGGCTCTTAACCAAACCATCCGTTTGCTAACTTTTTATCCAAACCCCCAGAATAAAGGAGAGAAACTTCTGCACTCTTTGGACATGCACAGGCAGCTACACTTCTACTTGGACAAAACAAAAGCTTTCAGGAAAACTGAGCAACTGTTTGTAGCATATGCTGCAGGATCACAGGGCAAGGCTATCTCAAAGCAGACTATATTCAAATGGATAGGACACTGTATTCATTACTGCTGCACACAGCATGGAAAATCGGTCCCTAATAACATCAGGCCACATTCCACTAGGGCAACAGCCACTTCAACAGCCTTTCTCAGAGGAGTACCTACCAAGGAAATTTTGGAGGCTGCAACTTGGAGTTCAGTGCACACCTTTTCCAAGCATTACCACTTGCCTCTTTACTCTAAATCCAGAGCAGGATTTGCCACTGTAGTTCTGCAGGGCCTCACAGCCAATCCGAACTCTTTATAGACCAGCCACCCAACCTTAGCTTTGGGATTCTACCCAAGTGTAATGACTGCAGCAGTATTACATGATGAACATAGTACAGTTTTGTACCTACCATAAATGTAGATGTTAGTGTTCACACTGCTGCAGTCCAGGTTACCCTCCCTCCATCCCCTCTGAACTAGCTGGACTTATCTATACCTTTCTATCCTATACAACCTTTGAGGTGTATTTGCTTGTACCTGAAGGTATTGTTTTTATTTTCTATGTATATTTTTTACTAGCAATATGTATTGCCTACCTACTTGGGAGCACCTGACATCTGGGGCAAGAAAAACTGAAGAAAATGGCGTCGGATGCATCTTATATACCCCTGGCACACTGACGTCAGGGAAGAAGCGACAGCAACTGACGCCGGACCAAGACTTTGGAACTCTGGCCGACTACGGGACCGGGATCGCCTGATGGCAGGAATAACCCAAGTGTAATGACTGCACTCGAACACTACATTTATGGTAGGTACAAAACTGTACTTTTCTATTTCTTCCGATTCCTCTTCTGATCAGGAATTTGCTATTCCACCCTATGAGGATTCAGATGCAGATGAATCCATCCCATCTGCGTCTCCTCCTGAAGATTATTCTTTTGGTGAAACCTTGCATACTTTGAGGGAACATTTTCATTGGGAGAGTCTAGATTTCTCAGAATCAAAAAAGAGGCTTAGGGATTTCCTTCTCCCTCAGCATAGGCCTTTGGCCATACCTCCTGCATTAGACATTGTTGTTGATGTATTTTCGGAATCAAACATGGCTCCAGATTCCCTACCTCCGGCTCCTAGCAAGCCAGACAGATATTACAGGGTTCCTGACTCCCACAAATTTTTATTCAAAAATCCCGGTGCTGACCCTGAAACTATCTCACAGGGTCCCAAAGGTGTAAAGGCCTCCACAGCTAAGAATCCTACCCCCTCTGATAGAGATTCCAGGGCGCTGAATAGATTGGGAAAGAAGGTTTATACTTCTGCTACCTTGGCAATTAGGGCCTTAAACTGCCAGTTTCATATGTTTAAATATCAACAGCATGTTATGGGATTATTGAAACAGAAAATTATGTTGATTTCTGAATGTGTGGAAAATAAAGAATTACAGGAATTATTGCATGCAGCAGAACAGGTTGGGAAAGCATGCTTTGCAATGTGGTTTTGATTCCTTGGAGGCCTCCTGCAGGGCCGCAGTTACTGGATCTGTGATTAGAAGACATGCCTGGCTTAAAGAGCAAAATCTGTCTGATCATGTTAAAGCTAAGTTGTTGGATGCACCTTTACAACATGATACTGTGTTTGGTAATAGGGCAGAAGAGGTTTTAAAGAAAATGCAAGACGAAGCTAAGTCAATGCAAACTGTAAAAGACTTCTTACAAGTGCAGCCATCAAGATTCAGTAGACACTGGCCTACAAAAATTGGTCCTTGCCTTTGTCCGACAGAGCCTCACGGGGCAAATCCAGGTGCTCAAAAGGTTCTAGATACCAATCACAGGTTCCTACAGGTCAAAGCAATGGGGTGCCTCCTCCTCCAAATCTGGAGGAAATAGCACAACCCTACAGTAAGCAGTCTCAATGACTTCCGTCTGCCATCACCAAGCACTTATCTTTTGGCAGCCCCCTTAGGGGGAAAAACTAGCACTTCATGCTCAAAATTGGCAGTTAATAACCGAGGACAAGTGGGTATTAAACATAGTATCCCAGGGATACAGATTTCATTTCCATACCTTGCCAATTCCAAATGGTTGGCCAGATCTGCCACAAAATCAATGGGCAGAGGCACAGAAATAAGTTAAGTCCCTCATGGATATGGGGGCTATTCAGCCAGTATCAGAACTAGAAAAAGGACAAGGTTTTTACT
Source organism: Protopterus annectens (assembly GCF_019279795.1). Taxonomy (NCBI): domain Eukaryota; kingdom Metazoa; phylum Chordata; order Ceratodontiformes; family Protopteridae; genus Protopterus; species Protopterus annectens. Next base: position 754,171,669 of record NC_056728.1, on the reverse strand, counting down.
CGACTGTTCTTGGTACCCAGAAAAGACAATGCCTGGTGCCCAATACTGGATTTATTGATTTTGAACACTTTCCTGGGCATCCCAAAATTCAAAATGCTGACTTTGCAACAGCTTCTGCCCATGCTGGGCAAGAACGCTTGGCTAGTGACTCTAGACTTGAGGCATACCTGCATATCCCAATAAGGAAATCGTGCAGAAGATACCTCCGCTTCAAGGCTGGTTTTATGCATTACCAATTCTCTGCACTGCCCTTTGGCTTATCTTCTGCGCCCAGGGTCTTTACAAAGTGCCTGGCACCAGTAATTGCATTTTGCAGACAAAGCAGCATACAAATTTATCCATACTTGGATGACTGTCTCATTCAAGCACAAAACAAGGACATTCTTCTTCAACATCTGACATTTATAAAAAGGCTTCTAATATGCCTAGGGTACACAATAAACAAAAAGAAATCACAACTGGTACCTTCTCAGATTACATTCCTGGGTGCAAGTTTGAATACAACTCCCCAGATGGCTTACCTTACGCCAGACAAAGGCAACTGAGTATTTACTTCAAACAGATGGCAACAAAAACCTAGCTATCTGCAAGACAAATTCTGCAGGCTTTGGGGTTCATAGCATCCTGCATTCTACTAATTCCATATGCAAGACTGCATATGAGGAAACTACAGTGGTACCTAAAAAGTTTATGGAGTCAACATTATCACAGCCTGGAAACAATGATTCCTCTCATTCCCTGCCTACAACAGGAGTTTCTTTGGTGGGCAGAGACATGTCACCAGAACATGGGACGGTCTTTCACTCTACCCCCTGCCAACCAAACCCTAACTACAGACGAATCAGACTATGCTTGGGGGGCTCACCTGGCGGGGAGATGCATTCGGGGCATATGGAGCCCAAAACAAATACACCTGCGTATCAACCAGAAAGAGTTGTTAGTTCAGAATGCTCTGACAGCCTTCAAGGACTTACTTCATCCAGGACAACTACTGATAAAGACGGACAACACCACTGTTATGTGGTACATAAACAAGCAGGGGGGTACACATTCCTACCCCCTTTGCAAACTAGCCATGGCATTGTGGGACACAGCCCTGACTTAGTAAGTACCTCTTCAAGCTCAATTCCTGCTAGGGAAACAAAATACTCTGGCAGATGACCTAAGCAGAAATCTTATGGACCCGCATGAGTGGAAACTGGATCCACAAGTCTTCAACATAACAGAGAAATGGGGGAACCCGGACATAGATCTATTTGCCTCTCCCCAGAATTATCAGCTGGACAAATTCTGTACAAGGACTTATCACAGACAAGCATGGAAAGTGGATGCCCTAACCTTCAGTTGGAAAAAAATGTATCAGTCTACACCTTTCCTCCTCTGCCTCTTCTTCCCAAGGTCCTACTAAAGGTCAGACAGGAAAAAACAAAAATGATCCTAATTGCCCCAGACTGGCCTCACCACCACTGGTACCCAATTTTAAGGAATATGTCTCAACTCCCTCCTTGGTACTTGCCCTCAGATACCTCATCTACTGTCTCAGCAGAACAATCAAATTCTCCACAATCAGATGCAAACTTTGAGCCTGGCAGCATGGCTGATCATGTAATTATTCAAACACCTCTCAGTAAATCTGTGATGGATGTCCTTTTGGAAGCCAGAAGGCCTAGTACTAGAAAATCTTATGCTGATAAATGGAAGAGATTCTGTGCTTGGAACCAAGCACAAGGGACTGACGCAGCAAAGCCAAATATTCCTCAGATTTTACAATACTTGACTAAGATGCTTGACAAGGGCCTATCGTTTTCATCACTAAAAATCCATGCCTCTGCCATTTCTGCTCATTACAGCACAGGGCCTCCCATCTTTTCTCATCCTCTGCTAAAACTATCTTAGAGGGGCCAAAAATTTAAGGCCTCTCAGAAGATCACCAATTCCTGCATGGGACCTCAATTTTGTGTTGGAAAAGCTCACCCTGCCTCCATTTGAACCAGCAGCTACTGCAGATATAAAGTTTTTTATCTTGGAAAACAGCTTTCCTTCTGGCAATCACTTCAGCAAGAAGGGATGTTCATCGTGTTACCCTGCTGCAGTCATCACACCTGGGTTATCCTGTTGTCAGGCGGTCCCGCAGTCAGCCAGAATTCCAAAGTCTTGGTCCAGTGTCGGTTGCTGTCGCTTCTTCCCTGACGTCAGTGCGCCAGGGGTATATATAATGCAACCGATGCCATTTTCTTCAGTCTTTCTTGCCACGTGGTGCCCGAAGCAGAAGCAGTTTGCAAGTGCCGTTGGCCCACTCCTGAGATTTCCGATCCGAAGTCTTCAATAAAGCTAAGTACCCCATTGGGGAAACTTTTCTTGCCTCAGACCGATGTCAGAAAAAGTTAACAATTATATTTCTTGTGGGAAGCAAATACCTTATAAGGATTTTCATTCTTACTGCATACCTTGCCTAGGCCCAGACCACGGCGTCACTGGTTGTCATTTTTGTGCTAGGTTTAATAAGCGTACTATAAAAAGACGCTTTGATTTCGTACAACACTACTTTGGTAGAAAATTTAACTACACTATGCCATCGGAGCAACCGACTACCGGCGTGCACAAAAAACGCAAGGATAAGGACAGGCAGCCTAGACCCAAACCAGACTCCGAGGCCTCGGCTGGTCCCGTCTCCGGTTCACCGATCTTCAGTGAGGCTCAGACGCAGCCCCTGACTACCGCAGACCTGCAACCCGAGACCGCTTCGGAGCTTTTGGCGGAAAGTATTAGGCCGATGCAGCCATTTTATTTAGCCCCTACCGACGACACTGCTGACAAAGATGTTGGTGCTGTAGAAACACCTTTGGTTTCTTAAGGCGTCTTCAGACCGATGACGCTCACCATTAAAGCGTATCCTAAGACTAAGACTCCTGTTAAGCCTAAAAAGACTGCACTTCAGCCTCCAGTTCAAGGCCCCATGCCTAAGAAACAAATGCTCAAAATGGCTGAAGATTTGATTTCTTTAATCTGGGGTTCCCAACCCCCACCCGACAAAAGGCCTAGACAAGAGGAAGATTATGCCTCCTCTGAACAAGTGTCTATTTCCTCAGGATCCTCTGAGGACCAAGATTACTCTTCCCCTTATGAAGATTCTGATGCTGAAGATTCTACTCCCTCAGCTTCTCCTCCTGAAGACTACTCCTTTGGGGAAACTTTACACACTATGAGGGAACATTTTCACTGGGAAGGTCAGGACTACTCTGACTCAAAGAAAAGGCTCAGAGAGTTTCTTTTACTCCCCCAGCACAGACCACTTGCCATCCCTCAAGTTTTAGACATTGTGGATGATGTTTACTTAGAATCCAGTTTGAACCCAGATTCTCTGCCTCCTGCTCCGGCCAAACATGACAGATACTATAGAGTGCCTGATTCCCACAAATTTCTTTATAAAAGCCCTGTTGCTGATCCAGAAACTATCTCCCAGGGTCCCAAAGGGGAGGCTAAGGCTTCTATGGCAAAAAATCCTGTACCCTCTGAAAGGGACTCCAGAGCACTAGACAGGTGGGGGAAAAAGGTTTACACCTCAGCCACTCTAGCTATGAGGGCACTAAATTGTCACTTTCACATGCTAAAATATCAGCAATTTCTAATCTCTCAGTTAAAACAAAAAATGAGCACACTCCCTCAACAGTCTGAATTGAAAGAAATGCAGGATCTGTTGCATGCAACTGAACAGGTGGGCAAACATACTTTACAATGTGGATTTGATTCTTTGGAGGCTCCCTGCAGAGCAGCTGTCACTGGCTCTGTTATATGTAGGCATGCTTGATTAAAGGAACAAACTCTGCCTGATCATGTTAAAGCAAAGCTTCTAGATGCTCCCTTACAACAGGATGTTCTTTTTGGAGTTAAAGCAGAAGTCGTCTTAAAGAAAATGGAGGATAAGGCAAAATATATGCAGACAGTCTAAGATTTCCTACAGGTACAGCCTCCTCGCTTTAATAGAAATTGGCCAACAAAAAATTGGTCCTTTCCAGCTACTGACAGACCACAGAGAGGTAAATACAGATGTCCAAGAGGCAGATGACAACCACAAGCCCAGTACAAACCTAGACAATGGGGCACTGCAACACAGAAGGGAGGAGATGACAGGTCCCAAACTACCAGAAGGCAAACTCAATGACTTGCACCTCATCTGGCCAAGTAACACTCTCTTGGCAGCCCCCTTGGGAGGAAAACTCGCACTTTTTTCAGACAACTGGCACATTGTCACAAAGGACAAATGGGTCCTAGACATAATTTCACGAGGATACAGATTCCATTTTCACACCTTGCCAATGAAAAGAGGAATGCCAAACCTGCCACAAAATCAATGGGCAGAGGCACAAAAACAAATTACAGCTCTCATGGGCATGAGAGCCATTCAACTGGTACCTATTCGAGAGCAAGGCCAAGGATTTTACTCAAGACTCTTTCTAGTTCCCAGAAAGGACAATGTCTGAAGACCAATTCTGGACCTTTCAACTCTAAACACCTTCTTACAAGTACCCAAATTCAAGATGCTAACACTACAGCAGCTTCTTCCCATGTTGGGCAAGAAAGCATGGCTAGTAACGTTGGACCTCAAGGAGGCAATACCTGCCTGTCCCTATCAGACAAAGTTGCAGAAGATACCTCAGTTTCATTGCAGGTTCAACCCATTACCAATTCTCTGCACTGCCCTTTGGCTTATCTACTGCGCCCAGGGTCTTCACAAAATGCCTGGCACCAGTAATTGCATACTGCAGACAAAGAGGAATTCAAATATACCCCTACCTGGACGACTGCCTCATCCAAGCAGAAAGCAAGGACATCCTCTTACAGCATCTGGCTTTTGTAAAACATCTTCTAAGTTACCTGGGGTACACAGTAAATGAAAAGAAATCAAAACTAGTACCCTCCCAAAATGACATTCCTGGGTGCCAGCTTTAATACAACGGCCCAGAAGGCTTATCTGACGCCAGACAAACTACAACTGACTCAATATTTCAAAACAATGGCAACAAAGACCCAACTACCTGCAAGAAAAATTCTGCAGACCTTGGGCTTCATGGCATCTTGCATACTACTAATACCATTTGCAAAGCTGCATATGGGGAAATTACAGTGGTACCTAAAAAGCATATGGTCTCAACACAGCCACAGCTTGGACACAATGATATCTCTCATTCCCTGCCTACAACAGGAGTTTCTATGGTGGTCACAGGCATGTCACCTCAACAAGGGTCAGCCTTTCACCTTGCCCCCAGCCAGGCAAACTATGACAACAGATGCATTGGACTACGCCTGGGGGGCACACATGGCAGGACAGTGCGTTCAAGGCGTATGGACTGCAGAACAAAGGAATCTGCACATTAATCAAAAGAGATGCTAGCTGTACAGAATGCTCCGACAGCCTTCAAGAATCTATTACATCCAGGACAACTTGCAATAAGGACGGACAACACCACAGTAATGTGGTACATAAACAAGGGGGTTCACACTCCTACCCTCTATGCAGGCAAGCAATGACCTTGTGGAACACCGCTCTGGCTTACCAAGTTCAGTTACAAGCTCAATTCCTGCCAGGAAAAAGGAACACATTGGCAGACGACCTCAGCAGAAACATCATGGATCCCCAAGAGTGGAAACTGGATCCACAAGTATTTGCAATGATAACTCAAAAAAGGGGCCTTCCAGACATAGACCTGTTTGCTAGTCCTCAAAACTATCAACTGACAAAATTTTGTACAAGGACACTTCACCATCAAGCTTGGAAAGTGGATGCACTCTCATTCAGTTGGAAAAACCTGCCAGTATATGCCTCCCCTCCATTGCCTCTCCTCACAAAGGTGCTTCTGAAAGAAAGGAGAGACCACGACTGATAGTCATAGCCCCAGACTGGCCACGCCAGCACTGGTACCCACTATTGAAGAAATATGGCCCAGGGCCCACCTTGGATTTTACTACAAATTGCCCATTTGCTCACACAGCAAAACAATCAGATTCTTCATAGCCAGCTCAAAACCATAAATCTGGCTGCATGGCACATCAACTAAACATCCAGCCAGCTCCTCTTTCCCAGGCAGTTATGGATGTTATTCTGGAAGCTAGGAGGCCCAGCACCAGGAAGGCCTATTTGGACAAATGGAAAATGTTTTGTGCCCGGAACCAAGCTAAAAGCCAAAACACACTTCAGCCTCACATGCCTCAGATTCTACAGTATTTAACTGAGATGTTGCACAAAGGACTTTCTTTTTCTTCCATTAAAATCCATGCATCAGCTATTTCAGCCCACTATAACACGGAACCACCCTTATTTTTGCATCCACTTCTAAGGCAGTTCCTCAGAGGGGCAAAAAACATTAGGCCCCCCAGGAGAGCACCTACACCAACATGGGACCTCAATTTTGTCCTGGAAAAACTTACGCTACCTCCCTTTGAACCAGCTTTCTCTGCAGATCTACAGTTCCTGTCATGGAAGACTGCCCTGCTGCTAGCAATAACTGCAGCTAGAAGAGTCTCAGAGCTGCAGGTACTAAAGGCAGTGGAACCTTTCCTCATTTTCCATCAAGACAGAGTTTCTCTACGAATTAATCCTTCCTTCATGCCTAAGGTGGTTTCCAGTGTGGCTTTAAATCAAACCATTCACTTACCCACCTTCTTCCCAAATCCAATGAACAAAGGAGAAAGACTCCTGCATTTCTTGGTCATTCACAAGCAACTTCGTTACTACTTGGATAAAACTAAGGCTTTCAGAAAATCTGACCAGCTCTTTGTATCCTATGCTACAGCTTCACAAGGGAAGGCTATATCAAAAGAAACCGTTTCCAAATGGATAGGACATTGCATTCGTTTTTGCTATACCCATCATGGAAAACCAGATGTTCATCGTGCATACAGCTGCAGTCATCACACTTGGGTTATCCTGCCTTCAGGTGGGTCCTCGGTCGGCCGAATTCCAAAGTCTAGGTCCGGCGTCGGTTGTCATCGCTTCCTCCCTGATGTCAGTGCGGCGGGGGTATAAAAGAGGCAGCCGACGCCATTTTCTCCAGTCTTTCTTGCTGCGCGGTGCCCGAAGCAGAAGCAGTTCGCAAGTGCCGGTCGGCCAGCTCCTGAGATTTACAAACAGTATTCCAGCCGAAGTCTTCTTTAAAGCTAAGTACCCCGTTGGGGAAACTTTTCTTGCCTCAGACCAAGTTAATAATTGCATTTCTTGTGGGAAGCAAATACCGCATAAGGATTTTCACTCTTACTGTATACCTTGCTTAGGGCCAGACCACGACGTCTCGGCCTGCCGTTTTTGTGTTAGGTTTAACAAGCGCACTATTAAGCGCCGGGCGGAGTTCGCCCTTCATAATTTTGGCAAAAAATGTAATTATATCATGTCGTCGGATGTACCGATGCCAGTTTTAGGCAAAAGATGCAAGGATAAGGATAGACATCCGAGGCCTGTACTGAGAACACGCTTAGGCCGACTACCAGTTCTCAGCGAGGCGCCTACGCAGCCCCTGACCACCGATGAAACTAGTTTACCGGCGACTTCAGTACCCGAGGCTGCAGGATCCTCTGTCTCCATTCCCCCTGCAGATACCGACACCACTCTTGGCGGGGAAACCAAAATTTTAGCGAGGCCTGCCATTTCTGAAGGTGTTTTCAGGCCTACCACCTCCTCTATTAAATCATTCACTAAGTCTAAAGCTGCATTGAAAATTAAAAAACAAGGGCCTCAGACCCCCTCTCAAGGCCCCATGCCTAAAAAACAGATGCTTAAAATGGCTGAGGATTTGATTACTCTCATCAGGGGTTCTCAACCCCCTTCAGACAAAAGACCCAGGTTGGAGGAAGACTACCCTTCCTCAGACCAGGCTTCTATTACTTCAGACCATTCTGAGGACCAGGATTACAACTACTCCCCATTTGAAGACTCTGATGCTGAGGAGTCTATTCCCTCGGTCTCCCCCCCTGAGGACTTCTCTTTTGGGGAAACCCTGCATACATTGAGAGAGCACTTCCACTGGGAAGGCCAAGATTACTCAGATTCCAAGAAAAGGCTCAGGGAATTTCTACTACTTCCCCAGCATAGGCCCCTGGCTATTCCTCCTGTCTTAGATATTTTGGATGATGTGTACGCAGAAGCCAGTCTTAATCCAGACTCATTACCTCCAGCCCCTGTTAAACCAGACAGATATTACCGGGTTCCTGATTCTCACCAGTTCCTTTATAAAAGCCATACTGCTGACCCAGAAACAATTTCACAGGGTCCCAAGGAGATTAAGGCCTTTACTGCTAAAAACCCTTTGCCTTCAGAGAGAGATTCTAGAGCATTAGAAAGGTGGGGGAAAAAGGTGTATACATCAGCCACTTTAACCATAAGGGCATTAAACTGTCAATTTCATATGTTAAAATACTAACAGTTCTTGCTATCTCAGCTGAAAGGCAAAATGACACAAACAGAACAGCCAGACTTGAAAGAGTTGCAGGATTTGTTGCATGGAGCAGAACAAGTGGGGAAACATACCTTGCAGTGTGGTTTTGATGCTTTAGAGGCCTCATGCAGAGCTGCTGTCACGGGGTCTGTCATACGTAGACATGCTTGGCTCAAAGAGAAAACCTTACCAGATCATGTCAAAGCAAAGTTATTAGATGCACCACTACAAAAAGATGTATTTGGTGCTAAAGCTGAGGGGAGGTACTAAAGAAAATGGAGGAAAAAGCGAAATCTATGCAGACAGTTAAAGATTTCTTGCAAGTGCAGCCTCCACGCCTCAGCAGAAACTGGCCTTCATAAAATTGGTCCTTTCCAGCCACGGACAGACCCCAAAGGGGCAGATACAGACGCCCAAGGGGTAGATGACAACCTCAAGGATCTTACAGAGCTAGACAGTAGCAAACACCAGACCCCAGAGGTGGAGAAGATAGGCCACAGTCATTTAGAAAACAAATGCAATGACTTTCCCCTATGCCTGCCAAACAAAGATATAATGGCAGCACCTTTGGGCGGAAAACTGGCCTTATTTTCAAAAAACTGGCACATTGTTACACAGGACAAATGGATTCTGGATATTATAGACAGAGGCTACAGGTTCCACTTACACACCCTTCAAAAAATGAGAGGCATGCCAAACCTGCCACAAAATCAATGGGCAGCGGCACAAAGACAAATTTCCGCTCTCATGGATATGAATGCAATTCAAGAGGTACCTGCAAAAGAACAAGGTCAAGGTTTTTATTCAAGGCTATTTCTGGTACCAAGGAAGGACAAAGATTGGAGACCCATCTTAGACCTATTTATTCTAAACACATATCTAGAGGTACCAAAATTCAAGATGCTCACATTACAGCAGTTTCTTCCCATGCTGGGCAAGGAGTCTTGGCTGATAACGTTGGACCTCAAGGAGGCATACCTTCATGCCCCTATCAGACAAGATTGCAGAAGATGCCTCAGATTTCTTGCAGGTTCAACCCATTACCAATTCTCTGCATTGCCCTTTGGCTTATCTACTCCACCCAGAGTGTTTACGAAATGCCTGGCATCAGTAATTGCCTTCTGCAGACAATGAGGAATCCAAATCTTACCCATATCTGGACGACTGCCTGATCCAAGCAGACAGAAAGGACTTTCTATTGCAACATCTGGCGTTTGTAATAAAACTGTTAAACTGCCTGGGGTACACAGTGAACAAAAAGAAATCAAAACTAATACCTTCTCAACAGATAATTTTCCTGGGTGCCAGCTTAAATACAACAACCCAGATGGCCTACCTCACGCCAGACAAACAAGGGCAACTGTCTCAATACTACAACAAAATGGCAACTTTAACCAGGCTAACTGCAAGGAAAATCCTGCAGGCTCTGGGGTTCATGGCATCTTGCATCTTACTAATACCATTTGCAAAGCTGCATATGAGGAAACTACAATGGTTCCTAAAAAACTTATGGTCTCAGCACAGCCACAGCTTGGAAACAATTATACCACTCATTCCATGCCTTCAAAAGGAATTTTTGTGGTGGGCTCAAGCATGCCAAAGAAACACAGATCTTCCTTTGTTTACCACAAGCAACTGAAATCATCACAACAGACGCCTCAGACTACGCCTGGGGAGCACACATGGCAGGTCAGTGTATTCAGGGAAAATGGTCCCAAAAAGAGATGCACTTACACATCAACCAAAAGGAGATGCTAGCCGTACAAAATGCTCTTATGACCTTCATAGACCTACTGCATCCAGGCCAGCTATTAATAAGGACAGACAACACCACAGTCATGTGGTACATAAACAGGGGGGAACGCATTCATACCCCCTGTGCAGGCAAGCCATGACCCTGTGGAACACAGCACTGGAATTACAAATTCAACTACAGGCACAATTCCTGCCAAGGAAGGAAAACACACTGGCAGACAACTTAAGCAGAAATATGACAGACCTACACGAATTGAAGTTGCATCCTCAAGTCTTCTCAAAGATAACTCAGGCATGGGGACATCCAGCCATAGATCTATTTCCTACCCACAGAAATTACCAGTTGGAAAAATTCTGCTCAAGGACCTATCATCCACAGGCCTGGAAAGTGGATGCACTCTTTCAATTGGACAACATTAACAGTCTATGCCTTCCTGCCTCTGCCTCTTCCTCTACTGGCCAAAGTCCTATTAAAAACCAGAGCAGAGAGGCCACAAATGATTCTCATTGCTCCAGACTGGCCACGACAGCACTGGTATCCTCTCCTAAAGAGCCTGTCACACTCACCACCATGGATCCTTCAAGTTCCTCTTCTGTTGTCCCAGCACAACTACAAGACCCTTCACAGCCAGCTCAGAACTCTAAATCTAGCTGCATGGAGAATACCTTAGCTTACCAACAAACTCTCCTCTCCAAGGAGGAACAGGATGTCATCTTGGAGGCCAGGAGATCCTCTACTAGAAAAACCTACTCCGCCAAATGGAAACGATTTTGTTCCGGGAATCAAGCAAAGGGTCAGAATCCTTGGGTAATAAATATACCTCAGATTTTACAGTACCTAACTGAGATGTTACAGTGGCCTCTCCTCCTCTTCCATCAAGATTCACACTTCAGCCATTTCAGCACAATACAATACAGATCCTCCTTTATTCTCACATCGTATATTAAGGCAGTTCCTCAGAGGGGCAAAAAATATAAAACCCCCCACGGAAACCACCAGCTTCAGCTTGGGACCTCAACTTCGTATTGGAGAAGCTGACATGAGCCAGCTTCTGCAGCAGAGCTACAATACTTGTCATGGAAAACAGCCTTCCTTCTGGCTATTACCTCAGCATGCAGAGTTTCGGAGCTACAGGCCCTCATGGCTGTGCAACCATTCATTATTTTCCATCGGGACAGGGTTTCCTTGCGAACCAACCCTACCTTCATGCCAAAGGTAGTATCCAGTGTGGCTTTGAATCAGTCTATTCATTTATCTACCTTTTACCCAAATCCACAGAACAAAGGAGAGAGGCTACTACGTTCCTTGGACATTCACAGGCAACTTCGTTATTACTTGGACAGAACAAAGTCATTCAGAAAATCTGAGCAGCTCTTTGTGTCCTATGCTACAGGTGCTCAAGGAAAGGCTATTTCCAAACAGACTATTTCAAAATGGATATCCCACTGCATACTCTTTTGTTTATTTCATGGAAAATCAGTGCCTGTATACATCAGATCTCACTCCGCCAGGGCTACAGCTACCTCAGCAGCTTTCCTCAGGGGGTTCCCTACCAAGGACATTTTGGAAGCAGCTACTTGGAGTTCAGTGCACACTTTCTCCAAGCACTACCACCTACCACTATACTCAGAATCTAGAGCGGGCTTTGCCACAGCAATCCTGCAGGGCATTCTAGCCCCTCCTAATTCCGCTTAGTACCAGCCACCCTTACTTAGCTTTGGGATTCTACCCAAGTGTGATGACTGCAGCTGTATGCACGATTAACATAGTACAGTTTTGTACCTACCATAAATGTAGATGTTAGAGTGCGCATACAGCTGCAGTCCAGGTTACCCTCCCTCCATCCCCTCTTAGGACAGGGCTTATGACAAACACCTTTAACATACAACCTATTTAGGGTATTCTTTTTTGGTGTATTTGCTTGCAACTACTGTTTTGATTTATCTACTTATGTATGTTTGCATGACATCATGTTTTGCATTCCTTTCTGGGGGCACCTGACATCTGGGGCAAGAAAAACTGAAGAAAATGGCGTCGGCAGCCTCTTTTATACCCCTGCCCCACTGACGTCAGGGAGGAAGCGACGACAACTGACGCCGGACCTAGACTTTGGAATTCGGCCGACCGAGGACCTGCCTGACGGCAGGATAACCCAAGTGTGATGACTGCAGCTATATGCGCACTCAAACATCTACATTTATGGTAGGTAAAACAACTGTACTTTCCTGCTACCATTAGGCCCCACTCTACCAGGGCAACAGCTACATCTACAGCCTTCCTCAGGGGGGTTCCAACCAAGGAGATTTTGGAAGCTGCAACTTGGAGTTCTGTACACACCTTTTCCAAACACCATCACTTACCACTTTACTCTAAGACTAGGGCTGGCTACACCACTGCAGTCCTGCAGGGCCTTTTAGCCTCCTCTAACCCTCTATAACTCCTCCACCCATCCTTAGCTTTGGGATTCTACCGAAGTGTGATGACTGCAGCAGGGTAACACGATGAACATAGTACAGTTTTGTACCTCCCATAAATGTAGATGTTCGAGTGTACACCCTGCTGTAGTCCAGGTTACCCTCCCTCCATCCCCTCTGATCTGACTGGCTAAATCTGTACAATACCTTCCTCATGTATTTGCTTATAGCTGGAGGGATTTTGTGTTTGTACAAAAATTACTTAATTTGGTACTAATTACTGACCACCTTTTTTGGGGACACCTGACATCTGGGGCAAGAAAAACTGAAGAAAATGGCGTCGGTTGCATTATATATACCCCTGGCGCACTGACGTCAGGGAAGAAGCGACAGCAACTGACGCCGGACCAAGACTTTGGAATTCCGGCCAACTGCAGGGCTGCCTGACGACAGGATAACTCAAGTGTGATGACTGCAGCAGGGTGTACACTCTAACATCTACATTTATGGTAGGTACAAAACTGTACTTTTCAGAACTACAGGCCCTCATGGCTGTGGAGCCTTTTATTATATTTTATCCACAGTGTCCCCATAACCAATCCTTCCTTTATGCCTAAGGTGGTATCTGGTGTGGCTCTTAACCAAACTATTCACCTGCCAACTTTTTACCCAGATTTGCAGAACAAGGGGGAGCGGATTCTGCATTCCTTGGACGTACAGAGACAACTAAGATTCTACTTGAACAGGACCAAATCTCTAAGAAAGTTGGAGCAGCTACTAGTGGCATTTGCTGCAGGATCAGAGGGAAAGGCTATTTAAAAGCAGACTATTTCAAAGTGGATAAGCCACTGCATTTGTTTCTGCTATTTGCATCATGGTAATCGGGTCACATTCCACCAGGGCTGCATCTAGCTCAGCAGCTTTTCTCAGAGGGGTGCCAACCAAAGATATTCTAGAAGCTGCTACTTGGAGCTCTGTTCACACTTTTACAAAGCACTATCATTTGCCTCTCTTCTGTAAGTCCAGGGCAGGCTTTGCCACTGCTGTTCTACAGGGCCTTATAACCGCTCCTAATGCTATTTAGTTCCAGCCTCCCATCCATAGCTTTGGGATTCTACCCAAATGCAATGACTGCAGCAGTGAAACACAAAGAACATAGTACAGTTGTGTACACTTACCATAAATGTAGATGTTCAAGTGTATTCACTGTTGCAGTCTGGGTTACCCACCCGCCATCCCCCTTTATACTAAAGCTTCTCTTTCCTTCACTATATTCTACAGCCTTTGTCGTGTATTTGCTTTAGATGAAGGTAAAGTTTGTTACAATTGCATGTATATATAGTTTTATATATATATATATATATATATATATATATATATATATATATATATATATAGATATAGTTTTATACCCCTGATGACCTGACGTCATGGAGAAGAGACAGCAACTGACGCAGGACCCAAGACTTTGATATTCAGGCCGACTGAGGGCAACCTGCCAACAGATTACCCAAATGTAATGACTGCAACAGTGAATACACTTGAACATCTACATTTTATGGTAAGTGTACACAACTGTACTTTTCTCTTGGCACTGATCCAGATGGGTGGGTTAATGGCTCCTACCATTCCAGGTCAGGAGGTCCGTCCCATCAACCACTCCACCTCGGACTCCTCCTCTGATCCCTTTGCTTGCTTAAGAGTCCCTGGATCAGAATCTTCCAGGTCTTGTCTGGCTTAGATCCAAAGATAGCCTTATCTTTGGATCCGAAGCTAACTCTGAATGTCCTGGTTCTGGCATCTTTGGATCAGGAGGACTCTTGGAGCTAAAGCTTCTTTGTCAGATCCGAGGTGCTGGGATAGACTTTGAAGATGTCTGAGCGGTCTCTGTGCCTTGGGGCCTTGACATTGGACAGCTTGGCTCTGACATTCTCCTCTGGGAGATTGAGTATGGAGCAGGAGAGTACACTGGTCCAGAATGCTGATTTCTCGGTGTCATGGTCTTCACTTTCTATGGGATTGCCTGCCTTCGAGTTGAAGAGGGTATTCTTTACTCTGGCAGGACTGTCTGATTCCCCCCCCCCCTTTGCATCTCTAATCCAGCTCTCCGATGTCTCTGGGCTGGGAGCCTCATCATTTGACACCACAGGGACAGTCAGCTCGAGACCTCCAAACTACCTCGCAGGGTTTCAGTCTCTTCTGACACTTCTGCAAAACATCCTACTAAGTTAGTCTCTAAGAAGAGAAAGTGCAAGAGGAGGCACTTGAACTCTCCACAAGAGTCCATCATTGAGGATAACGGACTTTGACATGGGAGATGAGTCCCCATGATCACCTGTGGAAGACGGCTCATTTTGAAAATATCCTAGAGATCCTGAAACAGAGAAATGGTTGGAGCCCCAGCAACCCTTTGCCGGAGGAGCCCGTATTTCTGTATGCGTTTGGAGCTGGCCCATGTACCTCCTGGTTTACTTTGTCCAGTGACAAGCTTATTGATTTGGTATCTTGGTCATCATGGAAGGAGCCTGACTCAGTTGCGTCAGTACCCAAGAGGCCAGATGGGAGTCTGGCTCCACCTGTAGGGAAGGAATTTTGGGGTAAGGAAAGGTGCCTGTGGTTGCCATGGTCATGGCGGTGACCACCAAGAGGGAACTTGCTGAACAAAGTTTCTCTGTTCATTCCCTAACTAGGAGTCTAGGGAGATGGACAGATTTGGGAAATGTGGCTATGCTTCAGCGATAGGTTGCTGAGCTATTTGACACGTTTTACTAGTTTGCAAAGGGACTTGATCAAGGAACTTTGAAATTCCCTTTCAAGGACCGTTTCTGCTGAGGACCAATTGTCTGTGGCCTCTCATTTGGTTACCCTGTAATCCATTTCAAATTCAACCATGAGGCTTATCTTGCATGCAGCCGAAGGAGCCTCATGCATGGATGTGCTTGTGATTTTTAGGAGCCTTTCAGGTGCTCATTCGTTCATATTTCTTTTGACAACAGTTCTTTGTTTGACCCAGCAGTGAAGGGCACATTATCCAGGTGCAGGAAGGATGGAAGGACCCTTTCTGCAGTGTGCATATGTTTTTTGACCCCTCAAAGATCCTTTTCTAAGAATCAGCTTGGTTGGTCGAAAGATGTGGTCCAAAAAGCCCCAGGGTCCTTTCCAGGACACACATGGAGAAAGTTCCCCCAGGAGGGGGGGGGTACTCAAGTGGACGATGGCACCCCATTGGCAGAGGAGACCCGCAAAATCAAGGGACCAGAGATTCCTTCTCTGTTTGACCCTACCAGTGCTCCTAGAAGAAGGCTCGATCCTTCCCCTTCTGGAGGCAGTCAGGGACTTCCATGCCTAAAAAACAGATGCTTAAAATGGCCGAAGACCTAATTACTTTGATCAGGGGTTCCCATCCCCCCGATAAGAGGCCTAGGCTAGAGACAGAATATGATTCTTCTGATCAGGTTTCTATTTGTTCTTATTCCTCTTCTGAACAAGATTAATGTTAAGTTGTCAATCTCGCCTTCATTCTTGCTGGATGAGTTCGGAGCAGAACCTCTGCTCCGAATCTGCCTATTACTAAAGCTCGAGAGCTATTTTTACCGTCTCGAGGCTGTCCTATGTCCCAAATAGTTAGGCCCTTGGCCAATCCCCTTCCATTCTTATTTGTGTGTGTTTGTGCCTTGTTAGATTGTATTAAAAAGTGTGGGGTTTTGATATATTTTTCTCCTAGTCTGTTACAACCTTTTTGTGTGTGTGACTGATTGTGACTAGACATTCATCCCTTTTTCGGGATGTCTAAAGACACTAAGGTCTCGGGCTTCAAGAAGTGTGACTTGTGCTGTCAGATGTCTCTGACAGACTGTCACACTTCTTGTGCATATTGCTTAGGCCCTCTGCACCTGCAGGACTCTTGTTCTGTCTGCCACGCATTCAGTCTAAGAGTCCTGCAGGAACACAGGAATAAACTTATTTTGAGAGGCTTGTTAAAGCCTGAAGGTTCCCTGGCTAAGCCTTCGTCGGGTAAACCTTCTAAGCCCGCCAAACCGTCAGCTCCATGTTCGGAGCCGTCGCCGAGCGGTGCTACTACTACCACTGCATCGGTTCCGGCCTGAACCGATGGTTCTAGGCCTCAGTCAGCTCTGACTCTGCTGTCGGAGCCATCTTCGAGCAAGAAGCATTCCAGATCTCCTTCCCTGGAATCGGTCCACTCGGCTCCGAAGTCTCCATTGTTATCGCAGCGGAGTCAAAGGTCCCATTCCTCTTGGTCTTCCAGGCTGTCGGACCATGACCTCGAGAGGGTGGCTAGCAGACTACTTAAGTCGCAGGCACTGGCCCAAATGTTGCATAGCCCTTTTCATCAGGCAGTGGCTTTAACTACTGCCTCTTTGATTCCTCCTCCGACTCTTCCTGCGAGTTCAGAGCCGGATATCGTAGGGGTCGGAACCGTCGGAGCCGGTACCACCCCTTTCGGCTCCAATCTCTTCCTTGGTTCCATCCTTGGAGGGATCCGGGCGCCGGTACTCTCTCATCGGCTCCCAGGGGGCGAGTGGCATCGGACCCTTGTCTGACCCCGATGTCCTTCAAGGATGCATCTGCAGTCATCACATATGGGTTGTCCTGCCTCAGGCAGCCCTTCGGTCGGCCAGATTCCAAAGTCTGGGTCCGGCGTCGGCTGATGTCTCCCCTTTCCCGACGTCAGAGCGTCTGGGGTATAAAAGCGTCAGCCGACGCCATCTTCCCCAGTCTTTCTTGCCGCGTGGTGCCCGAAGCAGAAGCAGTTCGCACGTGCCGGTCGGCCAGCTCCTGTAATTCAGCTATCCGAAGACTTCAAAAGCTAAGTACCCCGTTGGGGACTCTTTCTTGCCTCAGTCGATGTCAGATAAAGTTAATAATTGTTTAACTTGTGGGAAACAAATACCTCATAAGGATTTCCACTCTTACTGCCTCCCCTGCTTAGGCCCAGACCACGACATCTCGGCCTGTTCAGCCTGTGCTTCCTTCAACCGACGCACTCTTAGACGTCGGTCGGAGTTCGCAGAGGAGTATTTTGGGGCTAGTTTTTCATATAAAATGCTGTCGGAAACCCCGACTTCACATTTAACTAAGAAACGGAAAGACAAGGACCGACACGCAGGCCGCGGTTTCGGCTGAAACCGCGGCTAGGCCTACCGCGAGTGTCTCGGTTTCAGCTGATACCGAGTCCTTGGATCTTCTGAATCCTGAAACAGTACAACCGACAGCCTCGGCCCTGGAGGCTCCTACCGAGTCGGTTACAGAATTGCCTTCAGAAACTGGTGTTTTGGAATCTTCCGACACCATACCTCTAGACAAAGCTACACCAGCACGTGGTGCAGCCAGGCCTCCTGCATCCATGTCCATTAAGGCCTTCACCAGGGCTAAAGCTGCTAAACACACTAAAGCCATGCCTCCCCGGGTTATTCCTCAGGGAACCTCTTCTAGTTCCCAGAATCTAACCTTAGCAGAGGACCTTATCTCTTTAATCAGGGGCTCTCAGCCCCATCCGGACAGGAGATCCCAACCTTCTCTAAACAAAAGGCCCAGGGTGGACCCCTCTGATCCCCTCTCCTCAGATGGCTTGGATCACTCGGACTACCAGGAGGAGGCTTATTCGGCCTACGAGGATTCGGATGCAGAGGAATCTACCCCTCAGCCTCCCCTCCTGAAGAGCTCTCCTTTGGGGAGACCCTTCGCTCTATGAGAGAGCATTTCAAATGGCAGGGCCAGGAATATTCTGATTCCAGGAAAAGACTAAGAACTTTTCTTCATTTACCTCAGCATAGACCTTTGGCTATTCCTCCTGTTTTAAATGTCATTGATGATGTGTATTCTGACTCTAGTATGACCCCTGACACTCTGCCTCCGGCTCCTGTTAAGCCCGATAGGTATTACAGGGTCCCGGACTCGCATAATTTTCTTTACAGGGCCCACTCTGCTGATCCTGAAACTATTTTCCAGGGCCCTAAAGGGGTTGCAGCTGTTACTACTAAGAACCCACTCCCCTCTGCAAAGGAGTCCAGGGCTTTAGAGAGATGGGGTAAAAAAGTGTATACTTCTGCCACTCTTTCTATGAGGGCATTAAATTGTCAATTTCATATGATACAGTACCAAGAGTATTTGTTAGAAGAAATGCATAAGAAACTGTCTTCTACTGAACCCCTTGACTGCAAATCCCTTCAGGATCTGGTACACAACTCCCAGCAGGTTAGCAACCATTGCAGTGTGGTTATGATGCATTGGAGGCTTCATGTAGGTCAGCAATGACAGGTGGTGTCATACGTAGGCATGCTTGGCTGAAGGAACAATCTCTGCCAGACCATGTTAAAGCTAAGCTTTTGGATGCTCCACTGGAAAAGCAAAAGTTATTTGGTTCCACTGCTCAAGAAGTCCTAAAGAAATTTGAGGAAAAGGCAAAATCTGTACAGTTAAGGATTTTCTTCAAGTCCAACCGCCAAGATTCAGCAGAAATTGGCCTTCCAAGAATTGGTCCTTTCCGGACACAGAAAGATTTCAGAGAGGCAGGAACAGGCGTGCCAGAGGTAGAGGGCAAGCTAGGGGCTCCTACAGAGGCCGTCAATGGCAGCCTCCAAACCAGACAGGTGTAGTACAGGACCTGCAACTGCTGCACAAGGACAAACTCAATGACTTTGCTTTGACTCCGCCAACCAGGGCTCAATTAGAAGCACCTTTGGGCGAAAAGCTTTCTTTATTCTCAAAAAATTGGTACAGCATTACAAGAGACAAATGGACACTCCAAATAATAGACAATGGATACAGGTTCCATTTCCACACATTGCCAAAAAGAAAAGGCATGCCAGGTCTGCCACCAAATCAAAGGGCAGAGGCTCTGAAACAAATCTCAAAACTTACTACAAATGAAAGCCATAGAAAAAGTTCCTATTTCAGAACAAGGCCAAGGATTTTACTCCAGACTATTCCTTGTTCCAAGAAAAGAGCATCAGTGGAGACCAATTCTCGACTTGTCCGCACTGAATACTTATCTCATTGTGCCAAAATTCAAAATGATGACTCTACAGCAACTCCTTCCCATGCTGGGCAAGGGGTCTTGGCTGGTGACTCTAGACCTCAAGGAGGCATACCTGCATATCCCTATCAGACAAAGTTGCAGAAGACACCTCAGATTTCTTGCAGGGTCAGAGCATTATCAATTCTCAGCATTGCCCTTTGGCTTATCTACTGCGCCCATAGTATTCACGAAATGCCTGGCTTCAGTAATAGCACACTGCAGACTTCAGGGGATTCAAATATACCCATATCTGGACGACTGCCTTATACAAGCTGACAGCCAACAAACTTTGGTAAAGGACTTAAATTATGCCATCAATCTTCTACAGGCCTTGGGATATACAGTCAACATGCACAAATCAAGACTTGTTCCATCCCAAAGAATAACCTTTCTGGGTGCGGATCTAGATACAACCACCCAAATGGCTTATCTCACAGAAGAAAAACAAAGACAACTACTGGATTACTTCAAGAATCTGACAAGACAAACTCAGCTGACTGCAAGGAAAATCCTGCAGGCCCTGGGTTACATGGCATCCTGTATTCTTTTGATTCCACAAGCAAGGCTGCATATGAGAAAGCTACAGTGGTACCTAAGGAGTTTATGGACTCAGCACAGTCACAGTTTAGAAACTTTAATCCCACTCATTCCATGCCTTCAATAGGAATTTCTGTGGTGGGCTCAGGCCAGCCAGTCCAACAGGGGCGGACGCTTCAGACCTAGGTTGGGGAGCACACATGGAGGGCAGAGGTATCCAAGGACAGTGGTCACGAAAGGAGCTACGCATGCACATAAATCAAAAAGAAATGCTAGCAGTGATACATGCAATCGAGGCCTTCAAACTCTTTCTGCATCAAGGCCACCTGCTAATAAGGACAGACAACACCACAGTTATGTGGTACATAAACAAGCAAGGAGGTACCCATTCCTACCCTCTTTGCAGACTGGCAGTGAATCTATGGGATCTTTCTTTGAAACTCAATATACAGCTACAAGCTCAGTTTGTGCCAGGGAAAGACAATACACTGGCGGACAGCTTAAGCAGAAATATCATGGATGCACACGAATGGATGCTGCACCCAGACATCTTCCAACAGATAACACAATCTTGGGAGAGGCCAGACATAGATCTATTTGCATCCCCCCACAATCATCAACTGAAGAAATTCTGCTCAAGGACATACCACCCACAAGTGTGGAAGGTGGACGCCCTCTCTTTCAGCTGGAGAAATCTAACAGTGTATGCATTTCCACCTATCCCATTAATGACCAAGGTGTTACTGAAGATCAGGACAGAGCAGCCAAAAGTGATTCTGATAGCTCCGGACTGGCCAAGACAGCACTGGTACCCACTGCTAAGGAGCATGTCACGTACGAAACCATGGCCTCTGCCTCTATGGCCACTTCTACTGACACAGCGCAGACACAAAACTCTGCATTCCAACCTGAAAACCTTGCAACTAACAGTGTGGGACAATACCTTGACTCCTCCTCAGGAAAGCTATCCCAGAGAGTGAAGGATATTATTATGGAAGCTCGCCACCCTTCCACAAGAAAGTCATATTCAGCAAAATGGAAAAGATTTCTCATCTGGAACACCACAAAGGGCCTAGATGCGACAGTTATGAACATGGCACATATCCTGGAATATTTGGCAGAAATGTTCCACGATGGTTTGTCTTACTCTTCTATTAAAATTCATGCTTCAGCAATTTCAGCAGAGTAAAATACTGATCCACCTGTCTTTTCTCATCCTCTCTTAAGACAGTTTCTAAGAGGAATCAAAAACATCAAACCTCCTCGGAAACCACCTCTACCTGCTTGTGACCTTAACTTCGTGTTGGAAAAACTAACACTGCCTCCATTTGAACCAGCATCATCTGCAGATCTACAGTACCTTTCCATGGAAAGACTGCCTTTCTTCTGGCAATAACCTCAGCAAGAAGAGTTTCGGAGTTGCAGGCCCTGATGGCAGTGCAGCCATTTATTATTTTTTTATCAGGACAGAGTTTCATTGAGAACTAATCCTACATTTATGCCAAAGGTGGTATCCATGGTTTCATTGAATCAAGCCATTCACTTGCCTACCTTCTTCCCAAATCCACAAAACAAAGGGGAGAAACTGCTGCACACCCTAGACATTCACAGGCAGTTGCGCTACTACTTGGACAGAACTAAAGGTTTCAGAAAAGCTGACCAGCTGTTGGTAGCATGTGCTGCTGGTACTCAAGGAAAAGCAATTTCTAAACAAGACTATTTCAAAATGGATAGGAAATTGCATTCGCTTTTGTTACTCCTTTCATGGAAAGACTGTACCAGCTAACATTAGACCTCATTCTACGAGAGCCACAGCCACCTCCACAGCCTTCTTAAGAGGGGTGGCTACCAAGGACATTTTAGAAGCTGCCACATGGAGCTCCGTGCATACATTTGCCAAGCATTACAATTTACCTTTATATTCCAGATCCAGAGCAGGCTTTGCTACGGCTGTCCTGCAGGGTATCTTAGCTACACCATCCTTTTCTTAGTTCTTCCACCCCCAGATTGGCTATGGTATTCTACCCATATGTGATGACTGCAGATGTATCCTTGAAGGACATAGTACAGTTTTGTACCTACCATAAATGTAGATGTCCGATAGGTATGCATCTGCAGTCAGGTTTACCCTCCCTCCTTCCCCTCTGTGGTATTTCTTGGGTACTTACCCCTCTATTAGCTAGCTGGGGGGATCTATTATGGTGCATTTGTTTTTATATATATATTATTGCAAATGTTTGGATTTTTATTGCATTTCTCCAAATTTAGCCTTCCTAGAGGGCACCTGGCATCTGGGGCAAGAAAAACTGAGGAAGATGGCGTCGGCTGATGCTTTTATACCCCAGACACTCTGACGTCGGGGAAGGGGCGACATCAGCCGACGCCGGACCCAGACTTTGGAATCCGGCCGACCGAAGGGCTGCCTGAGGCAGGACAACCCATATGTGATGACTGCAGATGCATACCTATCGGACATCTACATTTGTGGTAGGTACAAAACTGTACTTTCTCCCTCTCTGAGCTTCGGCGCAGGTGAGTTCGGCCCCGACATTGGCCTCGGAGCCATCCTTCTCGGTGCTGGGAGGAGTCCTTGTCTCTTCGGAGCGGGAAAAGATCAGCTCCCAGCTGGGGACCCTAAACTCTGTTGTAAACTCCTCCATGCGGCTCATTTCCTATGCAGCTGGTGGAGCGAGTAGGGCTGCAGGCACGGGCATCGCTCTAAGGAGACATGCCTGGATGCGGCTTTGCAACTTTGCTGACCCCTTCAAGGCATCCTTCACTAACACCCCCTTTGATGGTTCTGCCTTGTTTGGACCTCAAGTGAAGGATGCATTGACCAGGTGCGAGCAGGAAGGCAAAACTCTCTCTGCCATAGAAGTCCATTTTTCTACCCCTTCTAGACCATACCCTAAGGGTCAGAAAGGTGGGAAAATGTGGATGTCCTTCAAGAATGCAACTGCAGTCATAACATATGGGTTGTCCTGCCTCAGGCAGCCCTCGGTCGGCCGAATTCCAAAGTCTGGGTCCGGCGTCGGCTGGTGTCGCCTCCTCTCTGACGTCAGAACGGCTGGAGTATAAAGGCATCGGCCGACGCCATCTTCAGTCTTTCTTGCCGCGGTGCCCGAAGCAGAAGCAGTTCGCAAGTGCCGGTCGGTCAGCTCCTGTGTTTTCAGTACTGAAGTCCTCTAAAAGCTAAGTACCCCGTTGGGGAACATTTTTTCTTGCCTCAGCCGATGTCAGAACAAATTGAGAAAGTTAGTAATTGTTTGTCGTGTGGTAAACAAATACCTCATAAGGACTTCCATTCTCTTTGCCTTCCTTGCCTGGGCCCAGACCACGACGTCTCGGCCTGTGCTGCCTGTGCTTGCTTTAATAAGCGCACTCAGGCGCCGGGCAGAATTTTCCAAAGACTTTTTCGGTGATTCTTTTGCTTATATCATGCCGTCGGATCATCCGTCAACTCAATCTTCCAAAAAACGTAGGGACCGGGACCGACATCCTCGGCCCGCATCCTCCACCGATACTCCTCCTAAACCCTCCGAGTGCTTCGGTCCCTTCGGAAGCGGTAATCCAACCGCTCCAGGCCGACGACACAGCGGTAACTCGTCCTTCGGTCTCGGAGTCCACTCCGGTGCCGGTTGTTGACTTTCCTCCAGAAACCGAGGTTCTGGATCTACCCGACACCATTCCTGTGGACAAGGTTACACCAGCACGTGGGGCAGCTAGGCCTCCTGTATCCATGTCCATCAAGGCCTTTGCATGTGCTAAGGCCGCCAGCCAGGCCAAGGCCCATCCTAAACCTACTGCTCAGGCCCCCTCTTCTGATAAACAGATCATGTCTCTTGCTGCAGATCTAATTTCTCTTATTAGGGGGTCTCAACCTCATCCAGACAGAGGTTCTCAGCCGCCTGCAGAGAAAAGGCCCAGAACTGAGCAGGCCGACAGCCTCTCTTCAGATGAAGCCTCTGGGGATTCTGAGCATTCTGATACCCAAGAAGAATCCTTCCAGGCCTATGAGGACTCTGATGCTGAGGAATCAATTCCCTCTGCCTTTCCTCCAGAGGATTTTTCATTCGGTGAAGTCCTACACTCCATGATGGAGCATTTTAAATGGCAGGGCCAGGAATTCTCTGACTCCAGGAAAAGGCTACGTACCTTCCTCAAGCTTCCCCAGCACAGGTCTTTAGCTATCCCTCCAGTTATGGATGTCCTGGATGATGTTTTCTCCGACTCCAGTGCTAACCCTGATTCTCTCCCTCCTGCTCCTGTCAAGCCTGACAGATATTATAGGGTCCCTGACACACACAAGCATCTCTTTAAGGCCCATTCTGTGGATCTAGAAACAATTTCACAGGGCCCCAAGGGAGTGGCTACTTCCACTGCCAAGAATCCACTGCCAGCGGATAAGGAAGCTAGATCCCTGGAGAGATGGGGTAAAAAAAGTTTATACCTCCACCACCCTGGCTATGAGGTCACTTAACTGCCTTTTTCATATGTTTCAGTACCAGGATTTTTTACTGGATGACTTACAGAAAAAGTTAGCCTCCCCTGAGTTTACTGATTTTAAGGCATTGCAGGATCTCGTACATAACACTCAGCAGGTTAACAATCATTTTCTTCAGTGTGGTTATGATGCATTGGAGGCTTCATGTAGGGCAGCTATGACTGGGGCTGTTATACGTAGACATGCTTGGTTAAAAGAACAGCCACTGCCAGACCATTTTAAAGTAAAGTTACTTGATGCACCTTTAGAAAAACAGAATCTTTTTGGTGCTAATGCACAAGATGTGTTGAAGTCCATTGAGGAAAAAGCTAAATCGGTACAGACAGTCAAAGATTTCCTCCAGGTTCAGCCTCCCAGATTCAGCAGGAATTGGCCTTAAAAGAATTGGTCCTTTCCAGACACTGACAAGTTTCAAAGGGAAAAAAACAGGTGTGGCTGAGGTAGAGGGCAATACCGAGGCTCCTACAGGGGCCGCCAGTGGCAACCACCAAATCCAAGAAGTGGCACAGGCAGCCCAGCTGCACCACAAGTACAACCACAATGACTTGACTTTCATACCGCCTACAAAGGCTCAAAGAGAAGCACTCTTGGGCGGAAAATTATCTTTATACTCAAAAAACTGGCATATCTTAACCAAGGACAACTGGATTCTGGATTTAATAGACAAAGGTTACATATTCCACTTCCATACTTTACCAATAAGACAAGGCATGCCAAATCTGCCACATCATCAAAGGGCAGAGGCACTCATTCAAGTTTCAAAGCTGTTAAACATAAATGCAATAGAAAAGGTCCCTCCACAGGAACAAGGCCAGGGATTTTATTCAAGACTGTTCCTTGTTCCAAGAAAGGAAAACAAATGGAGGCCTATGCTGGACTTGTCTACTCTAAATACTTATCTCATTGTGCCAAAGTTCAAAATGCTGATGTTGCAGCAACTCCTTCCCATGCTGGGCAAGGGGTATTGGCTGGTCACTCTGGACCTCAAGGAGGCATACCTGCATGTCCCAATCAGACAAAGCTGCAGAAGATACCTCAGATTTCTTGCAGGGACAGAGCATTATCAATTCTCAGCATTGCCGTTTGGCTTATCTACTGCGCCCAGAGTGTTCACGAAATGCCTGGCATCAATAGTGGCACACTGCAGACTCCAGGGGATTCAAATATACCCCTACCTGGACGACTGCCTCATACAAGCAGACAACAAACAAACCTTGATTGCAAACTTGGACTATGTCATTCAATTACTACAGGCCTTGGGATACACAGTCAACATTCAGAAATCAAGACTTCTGCCATCCCAACAAATTATTTTCCTAGGAGCCAAACTGGACACAAAAACACAAATGGCTTATCTCACAGAGGAAAAACAACAGCAGTTACCAGAGTACTTCAAAGGCCTAGCAACGTTCTCCCAGCTGACTGCAAGGAAAATCCTGCAGGCCCTGGGGTTCATGGCATCTTGCATTCTTCTGATACCTTTGGCAAGACTTCATATGAGAAAGCTGCAATGGTACTTAAAAAGCTTATGGTCCCAACACAGCCAAAGCCTAGAGGACGTAATCCCACTCATTCCATGTCTGCAAAGAGAATTTTTGTGGTGGGCTCAAGCAAGTCAGTTAAACAAAGGCATGTCTTTCAACAAACCTCAAGCAGGTCAAATGATTACAACAGATGCCTCAGACCATGGATGGGGGGCGCACATGGAGGGCAGATGCATTCAAGGTCAGTGGACACCAAGGGAAAGGCATCTGCACATAAACCAAAAAAAGATGTTGGCAGTGATACATGCAATCGAGAATTTCGAAAAATCACTTCAACAAGGACATTTGGTAATAAGGACAGACAACACCACTGTTATGTGGTATATAAACAAGCAGGGAGGCACTCATTCTTATCCCCTCTGCAGACTAACAATGATTCTCTGGGAAAAATCCCTAAGTCTGAAGATACATTTGCAATCCCAGTTTGTGCCAGGCAAGGACAATGTTCTGGCGGACAAGCTGAGCAGGAATTTCTTGGATCCACACGAATGGATGCTGCATCCTCACATTTTCTCACAAATAAAGACATGGGGAAGACCGGACATAGATCTCTTTGCTTCTCACATGAATCACCACCTGGAAAAGTTCTGTACAAGGGCCCACCATCCTCTAGCCTGGAAAACGGATGCTCTCGCCTTCAGCTAGAATTCCCTAACAATTTATGCATTCCCTCCTCTACCACTGCTGACCAAGGTGATACTGAAGATCAAAGCAGAACAACCAACAGGCATTTTGATAGCTCCAGACTGGCCAAGGCAGCACTGGTACCCATTGCTGTTGAGCATAACTCGGACCAAGCCGTGGCCTCTGCCCCTATGGCCTCTGCTTCTAACACAGCACAATTACAGGATTGTTCATCAAAACCTGAAAACATTGCATCTGACAGCCTGGAGGTTACCATAACTCCTTCCGCTATCTCTCTTTCCAAAGAAGTTCAAGAGATCTTACTGGAAGCACGCAGACCTTCCACCAGAAAAACCTATTCAGCCAAGTGGAAGAGATTCATCATCTGGAATGCTAACAGGGGTCAGGATACAACAGTACTGAGTATACCTCAGATATTGGAATATTTGGCAGAAATGTTTCATACTGGTCTTTTATAGTCTTCCATAAAGATTCATGCCTCAGCAATCTCAGCAAAATACAATTGTGATCCACCTGTGTTTTCACATCCTTTGCTAAGACAGTTCCTAAGAGGGATAAAGAATATCAAAACCCCCAGGAAACCGCCAGTACCTGCATGGGACCTCAATTTCATCTTGGAAAAATTAACTCTTCCTCCCTTTGAACCAGCAGCAACTTCAGAAATGCATTTTCTCTCTTGGAAAACGGTTTTCCTATTGGCTATCATATCAGCAAGAAGAGTCTCGGAGATACAGGCACTCATGTCAGTACCTCCTTTTCTCATTTTTCATCAGGACAGAGTCTCTCTAAGAACCAATCCTTCATTCATGCCAAAAGTAATTTCCAGGGTGTCTCTAAATCAAGCCATTCACCTGCCTACTTTATTCCCCAATCCTCAAAACAGGGGGGAAGCACTGCAGCATACTTTAGACATACACAGACAACTACGCTACTACTTGGACAGAACTAAGGCCACCAGAAAGTCTGACCAACTGTTTGTAGCCTATGCTGCTGGAGTACAAGGAAAAGCAATCTCCAAACAAACAATTTCCAAATGGATTGGACACTGCATCAGATTCTGCTATTCTTTTCATGGAAAAGGTGTGCCAGCCAATATTAGGCCACACTCCACCAGAGCTATAGCCACATCCACAGCTTTCCTAAGAGGAGTGGCT
The DNA here is from genome assembly GCF_019279795.1 of Protopterus annectens. Lineage (NCBI taxonomy): Eukaryota > Metazoa > Chordata > Ceratodontiformes > Protopteridae > Protopterus > Protopterus annectens. Next base: position 754,143,650 of record NC_056728.1, on the reverse strand, counting down.
ACAAAGGACATTCTAGAGGCTGCTACATGGAGCTCCATGCATACATTTACCAAGCACTACAACCTGTCTTTATACTCCAGATCCCGAGCAGGCTTTGCTTCGGCAGTCCTGCAGGGCATTTTAGCTACACCATCACTTTCTTAGCTCCAACCACCCCCAGATTGGCTATGGTATTCAACCCATATGTTATGACTGCAGTTGCATTCTTGAAGGACATAGTACAGTTTTGTACCTACCATAAATGTAGATGTCCGATAGATATGCAACTGCAGTCGGATTTTCCCACCCTCCTACCCCTCTGCAACCTTGTTTATGGGTCCACTACCCCTATTCCTATTAGCTGGGGGTACCTCCTATGGTGCATCTGTTTATTACTGTTGTGCATGTCTGGAATTGTTTATCCATTCACCAAATTTAGCCTTCCTAGGAGGGCACCTGGCATCTGGGGCAAGAAACACTGAAGAAGATGGCGTCGGCCGATGCCTTTATACTCCAGCCATTCTGACGTCGGAGAGGAGGCGACACTAGCCGACGCCGGACCCAGACTTTGGAATTCGACTGACCGAGGGCTGCCTGAGGCAGGACAACCCATATGTTATGACTGCAGTTGCATATCTATCGGACATCTACATTTATGGTAGGTACAAAACTGTACTTTTCGCAAACCTCAGGGAGTACTGCCTGACACACATGGTGAGCTTCCCTCTAGAGGCAGAGGAGAGAACAATAATAGACGCCACCTGAGGGGCAGGGGAGGGTCCGCAGAATCAGGGTAGCAGAGAATCCTTCTCTGACAAACCCTTCCATCACCCCTGAGGAGCTGCCCGACTGTCCACCTTCGGAGGCAGTCGGGGGAAGACTGTCACTGTATCCAGAAGCCTGGCATTCCCTCACGCAAGACATTTGGGTATGGTCGATCATATCCGAGCGTTACAAAATTCCCTTTATTCATACCCCACAACCACCAAAAGGGCCCCTTCCAGACGTTCCACCCGGTCTGAGGGATCAAGCAGCACTAGAAATTTCAAAGCTGCTACAAAAAAGAGCCATCCAGCCAGTCCCAGCAGACCAGCAAGGATCCGGAGTCTATTCTAAGTTCTTTTTGGTACCAAAAAAGACGGGACTGTAGACCTATTTTGGATCTCAGCAGACTGAACAAGTCTGTTCAAAGAACAAAATTCCGGATGGTCACACTTCAGTCCATTCTACCCTACCTGGGTCAGGACAATTGGATGTGCTCTATAGACCTTCAGGATGCGTACTATCATATCAAAATGAACAGGCACTCCAGGAGGTTTCTCCGCTTCCAGCTGGGAGCCAGTCACTACCAGTTCAGAGCCCTGCCCTTTGGCCTCACCACAGCCCCCAGGGTGTTTACCAACTGCATGGCAGTGGTTGCGGCTCACCTGAGACGAAAAGGATACCAGGTGTTTCCATACTTAGACGACTAGCTCCTTACTGCCACCACCAAGCGTCAGCTACTCCATTCCAGAGATTATACCCTCCAAATTTGCAACGAGCTAGTTATCTCTATAAACTCCAAAAAGTCTGCCTTGTCACCTTGTCAGTCTATTACCTTCATAGGCGCCGTTTTAAACACTGTGGAACTGTCAGCAAAACTGCCTGTACAAAGGATTTCAGACATTCGAGGTAATGTTCAAATCCTACTACAAGAGAGAAGAGTACAGGCCAGATTCGTACTAAAAACCCTAGGTCTCATGGCAGCAGCTATCACATAACTCCCCCTAGCTCGCTTTCACATGCGGATCCTGCAATGGATGCCATTTTCCCAGTGGTCCTTTCAACAGCTTCCAATGTCACACAGCATTCTAATCACTCAGTCATGCAAAAGACACCTTTCGTGGTGGATGGTCTCCCCTCAGGTTCTTCAGGGCAGACCCTTTGTCCTTCCTCCTGTGGCTACTGTGACAACGGATGCCTCCCTGATCGGGTGGGGGGGGGGGGGGCATTTTCAGGGCAGGACTGTCCAGGGCACATGGCAGCCTTTCGAAAGCCACCTGCACATAAATGTCTTGGAAATGAGAGCGGTGCTTTTAGAGTTGCAGGCCCTTCAAGACACTCTACCCACCGGGATTATTGCATTTCAGACAGACAATATGTCTGTAGTGTTGTACATCAACAAGCAGGGCGGAACCAGGTCCTACCCCCTATGTCGAGAAGCATTCAGACTGTGGCAGTGAGCAATCTCTTCTCAACGGTTTCTGGTAGCAACGCATATCCCCGGGAAGTCCAACGTCATAGCGGACAGGCTGAGCAGAGCCATTCTCATGCCCCACGAGTGGTCTCTCAACCAGCTAGTAGCGGAAAAGATCTTCAGGAGGTGGGGTCAGCCTTGCTGCGATCCTTTTGCAACCCCTCAAAACAGCAAGTGCCCAGACTTCTTCACCCTCTTCCCTCGCCCAGGTCTTCCCCCCAGAGATGCTCTAGTCCACGATTGGCCCCGGGGTCTTCTGTATGCCTTTTCTCCCTTTCCCTTAATTACTCGGCTAATCCAGCAAGCAACTGTTTTGAGATCCAGAATGATCCTTGTTGCCCCTTACTGGCCTTGACAAATTTGGTTCCCGTTCCTGCAACGTCATCTACTAGACCAACCCTGGCATCTGGACCCAGCACCAGATCTTCTGACACATCAGTCAGGCGGGCTGCATCAATCTCTCAACCTCACAGCTTGGTTGCTCCACTTCCAACCCTAGCCAGGCTTCCCTCAATCTCTTATTCAGTTTGTGACATCATCCTCGCTTCGCACAAGTCTACTACCAGAAAGACTTATGCTAGCAAATGGAAACGTTTCTCTGTTTGGGCAGGGGAGAAACAAGATGACCCTTTTACAGCCCCTGTCCATACAGTGTTAGAGTTTTTGGCAGAACTTTTTCAAATGGGATCTTCTTCAGCCACCATCAGAGTTCAGTTGGCAGCCATTGCGAATTTTCATGTTGGATTGTCAGAGACCAGCATTATGTCACACAAACTTTGTAAAGCCTTTCTAAAAGAAACCCTTTTACTTAGGCCCCCGGTAAAAGATCCTCCCCCACCATGGGACCTAAATTTGGTGCTGTCGTCTTTAATTCTCCCTCCTTTTGACCCTGCGGCTTCCTGTTAAAGTTGCTCTCTTTGAAAACTCTGTTTTTAGTAGCCATCACTTCAGCGAGAAGGGTATCAGAACTTCAAGCCCTTTCTGTTCACCCTCCTTACCTTGTTTTTCACAAAGATAGTGTCACTTGGGACTAATCCGTCCTTTTTACCCAAAGTATTCTCTGGAAAAAAATCTGAATCAGACCATCGATCTTCCTGTTTTCTTCCCACTTTATACCAATAGGTCTGATCGGAAGTTACATTGTCTAGACGTTCACTGTCAATTATGCTTCTACCTGGATAGAACCAAGCAGACGAGGAAATCAGAACAGCTCTTCCTGTCTTACGCGGAAGGGAAACAAGGCCTGCCAGTTTCCAAAGTAACCTTGTCTAGGTGGTTGACCTCTGTCATCATGTTGATTTACCAATTGAGGCATAAAGAGTTCCCTATTAAGCCCAGAGCTCATTCAACCAGAGCATTAGCTTCTTCAGTAGCCTTTCAGGCAAGATTGCCAATGGACTCCATTTGTGCAGCGGCCACATGGGCCTCTCCTCATACCTTCATTTCTCATTACAAGCTGGACATGACCTCTAGAAGTAGGGCTGATTTTGGTTCCACTGTACTCAAGAGTTTGTTCCATTGAGCCACCCAGGACTAAGGTGCTTGGGACGCTGTCCCATCCAGCAAGAATGAAGGCGAGATTGACAACTTAACATCGAGAAGTTATGTACTTACCATAACGTTCCATGTTAGTTGTCTTCTCGCCTTCTTTCTTGCGTCCCATCCTCCACCCCCCCTAGCCTGGCAAGACCGAGAGTATCTTCTGAGATGTGTTATCACGAGAGTTGTTATCTCCTTAGCTACCTCTTTCTTTTTCTTGGTAGCTCTTATAAGACTTTTGTATACCTAGATGGATAGAGATAGATATATATACATATATGTATTTATATCTATATATGTGTATATATATATATATATATATATATATATATATATATATATATATATATATATACATATATGTATTTATATCTATATATATATATATATATATATATATATATCTCTTCTCAGTCATGGTGGGGACATGTATGTCCATAGTGTTACCTATCAAACGAGATCTGGGTATTTCACGCCTAGCATTATGGGACATAGGATAGCCTTGAGCCGGTAAAAATAGCTCTCGAGCTTTAGTAATAGGCCGAGTCGGAGCCGAGGTTCGGCTCCGAACCCATCCAGCAAGAAAGAAGGCGAGAAGAAGACAACTAACGTGGAACGTTATGGTAGGTACATAACTTCTCATTCTATTCCTCCCTATGAGGATTCTGATGCTGAAGAATCCATTCCTTCAGCCTGTCCTCCTGAGGAGTATTATTTTTGGGGAAACCCTGCATACCATGAGGGAGCATCTCCACTGGGAGAGCCAAGATTACTCAGAATCTAAGAAAAGGCTCAGAGACTTTCTGCTTCTTCCTCAGCACAGACCCCCCTTGCTATTCCACCTGTTTTAGACATTGTAGATGATGTATTTTCAGAGTCTGGCCTGTCCTCGACTCTTTACCCCCTGCAACTGCTAAGCCAGACAGATACTACAGGGTCCCAGATTCTCAAAAATTCCTATATAAAAACCTTGCTGCTGACCCAGAAACTATATCTCAGGGTCCCAAAGGGGTCGAAGCTTCCACTGCAAAAAACCCTGTCCCTTCTGATAGGGATTCTAGGGCACTGGACAGATGGGGGAAAAAAGTTTGCACTTCTGCTACCTTGGCTGTAAGGGCTTTAAATTGCCAGTTTCATATGCTTAAATATCAGCAGTACTTAATTTCACTGCTTAAACAGAAAATCTTGCCAAATTCTGAATGTTCAGAGAACAAGGAAATGCAGGATTTATTGCATGCAGCTGAACAAGTGGGAAAGCATACTTTGCAATGTGGTTATGATTCACTGGGGGCCTCTTGCAGGGCCGCTGTTACAGGTTCTGTTATTAGAAGGCATGCTTGGTTAAAGGAACAGAATCTGCCTGATCATGTTAAAGCAAAATTATTAGATGCTCCATTACAGCGTGATACTTTGTTTGGTGCTAAAGCAGAAGAGGTGTTGCAGAAAATGGAGGATAAAGCGAAATCCATGCAGACAGTTAAGGATTTCTTACAGGTACAGCCACCCAGATTTGGCAGGAACTGGCCTTCAAAAAATTGGTCCTTTCCATCGTCAGGCCACAAAGAGGCAGATACAGACGTCCCAGAGGCAGATCTCAGCCCCAAGGCTCATACAGGCCTAAACAATGGGGTGCTCCTACCTCCAGAAGCAGAGAAGACAAATCACAACCTTACAGGAAACAGTCCCAATGACTTTCCTCTGCCAGATCCAAGCACTTTTCTTTTGGCAGCCACCTTGGGGGGGAATCTAGCACTTTTTTCTCCAAATTGGCAAATGATTACCCAAGACAAATGGGTCTTGAACATAGTGTCCCAAGGCTACAGGTTCCATTTTCACACCCTACCAAGAGCAAAAGGTATGCCAGAACTGCCACACAATCAATGGACAGAGGCACAAAAGCAAATTACAGCCCTCATGGACATGAGGGCCATCAACTAGTACCACAACAAGAGCAGGGGCAAGGATTTTACTCCAGACTTTTCCTAGTGCCCAGAAAGGACAAAACCTGGAGACCAATATTGGACCTGTCTATACTAAACACATTTCCGGAGGTTCCAAAATTCAAGATGTTGACTCTACAGCAGCTACTGCCCATGCTGAGCAAGAAGGCTTGGCTCGTAACTTCAGACCTAAAAGAGGCATACCTGCATGTCCCAATCAGACAATCTTGCAGAAGATATCTGAGATTCATAGCTGGCTCAATGCACTACCAATTCTCTGCACTTCCCTTTGGCTTATCTACTGCGCCCAGGGTCTTCACAAAATGCCTGGCACCAGTAATTGCATTTTGCAGTCAAAGAAGAATTCAAATATATCCCTACTTGGACGACTGCCTTATTCAAGCAGAGGACAAAGACATTCCTCTAAAGCATCTGACATTTGTAAAAAGATTACTAATTTGCCTAGGGTACACAGTAAACGAAAAGAAATCAAAACTAGTACCCGCTCAAGAGATAATATTCCTCGGTGCAAGCTTAAATACAACTGCCCAGATGGCTTATCTCACGCCAGATAAACAAAGGCAACTGACTTCTTATTTCAAAAAGTTGGCAACAAAGACCCAGTTATCTGCAAGGAAAATCCTGCAGGCCTTGGGCTTCATGGCATCCTGCATTCTACTAATTCCATGTGCCAGACTGCATATGAGGAAACTACAGTGGTATCTAAAAAGTGTCTGGACTCAGCATTGCCACAGCCTGGAGACAGCAATTACCCTCATTCCCTGCCTGCAACATGAGTTTCGATGGTGGGCACAGGCCTGTCACCCCAACAAGGGTCTGCCATTCACTTTACCCACAGCCAGACAGACACTGACAACGGATGCATCAGATTATGCCTGGGGGGCCCATATGGCAGGAAAATTTATTCAGGGCACATGGCCTGCAAGCCAGATGCATCTTCACATCAGTCAAAAAGAGATGCTAGCTGTTCAGAATGCCTTGACAGCTTTCAAGGATCTACTTCATCCAGGACAGCTACTGATAAAGACAGACAGTACTATGGTCATGTGGTACATAAACAAGCAGGGAGGTACACATTCCTACCCCCTCTGCAGACAAGCAATGACCTTATGGTACACAGCATTGACTTATCAAGTTCACCTGCAAGCACAATTCCTGCCAGGAAAAACAAATACTCTGGCAGACGAACTAAGCAGAAACCTCATGGATCCCCACTAGTGGAAACTGGATCCGCAAGTCTTCAGCATGATAACAAGGTGGGAATGCCCAGACATAGATCTGTTTGCCTCCCCTCAGAACTGCCAATTACAGAGATTTTGCACAAGGATTTATCACAAACAAGCATGGAGAGTGGACGGCCCTATCCTTCAGCTGGAAAAATCTAACAGTATATGCCTTTCCTCCACTGCCTCTCCTGCCCACGGTACTCCTAAAGGTCAGAGAAGAGAAGCCAAAAATGATACTGATTACACCAGACTGGCCACGCCAGCACTGGTACCCAATCCTAAAGAGCTTGTCTCAAGGTCCAGCATGGATATTGCCTCAAACTTCTCACTTGCTGACCCAAAAAAAACAATCAGATCCTGCACAGCCAACTCAGGACCTTAAATCTGGCAGCATGGCGGATAATGTAGCCATTCAGAACACTTCTCTTTCAAAAGCTGTTATGGATGTAATCTTGGAGGCCAGAAGGCCCAGTACCAGAAAATCTTATGCAGAAAAATGGAAGAGATTCTGTGCTTGGAACCAGAAATAATGCATTGACACATATGTACCAAATATCCCTCAGATTTTACAATACCTAACTGAGATGCTGGACCAAGGCCTTTCCTTTTTATCAGTTAAGATTCATGCCTGTGCCATTTCAGCCCATTACAGTACGGAACCACCTATCTTTTCTCATCCTTTAATAAGGCAGTACCTCAGAGGGGCCAAAAGCATCAGGCCTCTAAGGAGAGCACCAACTCCGGCATGGGACCTCAATTATGTCTTGGAGAAACTCACACTGCCTCCTTCTGAGCCATCCTCAACAGCTGATGTAAAATTCTTATCCTGGAAACAGCTCTGCTCCTAGCAATAACCTCTGCAAGACGAGGCTCGGAGTTACAAGTTACAAGCACTCATGGCTGTGGAACCTTTTATCATTTTTCATCCAGACAGGGTTTCTCTGAGGACAAACCAGTGTGGCCCTCAACCAAACCATTCACTTGCCTACCTTTTATCCAAACCCACAGAACAAGGGTGAGACAATTCTGCATTCTTTGGGCATACACAGGCAGCTACGCTTCTACTTGTACCGAACTAAAGCTTTCAGAAAGACTGAGCAACTTTTAGTGTCATATGCTGCAGGATCATAAGGAAAGACTATCTCAAAACAGACTATTTATAAATGGATAGCCCATTGCATCAGTTTCTGCTATTCTCAGCATGGCAAATCAGTGCCTAAGGGGCATTGGGCCTCATTCTACCAGAGCAGCAGCCTTCCTCAGAGGAGTACCAACCAAAGACATCTTAGAGGCTGCAACTTGGAGTTCAGTGCACACTTTTACAAAGCACTACCACTTACCTCTTGACTCTAAATCCAGAGCAGGCATTGCCACTGCAGTTCTGCAGGGCCTCATAGCCTCTCCTAATCCTATTTAGCCCAGCCACCCATCCACAGCTTTGGGATTCAACCCAAGAGTAATGACTGCAATAGTGAAACACGATGAACATAGTACAGTTGTGTACCTACCATAAATGTAGATGTTTGAGTGTATTCACTGTTGCAGTCCAGGTTACCCTCCCACCATCCCCCTTTCTTTTGCTGGGGATTATCTGTACTTCTCTATTCTATACAACCTATGTGGTGTATTTGCTTGTAGATGAAGGAAATGTTTCTTTGCTGCATGTATGTTTATTGGCATTATATATATTTAGCCTACCCTTTTGGGGTCACCTGACATCTGGGGCAAGAAAAACTGAAGAAAATGGCGTCGACTGCATCTTTTATACCCCTGGCACACTGACTTCAGGGAAGAGACGACAGCACCCGACACCGGACCAGGACTTTGGAATTCAGGCCGACTGCGGGTAGCCTGCCAGCAGGATACCCCAAGAGTAATGACTGCAACAGTGAATACACTCTAACATCTACGAAATTCCTTTTCAAAAAATCTTATTGCAGATCCTGAAACCATTTCTCAGGGTCCCAAGGGCATTAAGGCCTCTACTGCTAAGAGGCCTAGGCAGGACATTGATTTTGAATCTTCTGAACAGGATTCATATTTCTTCTGACTCTTCTAATGAACAGGATTTGTCTATACCTACTTATGAGGACTGATGCAGAAGATTCCATTTCTTCTTCTCCCCCTGAGGATTTTTCTTTTGTGGAAACTTTACATACCTTAAGGGAACATTTCCAGTGGGAAAGTCAGGATTTCTCTGAATCTAAAAAGAGACTTGGGGATTTTCTTCTTCGTCCTCAGCATAGGCCTTTGGCCCATACCTCTCAACCTGGAAACATCAAAAATCTGGACAAGGCCCATGAAAAATAGGTACAAATCTGTACACTGATTAACATCTAATTTGCATACATAATTATGTAACTCCACCCACTCCGATGGAATTTTGGGATACCAGCTTTCAAACGCAAACTGAAGAACAAACAAAATATAGCGCACCTGATTCCAATGTCCTATTACCTGGCTATTTCGCCCCATTTATCATAAACACTATTGTGTGCATACTGTTTTACTTCTACAATCAATGATTATTTGGATTTTATTTTTACATTTTGCAGTACGTCAATGCACAAATCTGATAAACAAAGCAATACTGTCTCACAATGAAAAGAGACTTGACATTAAAACTTCTCTGCCCTTGAAACTCACTTTCAGTGAAACAGCATTGAAACCCACACCACATACAAAAAAAATGCATCTGGCCAGTGGTGGATAAAATATTACCTTTGGGCTGTTTACAAATCATTGGTCCGTTGCACACAAAACAAGAAACATACATGTGTTCTTTTCTTTGATACACCTTCCTAAGTTATATTCCTTGTATAATACAGCACACTTGTTAGTGCATTTTAAATTTCTTGTTTGAATGAACATTTTTCCAGTAGGCTGTACTGTAGGCAATGAAAAAAAATGCATGAACGGTGAACCAGTAATTACAAAACTTCCCAATTCATCATAATCATCATAAGTCTACTTCCACACCCAAACTATAAACAGAACAGTAGTGTAAGCCATAGGCATCTTGCACTTTTTTTCAAATAAAGTTTTTTTGGTGGGGGGGGGGGGCAAAGGGTCAAAAACCAGGGACACATTTTAAACATTGCTTGTATAATTTTGGAAAGTTGCTAGAATACAATTTTGTGCTATCACCATACATGTTACTGACAAGTCTTGAAACCAGAACTCTATATACCATAGTCAGTGCAACATACCAGTGTGTTAAATCAGCAGCTTGAAAAATAGGAAGACTGAAACTTAATGGCTATCATTTAGTGAATTCAGTTCTCACTATAGCTCTCTCAACCTCTTAGCACAAAAAACCTGGATAAACAACAAAGCCAATAATGGGGGAATATAAATTGTGTTCTCACTTCTCACCATAGCTCTCAACTCTTAATACAAAAAAATCTGATATGCAGTCGAAGAGACCACAGAGGATACTATTCTAGCCCCCAAAAGCCCCACAGCATTGTCCAACTAAGCAACCCACTCAGAGCTGCTGCACACACACACACACACACACACACTGCAACCCGTCTCACATAACTGTCAACCGCCCCTGATTTTTCACATTTTACCCTGTCCCACATAAAATGTTTCATTTTCTAGGAAATCACCAAGTTTTCCACTCAGTCAACAATGCCAGACATTAGCAGTTCATTGTTCTAAAAATACTTGTTGATGCAAAACCTGCTGTCCTATTATGTTTTAATAGAATTCCAGTAATATTAAAAAAAGACCTACTATGGGGCATTTATAGGTTCTGTCCAGGATTCTTGAACAAAGAAATTCGGAGGAATCATTTGTCATAAGTGCTATGACTATACTATTAAAAACGCTAATTGTATACGTCCAGCTGTGTAAATTAGAGCTCACAATCTGCTGCTGTGTTGATAAAGGTGATGGATGTGCAACATCTGGTCTACTCTCTACCCCAGCAGCTTCTTTTGGTATTGAAATGGTTTTAGGAGCAAGCTTGGATGCAAGTTACAACTGTCCGTTTTCTGGGTAGTTTAATAAAATGGGACAAAGAGAAGTACTCCCCATCGTCATTTAAAAGAAAGTTTCTTGTTAAAAAAGAAAGAAAACGAGAAAACCTTATTAATAGCCTACAGATCTTTGCTTAAACACTTTTAACCACTGCCCGCAGTTTGAATGGCTCCTAAAACAATGGGAATGTATTGAAAGGAAAACAGCAGCACTCGGGAACTTAGTATTTAGATTGTACATTAGGCCTGGAACGCAAGACTGTACTCAGGACTATCAAATCAAGAGTTAGCCTTATTTATCTTGTTCTGGACTGCTGGGATGCTTTACAACTCCTACGAAAAGCTGTATTCTGGCTCTTCGGTATTGTCTTCTTTGCTGGCTGCATGCGCGGAGTCTCTGTAGCACATTCATTCACAGGTTACTGTCAGGGTGAGGCATGTTCATTTTTGGACGAAGAAGCTAGCTGGCCGTCACACGGATGCACCACTTAGCACAGTGGGCCACCGATTTGAAATTTAAACCTACATTTCACACCTGGACAGTTCCCCAAGCTGGACCTGTTTTGACCCTCTAACAACTTCACCAGAAATCCACTGCAATGCGAACAGTAATAGTTCTAATTGTGCCCATGCGTCAGAGATATAATAACATTTTAATTTCTTACCTTTTGAGGTGCAGTGTGTATGTTCTGGCTTTCTTGCCATTTATAAGGTGGGCTTTTTCCAAGTCATCAGACACTTCAACGAAAATAACCAGGGCCAGGCAAAGCTAGAGACTTTTTGGAGCTCCGCAAAATGCCATTTCCACGTGTAAGTCCTTTTCAAATTTTAAATAATTCAGACAAGGGATGGCTTGCATACATCGTGAGCTCTTGAGCTCAATTCCGACTGGCTGGTAGCCCTGACGGCACCACGCACGTGATGACGTCAGCTCCAACAGCGCGATTTAAAAAAAAAAAATAATAAAGCAAAAAAATCGGAAATGAAGGGGTGTCAATCGGGAATCGTGGCACCCCTTCATTTGGACCCCAAAACTCGGTAAATACCGAGTACTTCGGTATGGTTGGGAGGTCTGCTTTGGCCATACCTCCTGTTCTAGACATTGTTGTTGATGTTTTTTCCGAATCTAGTATGGCTCCTGATTCTCTGCCTCCAGCTCCTTGTAAGCCAGACAAGTGCTACAGGGTTCCTGACGCCCACAAATTCCTTTTCAAAAATCTTATTGCAGATCCTGAAACCATTTCTCAGGGTCCCAAGAGCATTAAGGCCTCTACTGCTAAAAATCCTACCCCGTCTGATAGAGATTCCAGGGCGCTGGATAGATGGGGTAAGAAGGTTTACACTTCTGCAACCTTGGCAATTGGGGCTTTAAACCTGTCAATTTCATATGCTTAAATATCAACAGCATATCTTGGGACTGCTTAAACAGAAAATTGTTAATTTCTGACTGTGTGGAAAATAAAGATTTACAGGATTTGAGTTCAGCTGAACAAGTTGGAAAACATACTTTGCAATGTGGTTTTGATTCTTTGGAGGCCTCTTGCAGGGCTGCTGTAACTGGGTGCTAAGAAGGCATGCTTGGCTCAGAGCAAACTTTGCCTGATCATGTTAAAGCAAAATTGTTGGATCCTCCTTAACAACAGGACCGTCTCTTTGGTAATAAGGCTGAAGAAGTTTTAAAAAGATGGAAGATAAAGCTAAATCTATGCAAACTGAAAGATTTCTTACAAGTGGAACCTCCAAGATTTAGTAGGCACTGGCCTACTAAGAACTGGTCCTTTCCAGTTCCTTCGAGAGCCACTCAAGTCAAACCCAGACATTCCAAAGGCTCCAGGTTTCAGTCACAAGGGACTTCTAGAACAAAACAATGGGGTGCCTCCACCTCCAAATCTGGAAACAACAAGGCGCCTCCCTATGGTAAACAGTCTCATTGACTTCCCCCTGCACTCACCAAGCACTTAACTTTTAGCCGCCCCTTTGGGGGGGAAACTGGTACTTCATGCACGAAACTGGCAACTTATAACACAGGACAAATGGGTTTTAAATATAGTATCCCAGGATACAGATTTCATTTCCACACGTTGTCAATCCCAAACCGATTGCCAGACCTGCTCCCAAATCAGTGGACAGAGGCCCAGAAAGAAGTTCTGTCCCTCATGAACATGGGGGCTGTTCAACCAGTACCAGAGGAGGAAAAGGGACAAGGTTTCTGTTCAAGACTTTTCCTGGTGCCCAGAAAAGATGAATCATGGCGTCCAATTCTGGACTTATCTACTCTAAACACATTTCTGGACAGTCCAAAATACAGGATGCTGACTCTTCAACAGTTACTTCTATGCTAGACAAAGATGCTTGGTTGGTAACTCTAGACTTAAGAGGCTTACCTGTATATCCCAATCAGGGAATCTTGCAGAAGATACCTCCGCTTCAAAGCAGGCTACTTGCATTACCAGTTCTCTGTACTGCCCTTTGGCTTATCTACTGCGCCCAGGGTCTTCACAAAGTGCCTGGCTCCAGTAATTGCATTTTGCAAGCAAAGAAATATTCAAATATATCTATACCTGGACAATTGCCTAATTCAGGCAGAACACAAGGACATTCTTGTAAAGCATCTGGCGTTTGTAAAAAGGGTTCCAACTTGTCTAGGGTTACACCATAAACGAAAAGAAATTACAACTGGTACCCTTTCAATAAATTACATTCCTGGGTGCAAGCTTGAATGCAACTGCCCAGATGGTTTACCTTACGCCAGAAAAGCAAATTCAGTTGGTGACTTACTTCAAACAGGTGGCCGCAAAAACCCTGCTGTCTGCAAGACAAATTCTGCAAGCCTTGGGGTTTATGGCCTCCTGCATTCATCTAATTCCATATGCAAGACTGCATATGAGGAAACTTCAGTGGTACTTGAAATGTTTATGGAGTCAACATTGTCACAGCCTGGAAACAATGATTCCTGTCATATTTTGCCTGCAACTAGAGTTCCTATGGTGGGCAAAGGCCTGCCACCAAAACAAGGGACTGCCATTCACTCCACCCCCTGCCGCCCAAACCCTAAGTACAGACACATCAGACTATGCTTGGGGGGCTTATCTGGCAGGGAAGTGCATTCAGGGCAAATGGGCCCAAATCAAATGCACTTTCATATCTATCAGAAGGAGATGCTAGCTGTACAGAATGCACTGACAGCCTTCAAGGACTACCTTTATCCAGGACAATTAATGATAAAGACAGACAACACCACAGTTGTGGTAAGTAAGCAGGGGGGCACACACTCCTACCCCCTTTGCAGACTAGCCATGGTATTATGGAACATGGCCTTGACCTACCAAATACAACTACAAGCTCAATTCCTGCCAGGAAAGCTGAATACACTGGCAGACGAACTAAGCAGAAATCTCATGGACCCACACGAATGGAAACTGGAGCCACGGATTTTCAACATGTTGACACGCAAATGGGGGAGTCCATACATAGATCTTTTTGCCTCACCCCAGAACTATCAGTTGGGCAAATTCTGTACAAGGAACTCATCACAGAAAAGTTTGGAAAGTGGATGCTCTATCATTCAGCCGGAAAAACCTATCAGTCTATGCTCCCCCCCCCCCCCGCCTCCGCTCTCCAAAGGTCTACTAAAAGTCAGACAGGACAAACAAAAATGATTCTGATTGCTCCAGACTGACTTCGCCAACACCGTTACCCACTCCTGTGCAATGTGTCACACCTTCCTCCGTGGCACCTGCCTCAGACACCTTACTTACTGTATCAGCAGAACAGTCAAATTCTGCGCACTCCGCTCCAAACTTTGAATCTTGCCGTGTGGCTAATCACCTAAATTCACCCTTAGCATCACTCAGCAAACCTGTGATTGATGTCATTTTGAAGGTGAGAAGGCCTAGTACTAGAAAATCTTATGCTGACAAATGGAAAAGATTCTGTGCCTGGAACCAATCACAAGGAATAAGCACAGCAGTGCCCAATATTCCTCAGATTTTAACTGAGATGCTTCACAAGGGCCTGTCCTTTTCTTCCATAAAAATCCATGCCTCTGCCATTTCAGCTCATTACAACACAGAATCTCCCCTCTTCTCTCATCCTCTTCTAAAGCAGTATCTCAGAGGAGCCAAAAACTTAAGACCATCCAGGAGAGCTCCAACCCTTGCCAGGGACCTCAGTTTTGTATTGGAAAAACTCACTCTCCCTCCTTTCGAGCCAGCTGCTACTGCAGACTTAAAATTTCTCTCCTGGAAAACAGATTTCCTTTTAGCAGTCACTTCAGCTAGAAGGATTTCTGAATTACAGGCGCTTATGGCAGTGGAGCCTTTCATTATTTTTCATGTGGACAGGGGGTGTCTCAGGACCAATCCATCCTTCATGCCTAAGGTGGTATCCAGTTGGGTTTTTCGGCTTTTCCCGGTTAGGGGTCGCCACAGCAGAACTCCGGTCCGCTAATGATTGGTAGTTGATTTTTATGTACCGAGTTACCAACCCTGACGCACAACCTTCAACGAAGGTACGCCCATTCATGCACGTCTCCATGCAAAAGACGCTCTAGCTGAGAATCGAACCGGACAATAAGACCATTAATTTGCCAACTTTCTTTCCCAATCCACAGAACAAGGGGGAGTGGATTCTGCATTCATTGGATGTACACAGACAACTTGGATTTTACTTAAACAGGACAAAATCTCTAAGAAAATCTGAACAACTACTGGTGGCATTTGCTGCAGGGGCAGAGAGAAAGTCTGTTTCAAAGCAGACTATTTCCAAATGGATAAGCCATTGTAATCGTTTCTGCTATATGCATCATGGTAAAACTGTCCCCCAGGGGGATCAGATCTCATTCCACTAGGGCTGCATTTACGTCTACTGCCTTTCTCAGAGGTGTTCCTACCAGAGACATTCTAGAAGCTGCTACCTGGAGCTCAGTTCATACGTTCACCAAACATTACCATTTGCCTTTCTTCTCTAAATCCAGAGCTGGCTTTGCCACTGTTGTCCTGCAGGGCCTTATAGCTGGTCATAATGCTGTATAAATTCATCCTCCCAACCATAGCTTTGGGAATCTACCCAAATGTAATGACTGCAAGAGTGAAACACGAAGAACATACTACAGTTGTGTACTACACTTACCATAAATGTAGATGTTCGAGTGTATTCACTGTTGCAGTCCTGGTTATCCACCCCTCCAGCCTCCTGTTTTTCTCTTACTATACCTCTACTTTCTTTTACTATGCTTAAAAGCCTTTTCTGTGTATTTGCTTTTGTTTAAAGGTATATTTTTTGTGTTTTAAATTATATATCTATATATATCGCTCCCCATTTGGGGGGCACCTGACATCTGGGGGAAGAAAAACTGATGTAATGACATCTGCTGCATGTTTTATACCCCTGACGACCTGACATGGAAGAAGGGACAGCAATTGACGCAGGACCCAAGACTTGGTTAATCAGGCCAACTGAGGGCAACCTGCCAGCAGATTACTCAAATGTAATGACTGCAACAGTGAATACACTCGAACATCTACATTTGTGGTAAGTGTACACAACTGTACTTTCTTACCTACTAACAACTCCAAATTTATAATTCATAGGAGTGGTTTTCAGTACGAAAATTGTGACAGCTTATCTGCTATCAAGAGTGCAGACTATAAGATTCCACATCAGGAGAAAACTTTGCAGTACCAGTGTTTCAGCCAAGGTGATCCTTCAAGCCTTTGGGTCAATGTCAGCTGCTATAATTTTGATTTCCTAGTATTCTTCAGTGGATGATAGAACACAATGGTCCCTTCTTCACCAGCCCATGTCAGCACAAGTAAGGGTATCTCTGGTGGTGGAGTCGATCAGAGCAAGTTCTACAAGGTTGTCCTTTCATTCTCCCTCAGCCCGTGGCCATAGTGACTACGGACGCTTTTCCCCTGAAGTGACCAACTTGCGTATCAATGTTCTAAAGATGAAAACAGTGCTTTTAGCATTGCAGGCCATTCAGGATGCTCTCCCTTTGGAGACCGTTGCTATTCACATGGACAATATGTCAGTATTTTTGTACCTCAGCAAACAAGAAGGGGACCTGATCATACCCCTTGTCTCAAGAAGCACTCAGTGTGGCAGTGAGCCATCTCATCCAACTGCTTTCTCATAGTAATGCACAATGTTCTTCGTGTTTCACTGTTGCAGTCATCTCATTTGGGTTATCTTCTACAGGTAGCCCTCAGCTGATCTGAATACCAGAGTCTTCGGATTTCTGCATCAGATGCTGTCTCTTTCCCATGATGTCAGGTCGTCAGGGGTATAAACATGCAGCCGACACCATTACATTGGTCTTTCTTGCCGTGCGGTACCTGAAGTGGAAGCAGTTCGAAGTGCCGGTTGGCCAACTCCTGAAATTTTTGTTTTCAAGTTTCAGACTCGAAGTCTTCAAAAAAGTTAAGTACCTCGTTGGGATCCTTTTTCTTGCTCTAACCGATGTCAGTAAAAGTTAACAATTGTCTTACCTGTGGAAAGCAAGTACCTCATAGAGATTTTCATTCTTATAGAGATTTTCATTCTTACTGCATACCCTGCTTAGACCCAGACCACAACGTTCCTTGTTGTCGGTTTTGTGCCTTATTCAACGCCCAAACTATCAGTCGTCTGGCTATTTTTGCAGCAAATTATTTTCATACTCATTCTGTGTACTCCGAAATGGCTTAGTCAAACCATCCGATTACTGATGATCTGAAAAAGCATAAGGATAAAGACAAGACCGCATAGGTACAAAACTGCCGACGCTTCCGTTAAACTAGTTGCCAGTCTGCAAGTCAGTGAGGCACTTTTGCAGCCCCTGATACCTGCTACTTCTGATTCACAGGCCTCTACTGAGACACATTTGGAGTCCAGTGTGCCGCGAGATGCTTCTTCGACTATGGAACCTGTGGATGTCTCTACCTTGGATGAGTCCAGAGCCACTGTGCAGGCACCAGCTTCTGAGGGTTTATTCAGGCCTACAGACATTCATATTAAACCGATGCCATCTTTTTCATCCAGGCTTAAAACTCGCACCACGCCTAGAAAACCGACGACCAAACTGCAGGCCCATATGCCTAAAAAACAAATGCTTAGAATGGCTGAAGACCTCATTACTTTGATTAGGGGAAGCCAGCCTTCCCCCTCTAAGAGACCTAGAAATTAGTTTTTTCTGATTCTTCTGATCAGGAATCTGATTTCTCTGCTCCTTCTGATTATCAGGATTTGCCCTTATCTACGTATCAGGATTCCATTCCCTCTGCTTCCCTTCCAGAAGATTTTTCTTTCAGTGAAACCTTGCACACTCTTAGGAAGCATGTCCCCTGGGAAAGCCAGGATTACTGACTCCAAAAAGAGGCTTAGGGAATTCTTACTCCTACCTCAACACAGGCCTTTAGCTACCCCTCCGGCTCTGGACATTGTAGATGATGCTTTCTTGGAATCTAGTCTTTCCCCAAACACTTTACTTCCAGCTCCCAGAAAACCTGACTGGTATTACAGAGTACCTGACTCTCTCACGTTCCTCTTCAAGAATCCTTCTGCGATTCCACTGACCATTTCCCAAGGACCAAAAGGCATTAAGGCTACTGCTGCCAAAAATCCTACCCCTTCTGACAGAGATTTTCGAGCCCTAGATAGATGGGGTAAGAAGGTATACACTTCTGCTACTTTGGCCATCAGGACTTTAAATTGCCAGTTCCATATGTTAAAGTATCAGCAGCATGTTTTGGGGCTACTTAAACAGAAAATGATGTTGATTCCTGACTGTACTGAACACAAAGCATTACCAGATTTAATGCATTCTGTAGAACAAGTTGGTAAACATACTTTGCAATGTGGTTTTGACGCTTTATAAGTATCTTGCAGGGATGCTGTCACTGGGTCTGTACTTAGAAGGCATGCTTGGCTTAAGGAACAAAACTTGCCAGATCACGTAAAAGCTAAATTACTGGATGCTCCCTTAAACCTAGACTGCTTTTTTGGCAACAAAGCAGAAGTCCTCAAAAGGATGGAGGAATGTACTAAATCTATGCAAACTGTTAAAGATTTCCTAAAAGTACAACCTTCCAGATTCAGTATGCATTGGCCTTCTAAGAACTGGTCCTTTCCAGTCCCTTCTAGGCCTTTTAAGTCCAAACCCAGGAGCAGAAGACCACCTAGGCGACAGTCTCAGGCTTCACACAAACCTAAGCAGTGGGTGGCTCCCACTTCCAAAGCAGGGAGAAGTAAGCCATCCTCCTACGGAAAAATGGCACAATGACTTAACCTTAACCCTTCCAAGTCTTGCTCTAGTACCTGCTCCCTTAGGAGGAAAGTTCGCCCTGCATGCAAAAAACTGGGAACTCATTACCCAGGACAATTGGGTTTTGAACATAGTTTCCCAAGGATACAAATTACACTTCCATACCCTACCGACACCAAATGGTTGGCCAGACCTACCCACAAATCAATGGGTGGAGGCCCATCAGCAGGTTCTCACTCTACTCAATATCAGGGCTATTCAGCCTGTCCCAGCAGAAGAAAGGGGACAGGGCTTTTATTTAAGACTTTTTCTGGTACCCAGAAAAGACAACTCCTGGCATCCTATCCTGGACCTCTCTATTCTCAACACCTTTCTGGTAGTTCCAAAATTCAAAATGCTAACTCTGCAACAGCTTCTTCCCATGCTAGCCAAGGATGCCTGGCTGGCAACCCTAGACTTAAAGGAAGCTTACCTGCACATCCTAATAAGGGAATCTTGCAGGAAATACCTACGCTTCAGGGCAGGCTCCATGCACTATCAGATGTTCATCGTGTTACACTGCTGCAGTCATTACACTTGGGTTATCCTGCCGTCAGGTGGATGTCCTTCAAGAATGCAACTGCAGTCCTGAGATATGGGTTGTCCTGCCTCAGGCAGCCCCTCGGTCAGCCGGATTCCAAAGTCTGGGTCCGGCGTCGGCTGATGTCGCCTCTTCCCC
Source organism: Protopterus annectens (assembly GCF_019279795.1). NCBI lineage: Eukaryota > Metazoa > Chordata > Ceratodontiformes > Protopteridae > Protopterus > Protopterus annectens. Next base: position 754,123,760 of record NC_056728.1, on the reverse strand, counting down.
GACGTCAGAGCGGCTGGGGTATAAAAGCATCAGCTGACGCCATCTTCTTCAGTCTTTCTTGCCGCGCAGTGCCCGAAGCAGAAGCAGTTCGCAAGTGCCGGTCGGCCAGCTCCTGTGTTTTCATTTACCGAAGTCATCAAAAAGCTAAGTACCCCGTTGGGGAACCTTTTCTTGCCTCAGCCGATGTCAGATAAAACTGCAAAAGTTAATAATTGTTTGTCTTGTGGTAAATAAATACCTCATACCTCATAAGGACTTCCATTCTTACTGCCTTCCCTGCCTGGGCCCAGACCACGACGTCTTGGCCTGTGCTTGCTTCAATAAGCGCGCACTCAGGCGCCGGGCAGAATTTGCTGAAGACGTTTTTGGGGAAAATTTCTCCTATATCATGCCGTCGGAACAACCGACAACACATTTCCAAAAAACGGAAGGACCAGGACTGACATTTTCGGCCCGCGACTTCCACCGACGCCACGCCAAAGCCTACCGCGAGTGCATCGGTCTCTTTGGAGGTGGTAATTCAACCGCTCCAGACCGACGACACCGCTTTACCGCACACTTCGGTACCGGAGGTTTCCCCGGTGCCGGTTGTTGTTTTTCCTCCTGAATCCGAAGCCCAGGATTTACCTGACACCATACCGGTGGATAAAGTTACTCCAGCACGTGGGGCAGCTAGGCCTCCGGTCTCTATGTCCATCAAGGCCTACACACGTGCTAAGGCTGCCAGCCAGGCTAAGGCTCACCCTCCTAAATCCCAGGGTTCCACCTCTGATAAACAGATCATGACTTTAGCTGCAGATCTAATTTCTTTAATCAGAGGCTGTCAGGCACATCCAGACAGAGGTTCTTAGCCGCCTGCAGATAAAAGGCCTAGGGTTGAGCAGACAGATACCCTTTCCTCAGATGAAGCTTCTGGGGACTCAGACCATTCACTTTCCCAGGAAGAATCCTTCCAGGCCTACGAGGATTCTGATGCTGATGAATCCATTCCCTCTGCCTCTCCTCCAGAGGATATTTCTTTCGGGGAAATTCTCCACTCCATGAGAGAGCATTTTCAGTGGCAGGGCCAGGATTTCTCTGACTCCAGGAAAAGGCTACGTACTTTCCTTAAGTTATCCCAGCACAGGCCTTTAGCTATTCCACCAGTGTTAGATGTATTGGATGATGTGTATTCAGACTCCAGTGCTTCCCCTGATTCTCTCCCTCCTGCTCCTGTCAAGCCAGCCAGATATTACAGGGTTCCTGAAACTCATAAGCATCTCTTTAGGGCCCACTCTGTGGATCTAGAAACTATTTCTCAGGGGCCCAAAGGAGTGGCCACCTCCATGGCCAAAAACCCTTTGCCCGCAGACAGGGAATCTAGGTCCTTGGAGAGATGGGGCAAAAAAGTTTATACCTCCACCACCCTTGCCATGAGGGCACTTAACTGTCTTTTTCATATGTTTCAGTATCAGGATTTCTTGATGGATGATTTGCAGAAAAAGTTAGCCTCTCCTGAGCCTTTAGATAGAAAGACCTTGCAGGATTTGTTTCAAAATACTCAGCAGGTTAGCAATCATTTTCTTCAGTGTGGTTATGATGCATTGGAAGCTTCATGTAGGGCAGCTATGACAGGGGCCATCATACATAGACATGCTTGGTTGAAAGAACAGGCATTGCCAGATCATGTTAAAGTAAAGCTCCTAGATGCACCTCTGGAAAAACAGAAGCTATTTGGTGCTAATGCACAGGATGTGTTGAAATCTGGTGAGGAAAAGGCTAAATCAGTACAAACAGTCAAAGATTTCCTCCAGGTTCAGCCACCGAGGTTCAGCAGGAATTGGCCTTCAAAGAATTGGTCCTTTCCAGACACTGACAAGTTCCAAAGGGGAAAAAACAGGCGTGCTCGAGGTAGAGGGCAATACCGAGGCTCCTACAGAGGCCGCCAATGGCAACCAACTAATCAAAGAAGTGGCGGAGGGACTTCTACTGCTCCACAGGGACAATCACAATGACTTGACTTTGACACCGCCGACCAAGGCTCAAAGAGAAGCACCTTTAGGTGGAAAATTATCCTTATTTTCAAAGAATTGGCACGTTTTAACAAAGGACAAATGGATTCTGGACATAATAGACAAAGGTTACAGGTTCCACTTCCATACCTTACCAACAAGACAAGGCATGCCAAACCTGCCACAAAATCAAAGGGCAGAGGCACTCATACAAGTTTCAAACCTGTTACTAATCAAAGCAATAGAAAAGGTTCCTCCTCAGGAACAAGGCCAGGGATTCTACTCAAGACTGTTCCTTGTTCCAAGAAAAGAAAAGCAATGGAGACCTATACTGGACTTGTCCGCTCTAAACACTTTTCTCATTGTGCCAAAATTCAAAATGCTGACGTTACAGCAACTTCTTCCCATGCTGGGCAAGGGGTCTTGGCTGGTTGCTCTGGACCTCAAGGAGGCATACCTGCATGTCCCAATCAGACAGTTGCAGAAGATACCTCAGATTTCTTGCAGGGTCAGAGCATTATCAATTCTCAGCATTGCCGTTTGGCTTATCTACTGCACCCAGAGTATTCACGAAATGCCTGGCATCAGTAATTGCACATTGCAGACTCCAGGGGATACAAATATACCCTTACCTGGACGACTGCCTTATACAAGCGGACAGCAAACAAGCTTTGATAAGAAACTTGGACTATGTCATACACTTACTACAGGCTTTGGGATACACAGTCAACATTCAAAAATCAAGACTACTGCCATCCCAACAAATAGTTTTTCTAGGAGCCAAACTAGACACAAATTCACAAATGGCTTTCCTCACAGAAGAAAAACAAGAACAATTACCAGGTTACTTCAAAAGCCTAGCAAAGCTCACCCAGATGACTGCAAGGAAAATCCTGCAGGCCCTGGGTTTCATGGCATCTTGCATTCTTCTGATTCCACTGGCAAGACTACACATGAGAAAACTACAATGGTACCTAAAAAGTTTATGGTCTCAACACAGACACAACTTAGAAGAAATTATACCACTCATTCCATGTCTTCAAAAGGAATTTTTGTGGTGGACACAAGCAAGTCAATTAAACAAAGGCATGTCTTTCAACAAACCTCAAGCAAGTCAAACCATTACAACAGACACCTCAGATCATGGATGGGGGGCGCACATGGCGGGCAGATGCATTCAAGGGCAATGGGCTCCCTGGGAAATGCATCTGCACATCAATCAAAAAGAGATGTTGGCAGTGATTCATGCAATCGAGGCCTTCGGAAAATTTCTTCAGCAAGGTCATCTGCTAATAAAGACAGACAACACCACTGTCATGTGGTACATAAACAAACAGGGAGGCACTCATTCTTACCCCCTTTGCAGACTAACAATGACTCTTTGGGAAAAGTCCCTGAAACTGAACATACAGTTGCAATCTCAGTTTGTTCCAGGCAAGGACAATGTTCTGGCGGACAGTCTAAGCAGAAACATTTTGGACCCGCACGAATGGATGCTGCATCCAGACATTTTTCACAAATAACTCATGCATGGGGAAGGCCGGACATAGATCTCTTTGCCTCTCACCTCAATCATCACCTGAAGAAGTTCTGTTAGAGGACACACCATCCTCAAGCCTGGAGAATGGATGCTCTCTCCTTCAGCTGGAATTCTCTGACAATCTATGCATTCCCACCTCTATCATTAATGACCAAGGTGTTACTGAAGATCAAAGCAGAACAACCGAAAGGTATTTTGATAGCTCCAGACTGGCCAAGGCAGCACTGGTATCCATTACTAAGGAGCATATCTCGCACCAAGCCGTGGCCCCTGCCTCAATGGCCTCTGCTTCTAACTCCGCACAATTACAGGACTGTTCATCCCAACCTGTAAACATTGCAGCTGACAGCTTGGAGGGTTCCATGACTTCTACCCATCTCTCTCTCTCCAAAAAAGTTCAAGAGATCTTACTGGAAGCACGCAGACCTTCCACCAGAAAAACTTATTCAGCCAAATGGAAGAGATTCATCATCTGGAATGCCAACAAGGGTCAGGATGCATCAGTAATGAGCATGCCACAGATACTAGAATACTTGGCAGAAATGCTTCATAGTGGCCTTTCATATTCTTCCATAAAAATACACGCTTCAGCAATCTCGGCAAAATACAACTGTGATCCACCTGTGTTTTCACATCCTTTGCTAAGACAGTTTCTAAGAGGGATAAAGAATATCAAACCTCCCAGGAAACCACCAGTGCCTGCATAGGACCTCAACTTCATCTTGGAAAAATTAACTCTTCCTCCTTTTGAGCCAGCAGCATCTTCTGAAATGCAATTTCTCTCCTGGAAAACAGTTTTTCTGTTGGCAGTTACCTCAGCAAGAAGGGTCTCTGAGATACAGGCCCTCATGGCAGTACCTCCATTCCTCATTTTTCATCAGGACAGAGTTTCTTTAAGAACCAGTCCTTCATTCATGCCAAAAGTGATATCCAGGGTGTCTCTAAATCAAGCAATTCACCTGCCTACTTTCTTTCCCAATCCTCAAAATAAAGGAGAAAAGCTGCTGCACACTTTGGACATACACAAACAATTACGCTACTACTTGGACACAACAAAGGCCAACAGAAAGTCTGACCAACTATTTGTAGCTTACGCTGCTGGAGTGCACGGAAAGGCAATTTCCAAACAAACAATTTCAAAATGGATTGGACACTGCATCAGATTCTTTTACTCTTTCCATGGAAAAGGTGTGCCAGCCAATGTCAGGCCACACTCCACCAGAGCTATAGCCACCTCCATAGCCTTTCTAAGAGGGGTGGCTACAAAGGACATTCTAGAAGTTGCTACATGGAGCTCCGTGCATATATTTTCCAAACACTACAATCTGCCTTTATACTCCAGATCCCGAGCAGGCTTTGCTTCGGCAGTCCTGCAGGGCATTTTAGCTACACCATCTTTTTCTTAGATCCTACCACCCCCAGCTTGGCTATGGTATTCAACCCATATGTCAGGACTGCAGTTGCATTCTTGAAGGACATAGTACAGTTTTGTACCTACCATAAATGTAGATGTCCGATAGATATGCAACTGCAGTCAGGTTTACCCTCCCTCCAACCCCTATGTAATTTACCTTTTTGGGTCCACTACCCCTTTTCCAACTTAGCTGGGGATAGCATTTATGGTGTATCTGTTTATTACTATTGTGCATGTCTGGAATTTTATCCATTCTCTAAATTTAGCCTTCCTTGGAGGGCACCTGGCATCTCGGGCAAGAAACACTGAAGAAGATGGCGTCGGCTGATGCTTTTATACCCCAGCCGCTCTGACGTCGGGGAAGAGGCGACATCAGCCGACCCAGACTTTGGAATCCGGCCGACCGAGGGGCTGCCTGAGGCAGGACAACCCATATGTCAGGACTGCAGTTGCATATCTATCGGACATCTACATTTATGGTAGGTACAAAACTGTACTTTCCCCAGTCGGCCTGAGTTCCAAAGTCTTGGTCCTGCGTCAGTTGCTGTTGCCTCCTCCCTGACGTCAGTGCGACAGGGGTATACAAGATGCAGCCGACGCCATTTTCTTCAGTCTTTCTTGCCTCGCGGTGCCTGAAGCAAAAGCAGTTCGCAAGTGCCGGTCGGCCGACTCCTGAGATTTTCATTCCGAATCCAGAACCGAAGTCTTCTACAAAGCTAAGTACCCCATTGGGGAAACTTTTTCTTACCTCAGACTGATGTCAGTAAAAGTTAATAACTGTATTTCTTGTGGGAAGCAAATACCTCATAAGGATTTCCATTCCTATTGTATCCCATGCCTAGGCCCAGAGCACGACGTCACTGGTTGTCGGTTTTGTGCTAGGTTTAACAAGCGCACTATTAAATGTCGGTTTGATTTTGCCCGCCATTATTTTGGCAGAAAATTTAATTACACCATGCCGTCGGACCTTCCGACATCCGGAATGCATAAAAAGTGCAAAGACAAGGACAGGGATCCGAGTCTCAAATCTGACGACGAAGCCTCTTCTAGGCCAGTCGCAAGTTCTCCGGTTTTCAGCGAGGCGCCTTCGCAGCCCCTGACAACCGCTTCTGCAGAACCACAGGCTGCCTCCGACTCCCACGTGGAGATGGCTGGGCCTTCGGACGCACAAGTTGTTCAGCCTTCCGAGGCTAACCCTTCAGAGGGATCCGGAGTAGCTGAGCAACCCGAAGCTTCAGAGCGTGTTTTCAGACCTACGCAGTTAACCATTAAACCCCTTGCTAAGTCTAAGCCTCCTTTAAAAACAAAGAAACAAATACAGCATTCTCCAGGACAGGCCTCCATGCCTAAGAAACAAATGCTGAAAATGGCCGAAGACCTAATCACTCTGATAAGGGGGTCCCATCCCCCTCCTGATAAAAGACCCAGACAGGATGCAGACTATGACTCATCCGACCAGGTGTCCATTTCTTCAGATTCATCCTCAGACCTAGGATATTCTTTACCCCCTTATGAGGACTCTGATGCTGAGGAATCAATTCCATCAGCCTCTCCGCCTGAGGACTACTCCTTTGGGGAAACCTTACATACCATGAGGGAGCATTTCCATTGGGAAGGCCAGGATTACTCTGAATCCAAGAAAAGGCTCAAGAGACTTCCTTTTATTACCTCAACACAGACCCCTTGCTATTCCGCCAGTGCTAGACATTGTGGATGATGTGTTTACTGAAACCAGCTTAAATCCTGATTCCTTACCCTCCAGCCCCAGTTAAAGCTGACGGATACTACAGAGCCCCTGACTCTCACAAATTTTTGTATAAAAGCCCTGTTGCTGACCCTGAAACTATTTCTCAAGGACCCAAAGGGATTAAGGCCTCATCAGCAAAAAATCCAGTCCCCTCTGACAGATTCCAGAGCATTGGACAGATGGGGAAAGAAAGTATATATGTCTGCAACCTTAGCAATGAGAGCCTTAAATTGCCAGTTTCACATGCTATAATATCAACAGTTTTTGATGTCTCAGTTAAAACAAAAAATGCTTCCAGATTCAGATCCTCCTAATTTTAAAGAAATGCAGGATTTATTGCATGCAGCTGAACAAGTGGGAAAGCATACTTTGCAATGTGGTTTTGATTCTTTAGAGGCCTCCTGTAGAGCAGCAGTTACAGGCTCTGTCATTAGAAGACATGCTTGGTTAAAAGAACATACGTTACCAGATCATGTTAAAGCAAAATTATTGGATGCACCTTTACAGCAGGATGTGTTATTTGGAGTTAAGGCACAAGAGGTATTAAAGAAAATGGAGGATAAGGCAAAATCTATGCAAATGGTAAAGGATTTCTTACAGGTTCAGCCACCAAGATTTAGCAGAAATTGGCCAACAAAGAATTGGTCCTTTCTGGCTACAGACAGACCCCAAAGGGGCAGATACAGACGTCCAAGAGGTAGAGGTCAACCACAAGGTCCTTACAGGCCTCGACAATGGGGTGCACCAGGCCAGAAAGAAGGGGAAGACAGGCCCCAACCATATAAAAAGCAGCCTCAATGACTTCCCATTACAGCTGCCAAACAACTCTCTCTTGGCAGCCCCCTTGGGAGGAAAACTAACACTTTTCTATCACAGTTGGCATTGGATCACCAAAGACAAATGGGTTCTCAACATTGTATCTCAAGGTTGCAGGTTCCACTTTCACACTATACCAAGGTTAAAAGGAATGTCAAACCTGCCGCCAAATCAATGGGCAGAGGCTCAAAAACAAATTACAGCACTCCTGGAAATGAGAGCTATTCAAGAGGTACCACCACCAGAGCAAGGACGAGGATTTTACTCAAGACTCTTTCTGGTTCCCAGAAAGAACAAAGCCTGGAGGCCCATTCTGGATTTTTCTTCTCTAAACACTTACCTGGATGTTCCAAAATTCAAAATGTTGACACTACAGCAGCTTCTTCCCATGCTGGGCAAGAAAGCATGGCTCGTGACCTTGGACCTCAAGGAGGCATACCTGCATGTCCCTATCAGACAAAACTGCAGAAGATACCTCAGATTCATAGCAGGTTCCATGCACTACCAATTCTCTGCACTGCCCTTTGGCTTATCTACTGCGCCCAGGGCCTTCACAAAGTGCCTGGCACCAGTAATTGCATTTTTCAGACAGAAAGGAATTCAAATTTATCTGTACCTGGACTACTGCCTGATTCAAGTAGAGAGCAAGGACATTCTTCTAGAGCATCTGGCATTTGTAAAACAGTTATTAAGTTGCCTGGGGTACACGGTAAACGAAAAGAAATCAAAACTAGTGCCCTCACAAGAGATAATATTCCTGGGTGCCAGCTTGAACACAACGGCCCAGATGGCTATCTCACGCCAGACAAGCAAGGACAACTGACTCAATACTTTCAATTGATGGCAACAAAAATCCAACTCCCTGCAAGAAAAATTCTGCAGGCCTTGGGTTACATGGCATCCTGCATACTACTAATTCCATTTGCCAGACTGCATATGAGGAAACTACAATGGTACCTAAAGAGTGTATGGTCTCAACACTGTCAAAGTTTGGAAACAGTTATACCACTAATTCCTTGCCTTCAACAGGAGTTTCGATGGTTGGCTCAAGCTTGTCACCTCAACAAGGGACAGCCTTTTACTCAACCCACAGCCAGGCAAACACTGACAACAGATGCATCAGATTACGCCTGGGGAGCACTCATGGCAGGAAAATGTATTCAGGGCAAGTGGCCCGCAGAACAAAGGCATCTTCACATCAGTCAAAACGAGATGTTAGCTGTACAAAATTCCCTTATAGCTTTCAAGGACCTGCTGCATCCAGGACAACTATTACTAAAAGCAGACAACACCACAGTTATGTGGTACATAAACAAGCAAGGGGCACTCACTCCTACCACCTCTGCAGACAAGCCATGACCTTGTGGAACACAGCTCTAAACTATCAAGTTCATCTGCAAGCACAATTCCTGCCAGGAGAGAAAAACACACTAGCAGACGACTTAAGCAGAAACATCATGGATCCCCACGAATGGGAATTGAATCCACAAATATTCAGAATGATAAACACAGAAATGGTGGAGCCCGGACATAGATCTGTTTGCCTCCCCAACGAACTGCCAGCTGCAGAAATTCTGCACAAGGAGTTACCATCCACAAGCATGGAAAGTGGATGCCCTCTCATTCAGCTGGAAAAACCTACAAGTATGTGCTTTCCCTCCACTACCTCGCCTTCCAAAGGTTCTCATAAAAGCCAGGCAAGAAGAGCCAAAGATCCTGATTGCTCCAGACTGGCCATGCCAGCACTGGTACCCAATCTTAAAGAATTTGGCACAAGAACCACCCTGGATATTGCCTCAAATCCTACATCTGCTGACTCAGCAAAACAATCATATACTAAACAGTGAGCTAAAGACCTTAAACCTAGCTGCATGGAAAATTCCTTAGTCAAGCAAGAAATGCCTCTCTCCAAAGCTGTTATGGATGTCATTCTGGAGGCCAGAAGGCCTAGTACCAGGAAAGACTATTTAGATAAATGGAAGAGATTCTGTGCCTGGAACCAGGCTCACAGCCTTGACCCTGTTGTCCCAAACATTCCTCAGATTTTACAATATTTAACTGAGATGCTGGACAAAGGCCTCTCTTTCTCATCCATCAAGATCCAAGCCTCTGCCACATCTGCTCATTACAACACGGATCCACCAATTTTCTCTAATCCTTTGCTAAAACAGTACCTCAGAGGGGCTAAAAACATAAGACCACCCTGTAGAGCACCTACTCCAACTTGGGACCTCAACTTTGTTTTGGAAAAATTAACTTTACCTCCCTTTGAGCCAGCTAACACAGCAGAATTAAAGTATAACTCTTGGAAAACTGCTCTGCTCCTGGCAATAACATCAGCTCGAAGAGTTTCAGAATTACAGGCACTAATGGCAGTGTTACCTTTCCTCATTTTCCACCAGGACAGGGTGTCTTTAAGAACTAACCCTACGTTTATGCCAAAGGTGGTTTCAAGTGTGGCTCTAAACCAAACTATTCACTTGCCAACTTTTTATCCAAAACCACAGAATAAAGGGGAGAGACTACTGCATTCTTTGGACATTCACAGGCAGTTGCGTTTCTGCTTGGAGAAAACCAAAGCTTTCAGAAAATCTGAGCAATTACTGGTAGCATATGCTGCAGGAGCACAGGGAAAAGCCATTTCAAAACAGACTATTTCAAAATGGATAGGACATTGCATACGTTTCTGCTACACACACCATGGGAAACGTATACCTAGCAGCATTAGATCTCACTCCACCAGGGCAACAGCCACTTCAGCTACCTACCTCAGAGGAGTGCCTACCCAAGGACATTTTGGAAGCAGCAACATGGAGTTCTGTGCATACCTTCGCCAAGCATTACCATCGGCCTTTATACTCTAAATCCAGAGCTGGCTTCGCCACTGCTGTGCTGCAGGGCCTTATAGCCACCCCTAATGCCTTATAGAACCAGCCACACTACCTCAGCTTTGGGATTCTACAAAGTGTAATGACTGCAGCAGTGTAACACGATGAACATAGTACAGTTTTGTACCTACCATAAATGTAGATGTTGGTGTATACACTGCTGCAGTCCAGGTTACCCTCCCTCCTTCCCGTCTTACTTGCTGGTACATACCTATATCTTCTACCCTTTACTACCTAAAGGGAGTATTTGCTGGTAACTAAAAGTTGTTGTTTGCTTTTCCTATCTATGTTTTATTAGCAGTTTGAATTGCCTACCCATTTGGGGGCACCTGACATCTGGGGCAAGAAAAACTGAAGAAAATGGTGTCGGCTGCATCTTATATACCCCTGTCGCACTGACGTCAGAGAGGAGGTGACAGCAACCGACGACGGACCTAGACTTTGGAACTCAGGCCAACTGGGGAACCACCTGACGGCAGGATAACCCAAGTGTAATGACTGCAGCAGTGTATACACTCGAACATCTACATTTATGGTAGGTACAAAACTGTACTTTCTCTGCACTTCCTTTTGGCTTATCTACTGCGCCCAGGGTATTCACAAAGTGCCTAGCTCCAGCCATTGCATTTTGCAGGCAGAGAAATATTCAAATTTACCCATATTTGGACGATTGTCTGATTCAGGCAGAAAGCCAGGACTTGCTATTACAACACTTGGCATTCGTAAAGAAACTTCTAGCCTCACTGGGGTACACCATCAACGAAAAGAAATCTCACCTAGTACTCTGCTAACAGATTGTATTCCTGGGAGCAAGCTTGAACACAACTTCCCAGATGGCATTCCTCACTCCAGAGAAACAAGATTTCTTGACAACGTACTTCAAACTATTGGCCACAAAACCCCAGCTATCTGCAAGGAAAATACTGCAAGCCCTGGGGTTCATGGCCTCTTGCATTTTACTAATTCCATATGCAAGACTGCATATGAGGAAACTCCAATGGTATCTAAAAAGTCTTTGGTGTCAACATTCTCAGGACCTGGAAACAATGATTTCTATGATTCCTTGTATCAAGACAGAGTTCCTTTGGTGGACAGAAGCCTGCTACCACAACAAGGGACTCCCTTTCACTCTACCCCCTGCCATCCAAACCCTAACAACAGATGCATCAGACTATGCATGGAGGCTCACATGGTAGGGCAGTGCATTCAAAAAGAAATGTTAGCTGTACAGAATGCTCTGACAGCCTTCAAGGACCGTATTCTTCCAGGGCAACTATTGTTAAAGACAGACAGCACCACAGTTATGTGGTACATAAACAAGCAGGGGGGAACCCTCTCATACCCTCTCTGCAGACTAGCCATGGCTCTGTCGAACATAACCTTGAACTACCATGTACACCTGCAAGCTCAATTCCTGCCAGGCATACTAAATTCACTAGTAGACTACTAGAGCAGAAATGTCACGGACCCACATGAATGGACAGGACTAAGCCTTTCAGAGAATCTGACCAGCTGCTAGTCTGCTTTGCTGCAGGGGCAGAGGGCAAGGCCATTTCAAAGCAAACCATTTCTAAATGGATAGCACACTGCATCCATTTCTGCTACAAACACCATGGGAAACGTACCCCACATGGGATCAGAACACATTCCAATAGGGCTACATCAACCTCTACAGCTTTTCTCAGGGGAGTCCCTACCAGGGACTTCCTGGAAGCTTGCAACCTGGAGCTCTATACACGCTTTCACCAAGCATTACCACTTACCTGTCTTTTCTAAATCCAGAGCTAGATTTGCCACAGCAGTCTTATTAGGGCCTGGTTGCCCGCCCCTTATGCTTCTTAACTACCACCACCCATCCTCAGCTTTGGGCATCAACCCAAATCTGATGACTGCAACAGTGAAACATGAAGAACATAGTACAATTGTGTACACTTATAAATGTAGATGTTCAAGTGTATTTACTGTTGCAGTCCTGGTTACGCTCCCTCCAGCTCTCTGACTTTTCTTTAATTCTACCTATTTTTTTTGTTTGGCATATCTTATATCATTGGTATTTGTTTTTTGCTGGGGGTGTTCTATACCATGTAATTGCTTCCTATTTTGGGGGCTCCTGACATCTGGGGCAAGAAAAACTGATGTAATGGCATCGGCTGAATGTTTTATACCCCTAATGACCTGATGTCATGGAAGAAGTGACAGCATCTGATGCAGAAATCCCAAGACTGTGGTATTCAGGCTGACTGAGGGCTCCCTGCAGGCAGATAACCCAAATGTCATGACTGAAACAGTGAATACACTCAAACATATACATTTATGGTAAGTGTACACAACAACTGTACTTTTCTTTGCACTACCGATGTTCGACACAGACGACTTCTTTCGCGTCTTCAGTTCTGTCTGAAACATCTGAGTTTCTAAGGCCAAGAGTACGCGCTATGCCTAAAAACCGATGACCAAAGTGCATGCACCTGCTCCCTTTCCACAACATGAAATGCTTAAAATGGCAATCCTTATTATGCTGATTAGGGGAAGTCAGCCTTCCCCTGCTAAGAGAAAGAGACTTGCCCCAAGCAGCTTCGACAGACCAAGAGTCCGACTGAGGTATCTGATTATGAAGACACATACCCTTATCTGCTTATGAGGATTCAGATGCAGAGGAATCCATTCCCTCGGCTTCTCCTCTAGAGGATTCTTTTTTTGGCGAAACCTTGCATACTTCGAGAGCATTTCCACTGGGAATGCCAAGACTATCCTCAGTCCAAAAAGAGACTCAGAGAATTTCTAGATTTGCCACAACATAGGCCTTTAGCAATACCCCCTAGTCCTGGATGTTGATATCTTTATGAAATCCAGTTTAACTCCTGATACTTCACTCCCTGCTCCTAGGGAACCAGACATGTACTACAGAGTACCTGACTCTCTCAAATTCCTTTTCAAAAATCCTACTGCTGACACAGAGGTAATCTTCTAGGGGCCTAAAGATATCAAAGTAACCACAGCTAAGAATACCACCTTTTTGGACGAGGATTCCAGAGCTCTGGACAGATGGGGTAAGAAAGTATACACTTCTGCAACTCTCGCCATTAGGGCTTTCAATTGTCAGTTTCCCACGCTGAAGTACCAACAACATATTATGGAACTTATTTAGCAAAAAATAGCTACCTTTCCAGACTGCGCAGAAAGTAAAGAATTGTATAAGCTTATGCATTCTGCAAGCCAAGTCAGCAAGCGTACATTGCAGTGTGACTTTGACGCCCTAGAAGCATCTTGCAGGGCAGCAGTCACTGGTTCAGTACTGAGAGGGCATGCTTGGCTTAAGGAGCAGACCTTGCCAGACCATGTCAAATCAAAGTTGTTAGACACTCCTTTGAACAAGGACAAGCTGTTTGGCATCAAAGCAGAAGAGGTTCTTAAAAAGATGGAAGAAAAAGCTAAATCTATGCAGACAGTCAATGATTTCCTGCAAGTACAGCCTCCTAGATTCAGTAGGCATTGCCCATCGAAACATTGGTCCTTTCCAGCCCCTTCCAGGTCTTCCCAGACCAGACCCAGGGGAAACAGACCCCCCAGACTACAGTTTCCGGGTATGCAGAGATCTAAGCAATGGAGTGCCTCCACCTCTAAAGCAGGGAGTACTAAACCCCAACCCCTTACGGAAGGAATTCCCAATGACTTCTCAACTCCAATGTCCACCTCTGCCCAACTGCTTGTGCCCCTAGGAGGAAAACTTGCCCTGCTTGCAAAAAACTGGATTTCCATCACCAAAGACTGATGGGAGCTCAACATTGTATCCCAGGGGTACAAATTTTACTTCCACTCACTGCCAACCCCAAAATTGTTCCCAGAACTTCCTCCAAACCAGTGGGCAGAGGCACAAAACCAACTTCAATCCCTGCTCTCTATAGGGGCAATTCAGCCTGTTCCTGTGGAACAGATAGGTCAATGATTTTATTCCAGACTTTTCCTGGAACCCAGAAAAGAGGGCACTTAGTGCTCAATCCTAGATCTTTCAATTCTCAATACCTTCCTAGTGGTATCAAAATTCAAAATGCTCACCTTGCAGCAACTTCTACTTATGTTAACCAAAGATGCCTGGTTAGTTATCCTAGACTTAAAAGAAGCCTATCTGCAAATCCCTATAAGGGAGTCTTGCAGGAAATATCTACGCTTCAGGGCAGGATCATTATCAGTTCTCCGCACTTCGCACTTCCCTTTCCATTTGGAGTCCGGTATGCAGCGAGACTCTTCTTTGACTGTGGAATCTGCAAATGTCTCTGCCTTTGATGGGTCCGGAGCCGCTGTGCAAGCACCAGCTTCTGAGGCAGTTCTTCACACTACCAATGTTCGACTCAAACTCTGGCAACTTCTTTATCTAAAACTACGGAGTTTCTTAGGCTAAGAGTACACGCTACGCCTAGAAAACTGACGACCAAAGTGCATGCACCTCCTCCCATGCCACAGCGACAAATGCTTATAATGGCAGAAGACCTTATCATGCTGATTTAAGGGAAGTCAGCCTTCCCCTGCTAAGAGGAAAAGAGACCAGTCCCCTGTAGCTTCAACAGACCATGAGTCCGATGACTCTGAGGTATCTGATTATGAAGGCATGCCCTTATCTGCTTATGAGGATTCAGATGCTGAGGAATCCATTCCCTGTGCCTCCCCTCCAGAGGATTTTTCTTTTGGTGAAACCTTACATACTTTGAGAGCATTTCCACTGGGAATGCCAAGACTATCCTCAGTCCAAAAAGAGACTCAGAGAATTCTTAGATTTGCCACAGCGCAGGCCTTTAGCAATACCCCATGTCCTGGAGGTGGTTGATGATGTTTTTATGGAATCCAGTCTTACTCCTGATACTTTAACTCCTGCCCCTAGGAAACTAGACAGGTACTACAGAGAGTACCTGACACAGATTTCTTTTCAGGAATCCTACTGCTGACCCAGAGATCATTTCCCAGGGGCCTAAAGGCATCAAGGCAACTACAGCTAAAAACCCCACATCTTCGGCCAGGGATTCCAGAGCTTTGGACAGATTGGGTAAGAAGGTCTATACCTCTGCTACTCTTGCTATTAGGGCATTGAATTGTCATTTTCACATGCTGAAGTACCATCAACATATTATGGAACTTATTAAACAAAAAGGGGCAACATTTACAGACGGAGCAGAAAATAAGGAATTGTAGGAGTTTATACACTCTGCAAGCCAAGTCAGCAAGCATACTTTGCAGTGTGGCTTTGATGCCCTAGAAGCATCTTGCCGGGCAGCAGTCACTGGTTCTGTACTGAGAAGACATGCTTGGCTCAAAGAGCAGATCTTGTCAGACCATGTCAAATCAAAGTTACTGGCCTCTCCTTTGAGCCAAGGACAGTTTTTGGCACCAAAGCAGAAGAGGTTCTTAAATAGATGAAAGAAAAAGCTAAGTCTATTCTTACAAGTGCAACCCCCTAGATTCAGTAGGCATTCCCCTTCCAAAAACTGATCCTTTCCAGCCTCCTGCAGGCCATCTCAAACCAGGCACAGGTGAAATAGACCACCCAGACTGCAGTCTCTGGGTATGCAGAGATCTAAGCAATAGAGTACCCCCACCCCCAAAGCAGGGAGTGGTAAGCCACCTCCTTACAGAAAAAACTCACAATGACTTCTCTACTCCACATCCCACCTCTGCCCAATTGCTTGTGCCCCTAGGAGGAAAACTTGCCCTTCATGCAAAAAACTGGATGTCCATCAAACAAGACTGATGGGTCCTCAACATTGTATCCCAGGGGTACAAATTTTATTTCCACTCACTGCCAACCCCAAGAAGGTTCCCAGACCATCCTCCAAACCAGTGGGCAGAGGCTCAAAACCAAGTTCTATCCTTGCTCTCCATCAGAGCTATCCAGCCGGTTCCAGTGGAACAGATAGGTTAAGGATTCTATTCCAGACTCTTCCTGGTACCCAGAAAAGAGGGCTCTTGGTGCACAGTCCTGGATCTTTCAATTCTCAACACATTCCTGGTGGTACCAAAATTCAAAATGCCTTCCCTGCAACAGGTTCTACCTGTGCTAGTCAAGGATGCCTGGTTAGTCCCCCTAGACTTAAGACACCTATCTGCACATCCCTATAAGGGAGTCATGCAGGAAGTACCTACGTTTCCGGGCCGGATGTATGCACTATCAGTTCTCTGCACTTCCCTTTGGCTTATCCACTGCTCCCAGAGTATTCACAAAATGCCTGGCTCCAGCCATTGCTTACTGCAGACAGAGAAATACTTAAATTTACCCGTACTTGGACAACTGCCTGATTCAGGCGGACAGTCAGGAAGTGCTGCTGCAGCACCTGACATTTGTAAAAAACCTTCTAACCTCCCTGGGGTACACCATCAACGAAAAGAAATCAAAACTAGTCCCCAGTCAAAAGATTGTATTTCTGGGAGCAAGCTTGGACACAGTATCCCAGATGGCATTCCTCACTCCAGAAAACCAAACCTACCTGACAGACTAATTTACTCAAATGGCCACCAGAACCCAGCTATCTGCAAGGAAAATCCTGCAGGCCATAGGGTTCATGGCCTGCATCCTACTAATTCCATTTGCCAGACTGCATATGAGGAAACTTTAATAGTACTTAAAAAAAAATCTTTGGTGCCAACATTCTCAGGCTCTGGAAACAGTCATTCCTATAATACCCTGTCTAAGGACAGTTTCTTTGGTGGGCAGCCGCATGCAACCACAAGGGATTACCCTTGTTACAACCCCACGGCACCCAGACCCTAACCACAGACGCATCAGACTATGCCTGGGGGGCACACATGGGCGGCAAGTGCATTCAGGGTCACTGGAGCCCAAGTCAAATTCTTCAGCACATCAACCAAAGAGAGATGCTAGCTGTGCAGCGCGCGCTGACAGCTTTCTTATTCCTACTCTCACCAGGACACCTGCTAATAAAAGCAGACAATACCACAGTTATGTAGTACATCAACAAGCAGGGGAGAACCCACTCTTACTCACTCTGCAGGTTAGCCATGGCCCTGTGGAATACTGCCTTGGGCATGCAGGTCCATCTGCAAGCTCAATTCTTGCCAGGCAAATAAAACTCACTGGCAGACGACATAAGCAGAAATCTCCTAGACTCAAACGAGTAGCAACTAGAACCCAGCACCTTCAACCTTCTGATTCAGAAATGGGGGGACCCCAGAGGTGGATCTCTTTGCCTCCCCCTGCAATCATCAGCTCAGCAAATTCTGTACCAGGACACCTCACAGCAAGGACTGGAAAGTGGATGCCCTATCCTTCCAGTGGGTAAATCTCTCAATCTATGCCCCCCCGCCCCTTCTCTCAAGAGTATTGCTCAAGGTAAAACAGGACAAACCAAGGACAATTCTGATTGCCCCTGACTGGCCATGCCAGCACTGGTACCCACTCCTGCGCAGCCTGTCACGGGTGCCACCCTGGCACCTCCACCATAACCCAACCCTGCTCTCAGCAGGGGGGGACAGATCTTGCATCCACAACTACAAACCCTAAATCTTGCAGCAGGGCTTATTCCTTTGAACTCTCCCCCAGTAACCAGCCTAAGCAAGCAGGTGCTGGACGTCATTCTTGAAGCCGGAAGACCCAGTACAAGGAAATCCTATGTTGATAAGTGGAAAAGGTACTGCTCCTGGATACAATCTAAAGGAGAACACACAACTCTGCCCTCCCGGTTTCTAATCCTGGATTATTTAGTAGATCTGTTTCACAGAGGCCTATCCTTCTCTGCCATTAAGATGCATGCCTCTGCTATTTCGGCTCATTACAACACTGAGTCACCTCTCTTTTCTCAACCTCTTATCAAACAGTTCCTGAGAGGGGTAAACAACTTAAGGCCACATAGGAGAGCACTCACCCCTGCCTGGGACATTAACTTTGTACTGGAAAAGCTAATGCTACCCTCCTTTGAAACTGCAGCATCAGCAGAGTTAAAATTTATCTCTTGGAAAACAGCTTTGCTTCTGGCCATCACTTCAGCTAGAAGAGTGTCTGACCTGCAAGCACTTGTGGCTGTGGAACCCTTCATTATTTTCCATGCCGACAGGGTTTCCCTCAGGACTAACCCTTCCTTTATGCCTAAAGTGGTGTCCAGTGTGGCGCTCAGCCAATCTATCCATTTACCAGCCTTCTTCTCTAATCCTCAAAATAAAGGGGAACAGATCCTGCACTCCTTGGACGTGCACAGACAGCTCAGATTTTACGTTGATAGGACTAAGCCCTTCAGGAAATCTGAACAATTATTAGTCAGCTTTGCACCAGGGGCAGAGGGCAAGGCCATTTCAAAGCAAACACTTTCCAAATGGATAGCACACTGCATCCATTTCTGCTACAAGCACTATGGGGAAACCAACCCCTCAGAGGGTCAGAACACACTCCATTAGGGCAACTTCTACCTCTACAGCATTCCTCAGGGGAGTCCCTACCGAGGGCATCATGGAAGCTGCTACCTGGAGATGTCCTTCAAGGATGCATCTGCAGTCATCACATATGGGTTGTCCTGCCTCGGGCAGCCCTTCAGTCGGCCAGATTCCAAAGTCTGGGTCCGGCGTCGGCTGATGTCGCCCCTTCCCCGACGTCAGAGTGCCTGGGGTATAAAAGCGTCAGCCGATGCCATCTTCCTCAGTCTTTCTTGCTACGTGGTGCCCGAAGCAGAAGCAGTTCGCAAGTGCCGGTCGGCCAGCTCCTGTAAATTCGCTATCCGAAGACTTCAAATGCTAAGTACCCCGTTGGGGACTCTTTCTTGCCTCAGCTGATGTCAGATAAAGTTAATAATTGTTTAACTTGTGGGAAACAAATACCTCATAAGGATTTCCACTCTTACTGTCTTCCCTGCTTAGGCCCAGACCACGACGTCTCGGCCTGTTCAGCCTGCGCTTCCTTCAACCGACACACTCTTAAACGTCGGTCGGAGTTCGTAGAAGAGTTCTTTGGGGCTAGTTTTTCATACAAAATGCCGTCGGAAACCCCTACATCACATTTAATTAAGAAATGGAAAGACAAGGACCGACACATGCGGACCACGGTTTCGGCTGAAACCGCGGCTAGGCCTACCGCGGGTGTCTCGGCTGATACCGAGTCCTTGGAACTTCCAAACCCTGAAACAATACAACCGACCGCCTCGGCCCCGGAGGCTCCTACCGAGTCGGTTACAGAATTGCCTTCAGAAACTGGTGTATTGGAATCTTCCGACACCATACCTTTAGACAAAGCTACACCAGCACGTGGTGCAGCTAGGCCTCCTGCATCCATGTCCATTAAGGCCTTCACCAGGGCTAAAGCTGCAAAACACACTAAAGCCATGCCTCCCAGGGTTATTCCTCAGGGACCCTCTTCTAGTTCTCAGATTCTAACCTTAGCAGAGGACCTTATCTCTTTAATCAGGGGCTCTCAGCCCCATCTGGACAGGGGCTCCCAACCTCCTCTAGACAAAAGGCCCAGGGTGGATCCCCCTGATCCCCTTTCCTCAGAGGAGGCCTCTGATGGCTCGGATCACTCGGACTACCAGGAGGAGGCTTATTCGGCCTACGAGGATTCGGATGCAGAGGAATCTATCCCCTCAGCCTCCCCTCCTGAAGAGCTTTCCTTTGGGGAGACCCTTCACACTATGAGAGAGCATTTCAAATGGCAGGGCCAGGAATATTCTGATTCCAGGAAAAGACTAAGAACTTTTCTTCATTTACCTCAGCATAGACCTTTGGCTATTCCTCCTGTTTTAAATGTCATTGATGATGTGTATTCTGACTCTAGTATGACCCCTGACACTCTGCCTCCGGCCCCTGTTAAGCCCGATAGGTACTACAGGGTCCCGGACACACATAATTTTCTTTACAAGGCCCACACTGCTGATCCTGAAACTATTTCACAGGGCCCTAAAGGGGTTGCAGCTGTTGCTACTAAGAACCCACTCCCCTCTGCAAAGGAGTCCAGGGCATTAGAGAGATGGGGTAAAAAAGTGTATACTTCTGCCACTCTTGCTATGAGGGCATTAAATTGTCAATTTCATATGATACAGTACCAATAGTATTTGTTAGAAGAAATGCATAAGAAACTGTCTTCTACTTAACCCCTTGACCGTAAATCCCTTCAGGATCTGGTACATAACTCCCAGCAGGTTAGCAACCATTTCTTGCAGTGTGGTTATGATGCATTGGAAGCTTCATGTAGGTCAGCAATGACGGGTGTTGTCATATGTAGGCATGCCAGAAGATGTTAAAGCTAAGCTTTTGGATGCTCCACTGGAAAAGCAAAAGTTATTTGGTTCCACTGCTCAAGAAGTCCTAAAGAAATTTGAGGAAAAAGCAAAATCTGTGCAAACAGTTAAGGATTTTCTTCAAGTCCAACCGCCTAGATTCAGCAGAAATTGGCCTTCCAAGAATTGGTCCTTTCCGAACACAGAAAGATTTCAAAGGGGCAGGAACAGGCGTGCCAGAGGTAGAGGGCAAGCTAGGGGCTCCTACAGAGGCCGTCAGTGGCAACCTCCAATCCAGACTGGCAGTTCAGGACCTGCAACTGCTGCACAAGGACAGACTCAATGACTTTGCTTTGATTCCGCCAACCAGGGCTCAGTTAGAAGCACCTTTGGGCGGAAAGCTTTCTTTATTCTCAAAAAGTTGGCACAGCATTACAAGAGACAAATGGACACTCCAAATAATAGACAACGGATACAGGTTCCATTTCCACACATTGCCAAAAAGAAAAAGCATGCCAGGTCTGCCACCAAATCAAAGGGCAGAGGCTTTGAAATAAATCTCAAACTTACTACAAATGAAAGCCATAGAAAAAGTTCCTATTTCTGAACAAGGCCAAGGATTTTACTCCAGGCTATTCCTTGTTCCAAGAAAAGAGCATCAATGGAGACCAATTCTCGACTTGTCCGCACTGAATACTTATCTCATTGTGCCAAAATTCAAAATGCTGACTCTACAGCAACTCCTTCCCATGCTGGGCAAGGGGTCTTGGCTGGTGACTCTAGACCTCAAGGAGGCATACCTGCATGTCCTTATCAGACAAAGTTGCAGAAGACACCTCAGATTTCTTGCAGGGTCAGAGCATTATCAATTCTCAGCATTGCCCTTTGGCTTATCTACTGCACCCAGAGTATTCACGAAATGCCTGGCATCAGTAATAGCACACTGCAGACTTCAGGGGATTCAAATGTACCCATATCTGGACGACTGCCTTATGCAAGTGGACAATCGACAAACTTTGATAAAGGACTTAAATTATGCCATCAATCTTCTACAGGCCTTGGGATATACAGTCAACATGCACAAATCAAGACTTGTTCCATCCCAAAGAATAACCTTTCTGGGTGCGGAACTAGATACAACCACCCAAATGGCTTATCTCACAGAAGAAAAACAGACCGCTACCGGATTACTTCAAGAATCTGACAAGGCAAACTCAGCTGACTGCAAGGAAAATTCTGCAGGCCCTGGGTTACATGGCATCCTGTATTCTTTTGATTCCACAAGCAAGGCTTCATATGAGAAAGCTACAGTGGTACCTAAGGAGTTTATGGACTCAGCACAGTCACACTTTGGAAACTTTAATCCCACTCATTCCATGCCTTCACAAGGAATTTCTGTGGTGGGCTCAGGCCAGCCAGTCCAACAGGGGGTTGCCCTTCACAAAGCCAAAAACCTCCCAAACTATTACAACGGACGCTTCAGACCTAGGTTGGGGGGCACACATGGAGGGCATAGGTATCCATGGACAGTGGTCACGAAAGGAGCTACGCATGCACATAAATCAAAAAGAAATGCTAGCAGTGATGCATGCAATCGAGGCCTTCAAAATCTTTCTGCATCAAGGCCACCTACTAATAAGGACAGATAATACCACAGTTATGTGGTACATAAACAAGCGAGGAGGTACCCATTCCTACCCTCTTTGCAGACTGGCAATGAATCTATGGGATCTTTCCTTGAAACTCAATATACAGCTACAAGCTCAGTTTGTGCCAGGGAAAGACAATACACTGGCGGACAGCTTAAGCAGAAATATCATGGATGCACACGAATGGATGCTGCACCCAGACATCTTCCAACAGATAACACAATCTTGGGGGAGCCCGGACATGGATCTATTTGCATCCCCCCACAATCATCAACTGAAGAAATTCTGCTCAAGGACATACCACCCACAAGCGTGGAAAGTGGATGCCCTCTCTTTCAGCTGGAGTAATCTGACAGTGTATGCATTTCTTCCTATCCCATTAATGACCAAGGTGTTACTGAAGATCAGGACAGAGCAGCCAACAGTGATTCTGATAGCTCCGGACTGGCCAAGACAGCACTGGTACCCACTGCTAAGGAGCATGTCACGTATAAAACCATGGCCTCTGCGGCCACTTCTACTGACACAGCACAGATACAAAACTCTACATTCCAACCTGAAAACATTGCAACTAACAGCGTGGAGAATACCTTGACTCCTCCTCAGGATACGCTATCCCAGAGAGTGAAGGTTATTATTATGGAAGCTCGCCGCCCTTCCACAAGGAAGGCATATTCAGCAAAATGGAAAAGATTTCTCATCTGGAACACCACAAAGGGCCTAGATGCGACAGTGATGAACATTGCACATATCCTGGAATATTTGGCAGAAATGTTCCACAATGGCCTGTCTTACTCTTCTATTAAGATTCATGCTTCAGCAATTTCAGCAGTGTACAATACTGACCCACCTGTCTTTTCTCACCCTCTCCTAAGATAGTTTCTAAGAGGAATCAAAAACATCAAAACTCCTCGGAAACCACCTCTTCCTGCTTGGGACCTTAACTTCCTGTTGGAAAAACTAACACTGCCTCCATTTGAACCAGCAGCATTTGCAGATCTACAATACCTTTCATGGAAGACTGCCTTCCTTCTGGCAATAACCTCAGCAAGAAGGGTTTCGGAATTGCAGGCCCTGATGGCAGTGCAGCCATTCATTATTTTTCACCAGGACAGAGTTTCATTAATTATTAATCCTACTTTTATGCCAAAGGTGGTATCCAGGGTTTCATTGAATCAAGCCATTCACTTGCCTACCTTCTTCCCAAATCCACAAAACAAAGGGGAGAAACTGCTGCACACCCTGGACATTCACAGACAGTTGCGCTACTACTTGGACAGAACTAAGGGTTTCAGAAAGGCTGACCAGCTGCTAGTAGCATATGCTGCTGGTACTCAAGGAAAAGCAATTTCCAAACAGACTATTTCAAAATGGATAGGAAATTGCATTCGCTTTTGTTACTCATTTTATGGAAAGACTGTACCAGCTAACATTAGACCTCATTCTACGAGAGCCACAGCCACCTCCACAGCCTTCTTAAGAGGGGTGGCTACAAAGGACATTTTAGAAGCTGCCATATGGAGCTCCGTGCATACATTTGCCAAGCATTACAATTTACCTTTATATTCCAGATCCAGAGCAGGCTTTACTACGGCTGTCCTGCAGGGTATCTTAGCTACACCATTTTTTTCCTAGTTCCTCCACCCCCAGATTGGCTATGGTATTCTACCCATATGTGATGACTGCAGATGCATCCTTGAAGGACATAGTACAGTTTTGTACCTACCATAAATGTAGATGTCCGATAGGTATGCATCTGCAGTCAGGTTTACCCTCCCTCCTTCCCCTCTGTGGTATTCCTAGGGTGCTTACCCCTCTATTAGCTAGCTGGGGGGATCTATTATGGTGTATTTGTTTATATATATATATATATATATATATATATATATATATATATATATTTGCAAATGTTTGGTTTTTTATTGCATTTCTCCAAATTTAGCCTTCCTAGAGGGCACCTGGCATCTGGGGCAAGAAAAACTGAGGAAGATGGCGTCGGCTGACGCTTTTATACCCCAGGTGCTCTGACGTCGGGGAAGGGGCGACATCAGCCGACGCCGGACCCAGACTTTGGAATCCGGCCGACCGAAGGGCTGCCTGAGGCAGGACAACCCATATGTGATGACTGCAGATGCATACCTATCGGACATCTACATTTATGGTATGTACAAAACTGTACTTTTTGTACACACTTTCAAACATTGCCACCTGCTTATCTTTTCCAAATCCAGGGTGGGTTTTGCAACAGCAGTCCAGCAAGGCATACTAGCTCGCCCCAACTCTTCTTGACTGCCTCCACCCTTCTTCAGCTTTGGGAATCTACCCATGTGTGATGACTGCAACATTGAAACCCGAAGAACATAGTACAGTTGTGTACACTTACCATAAATGGAAGTGTTAGTGTATTTACTGTTGCAGTCCTGGTTTCCCTCCCTCCATCCCCCTTGTCTGTCTCTCCCTCTCCCCCCCCTCTCTCCACTGTGTCTACTACTCGCTCCTCTCAGGGGTATTGGTATGAGTGGTTACTTTTTACTGGTGGTGTTTTCCCCACCATAACTTAAGCTCCCTATTTGAGGGCTCCTGACATTCAAGGCAAGAAAAACTGATGTAGTGGCGTCTGCTACCTGTTTTTATACCCCTGACGAC
Organism: Protopterus annectens; assembly: GCF_019279795.1. Lineage (NCBI taxonomy): Eukaryota > Metazoa > Chordata > Ceratodontiformes > Protopteridae > Protopterus > Protopterus annectens. Next base: position 754,098,867 of record NC_056728.1, on the reverse strand, counting down.
CTGACTTTAGTCTTGGAGCAACAGCAACTGATACAAAATACGAAGTCTCTGCTATTCGGGCAACCGAGGGCTACCTGCAGGCAGATAACCCAAGTGTGATGACTGCAACAGTGAATACACTCGAACGCCTACATTTATGTTAAGTGTACACAACTGTACTTATCTGGAGGTCCTTCCCACAAAATAAAACTGTCATCCAGGATCCGAGTGTAACATTTTACATACTTGAACATTGGGCTGTTGAACAAAAACTTCTTTTCCCATTGGGTGATGACAGTATTGGCATATAGGCTCCCACAAGAAGAACCCATTGCCACACCCTCCTGTTGCAGGTATATTTCACAGTTAAAGTAGATGTTTTTCAAAACAAGTTCAAGCAATTGTGTATATACTTGGACATTGTTGTTTTCAACTCTTTTTTTATATAAATATTCTGAAAACCATTTCAAGCCTGTATTATGGGGAATAACAGAATATAAATATTTGATGTCAGTTGTCAAAAGGACATACTCTGTTTTAAATGGAGTGTTGTTAATAAGATGTAAAAAACTCTATGACTCCTTACATATATGGGTTTCAGAGAATACTAGTTCTTTTAGTCTAATGTCTAAGAGTTTTGCAGGTGGGTGGGTAATGGAACCTTTTGCATCCACAATGGGTCTCATAGGTGGTTGTTCGAGGTTTTTATGTAGTTTTGGTAACCCGAACATCATTGACATCCTGGGGTATGACACTGTAAGATAGTTCAACTCTTCAATGGTAATGGACCCCTCAATAAATAAATCCTGCAACTCATTTTTAATTATTTTGTATGCTTTGTGCATTTCATTAAGGGAGGATTTTGCATACGCTTTCCCATTCAAGATGTGTAACATCTTGGTGTAATCAGCCTTATTCTTAAGAACACCTCCTCCCTTGTTATGGTATCATTATTCTGACCAAGTCAAGTATACTTTTAATGTCCTGTAATACATCTTCCACATTATTCTCAGTCTGCCTTTGTTAGTTAATCCTTAAAATTACAAATATCAAGTTCTCATATTCTTTCAAAAAGCTGGATAATAGGATGAGGGCGGGAGGTTATATGTGCTTGACATGGCTAAAGGAGTAATAAAATCTTCTGATAATTAATTCTGAAAAAGGACTTTAAAATTCAACTTAGGTGTGTATAATGTCAGGTCAACTAATGTGCTAGAGATGTCTGTAGATTGTACAGGTACATAGGTAAAACCTTTTGAAAATAAGTCACAGTGCTTAGTTTCAATAAACACATCAGAAAAAATTGTACACTTTGAAATTGCTTTCACCATTAGTAATGATACGACAATGTGGTAGTACATTATCAGAAAACACCTCTAGGGTAGCTGGAAAATCATTAATTAATTCCTGTTGGACCAAGTTTGATTATGTGCCCCCCTCCGATTGACTCTCCCCCTCGTGTTCCATTGAGTACTGAGGGGATAAGTGTTCCCCTGGTGTGTTTCCCAGGTTTGGTCTGATACTGCTGTTTTGTTCTTTAATCTCTTCGAACATCTTAGGAGTAGGAATTCTCGTGGGTCTAAAAAATAATTTTGTCCATTATTATCAATATCACAGTTAATTTCAGTGTTAACAGAATTGTTACCAGCAAAATTGTTATAACCATGGTCTGGGAATTTATTTACCCCATTCCTATGAAGGAGGTAGTTTGGGGTATGCCCATCCCTTCCCATAATCATTTTTGTCCCTGTTAAGCTTTTTTACTTTACGTGCTGTTATAGAGGTAGATAACTGCTCAATACTATGAAAAATACGCGTTTTCATATTTGAATTCATCATATTGTGGGTGTTCAGTTATTCTTTTATCAAGCTCTGAAACACTAGTTATTAAATCAATATTCATAACATCGTTACTTTTCACAATAACTTTCAAATATTCAACACCATGAGCATCAAAACGAGTCACAAGTTCTTTATGCAGGTCAGAACCTGCTTTTAAACCACTGGGATAACTCTACTTTCTGAGTCCCTTAGGGACAATGTGCTCTTTTATACATTCAGCAAAGTATGCATTGTCACGCTGTAAATGCTTGATTTTTGAAAGTTTGTAGTTAAATTCCTCTAAAAGTATTTGAATATTATTGTTCAAAACAGTACCTGTTGGTTGCTTTTCAGTGTTCAAAACTATGGCTTCAGTAAGCCAGTCCTTTAAAACTGGAACAGAACCTCTGTAGTTGGAACAAAGACTTAATCCTGTCACAATAGTTTGAGAATCCAAATTTACAGTTCTCTGACCACAAGGGATTGACTGTTCATCTTCATTAGACAGTCCAGCCCTAAGGGATGTAGAATTCAAAGAATTAAGTGTTTGTAGTGTGTTTCCTTTGTTCAAAATGCTCTGTAAACTTGTAGAAGCAACAACTGCTTCTCCTAGAGTGCTCAGCGTGCGTCTGATGTCATAAGTGGGCGTGACAAGAAAGAAATTTACCTTTTTAGTTAATTCTTGTACAATGGCAGTTGAATTCAAAATGGCTTGCTGTAGAGTATTAACATCAGTCTCCTGAGTTACAAGGGGAGCAGATAAGTCCATGCTGTCCTCGTCGGCCATCCAAACCAGTAAAAAAGACAAAAAGAAAAAACTGTTGCAAAACACAAAAACGCCAGCAGGAACAGTAGGATGAAGCACTCCACAGTAAATAAATGCACCTATTCAAGCCAAATTCAATAAAACCAATACTGGAGTTTATTGAAGAGAATAAAACTAATAAGCGCTTTCGTCCTGACCACTTCAGAACTTCATCAGATAATACATTTAATCACACAATCTATTTATTTAGTACAAAAAATATATTTAACAATTAATAAATTAATTTAACTGGCACACCTCCTTAAAGGGAAAGACATGTAAAAGACTGTATTGTATATGTATCACATAAAATCTATATGAAGAACAACTTCATCTACTTTAAACATTAATATACCTGCAACAGGAGGGGGTGGCAATGGGTTCTTGTTGTGGGGGGTGCCTATATGCTAATATTGTTGTCATCCAATGGGAAAAGTTTTTGTTCAACAGTCAGATGTTCCAAGTATGTAAAATGTTACACTGTTCCTGGATGACATTTTTATTGTGTGGGACGGACCCTCAGAGCACATCAGTGATTTAATTTCTTATATGGATTCTACAACTACATTTTTGAAATTCACACATAATCATAGTATGGACCAGTTGCCCTTTCTAGATGTCCTTCTTAAAGATTATACAGACAATAAGTTTGTTTCAAAAATATACAGAAAGGAAACCTACTGCAACTCCCTACTCCATATACTCAAGTACACATCCAGTGAAACAGAAAAAAGCCGTTGTAAAGGGGCAATTTGTTAGGGCAGCCCGAATGGTCTCAGTTATGTATGATTTTTTTCAGTGAATGTGATAACTTGAAATCTGTGTTTTCAAGAAGAGGCTATCCTTATAAATTCATTACTGACATTATGTTGGAAGTAGTAAACGAGAGAGGAGTCATTTTAGTCCTTTACTGTCTGATATTGACACCAGCATTATCAGTATCAATAATTCCACTCAATGCTTAAATGTGGAGAATCAAGAAGTAAAAAGGGACTATAAGACGTCTTTCATTACCATATACAGTAATGACAGCTGTACTTTAAGCAAAATATTAAAAAAGAACTGGTCCATACTAAATCATGAAAAAGCCATTAGACCATTTATTGATTCACATCCTGCCATAGTTTTTAAGAAGGGCAAAAACCTAAAGAATATATTTGAGATGAAACCAAAGGGAATTAATAATGTTGAGCACATGAAAGTGTGCCATGTGTAACTATTGTAAGCACATTAAGGAAGGTAGCACTTTCCTGATAAACAACATTGAAGTAAGACTTCATCAAAAATACAATTGTGGATCTGAAAGGATTATTTATTGTGCTCTATGTAATTGTTGCAGCTGTTTATACATTGGAGAAACGGACCGTAAATTAAAAAACTGCATATGTGAAAGTTGTTCTATCTCACCTTCATTCTTACAGATGGGTTCGGAGCCGATCTGCTCCTAGTCAGCCTATTACAAAGCTCGAGGTCTTCAGATAGCTCGAGGCCAAGTCCCTATCCCATGATGCATCTAGAGTTACCTCAGAGCTAGTTTGCCGCTGCATTAGATCAGAGGTTCTCGCCAGCTTGGGCCAGTAAAACCTTATTTTTTCATATATTTCTTCTATATTTCTTCATTATATTGATAGTAGTACTTTTAGACTGTTATATAAGCTCTTACAGCTTTATTGTACAGTTCCCTTTCCCTTGGTTTACTTTTCTATTTGACCTTGTTTTTTCCTAGGCCTAGTTTAGTTTTTCAGTGTGTTTGTCAGTGACTTTTCGTTACAGTTATCTTTATTGATAATTTAGATTTAGTGTGTGCTTAGTAAGTGACCTTTTGTCACAAGTTTGAACAAATTAGAGCTAAGGTTTAGTTGTTAGTGTGTGAAATAGTAGCTTATAGTATTGTGGTGTGCATTTAAGCAGTGACTTTCTGTCACAACTTAATATTTTATCTATCTTGGTTTAGATAAATACTTCTGTGTGTGTGCGACTTTCAGCCTGTTCTTTTTCTAAGGACTTGTTGATTGTCGTGTTAACTGTGTTTATTGCTTGGGAGCATTGCATCTTCAAGATAGCTGCTCCATATGCCATTCTTTCTCTTCCCGAGTTCTCCAGGAGCGAAAAAGAAAGTTGATTGATAAGAGGTTTGTTGAAACCCTCTTTCCAAGACACTTTGAGTGACCAAGATGGATCCAGTAAATCCTCAAAGTTTTCTAAGACTTCTAAGAGTAAGAAATCCCAAAAGTCTTTGACGTGGTCTCCACAGACCTCAGAGTCGACTGTCTTATCCTTTTGGAGCTGGTCTCCAGTCCTGGAACTGGTATCTGAAGTACCCAAGTCTACTTTGTTACAGTCAGTACCACCTTCCATCCACTCATCTTGGTTTTCGATCAGCCTTTCTGATTTTGATGTGGACTGTGTTGTGCAGAAACTTTTACATGCACCGGCCTTTGCTAAATTCTTATTGGCTTCGACCTAAGCGGCTTCAGAACCGAAGATCCTTTTGCCAGCTACTACTCTTCCTCCTCCGAGCCATACCGGTCCTTTAAAGCCAGAGGAGTCAGATTTGTTGATCGTGGAGCCTTTGGAGCCGACACCTGCTCCAGTGTCTTCGGCTCAGTTTACTCCGATGTCCTCGGCGCTCATCAAGGAATCTAGGAGCCTAAACTCTCTGGTCGGGTCCAGGGAGGACAGTTGGACCGACTTATCTGTTCTGCCTCTGCCTCTTGGGGATTCGGCTCGGATGAGCTCAGCTCCTAACTCCGGCTTGGAGCCCACTGTACCAGTGCCAGGGATATAGATGATTTCTTGGATCCGTCGGTCCTTTCGCATCGGAGCAGGGGTGCCTTCGAAGCCATGAGGAGAGTTATGTCTCCTAAGACATCTTTGACCTCAGGTCCAGCTTCTTCCTCCCCTATACCGCCTGTGTCTGCTTCTCATACCTCTCAACCTGGAAACATCAAAAATATGGACAAGGCTCATGAAAAATGGCTACAAATCTGTATGCTGATTAACAAAATTTGCATACATAATTATGTAACCCCACCCACTCTGGTGGAATTATGGGATACCAACTTTTAAATGCAAACTGAACAGACAACTAAAATATGGCACCAGAGTCCCCCTGCAGCCATTCCAATGTCCCATTACCTGGCTGTTTTGTCCCATTTACCATAAACACTAATGTGTGCATACTGCTTTACTAATACAATGATTATTTGAATTTTTTTTTTTTTTTTACATTTTACAACCCAATGCACAAACACCAGTAGACATCTGCTAAACAAAGCAACACCGTCTCACAATGAAAATAGGCTTGGCATTAAAACCTCTCTGCCCTTGAAACTCACATTCATTGAAACAACATTGAAACCCACACCACATTCAAAGAAAATGCATCTGGCCAGTGGTGGATAAAGATTACCTGTGGGCTGTTTTCAAATCATTGGCCCCTTGCACACAAAAGAAACATACATGTTTTCATTGATGCACCTTCCTGACTTTATTAAATGATATTCCTTATATAATGCAGCACACTTGTTAGAGCGCATTTTACATTTATTTGAACATTTTTCCAGTAGACTGTAGGCAATGAAACAAAACGCATGAATGAACCAATAATGACAAAACTGCCCAATTCAGAACATTTCCATCATAAAAGTCTACTTCCACACTATAAATAGAATGACAGTCGAGTAAGCCATAGTCATCTTGCACAGCTTCTCACACTTATTTTCAATTTCAGGTAGGAATGACATGTCTTGTGTTTTAATCTGAAGGACACTTTGCAAAAACTCTTAAAAATTAGTCAAGAACAACATTTAAATTTCAGATTAAGTTCTCTTTAATAATGGATCTCTTTCTGAACAATCCTTAAAGTTGAGCCACTCTGTAACAGAGCAATACCTCTAAGAACTAATTATTTTTAAACCCTTTACTGCAATAGAAAGCAAAAGGGGAGGACTCATACAGAACCAAAACAATGAGCCTTTATTCCTGCCTCTGAATAGCAGAAAAATCTGGAGAGACTGATTCTGGAAAACACTGGAATACACAAATTAAGTTAAAGGAACATTACTTGAGAATTCTAATAAGAGTCCTGGCTCATACAATTTTGTTAAGTCTGAAACAGATCAGCTAGATGTCTCTGCTACAAAAACATGATATACCTACATGAAGAACTTTTCCATGCCCCGGTTCACACTGTCAGCAGAAACATGCATCTAAAAGTATAGATACATATTTAAAACACTCCTACACCATTGTGGTGTTAGCCTAATCTAAGCCTCTAATGCTCAGTAGACACAAATGACTTAAAAAGAAGGTTTCATGAAGAGTTACAGGAATAAGGCACAGCAAAATTCTGGATTGGATTTGGATGACAGTCTATTGTAGAATGAATACACACACACACACACACACACACACACACACACACACACACACGAATGAGTCTTAAAAAGAAAATGCCAGCTACAGAAAAGAAGTCGTCTTACACATATGATCTGTAAACGGAGCTCTGATTACAATTCCATGAGCGGAGCTCTACACACACCTTTTTTTCTAATCTGTAAACGGAGCTCTACACGCACACTTCTGTAAATGCAGTACTTCTACAGGCAGGCACACACATTTCTGTAAAAGGAGCAGTGACAGCACTTCTGCTTACAATAGATTTCTGTAAAAACTACTCTACTGAGACTCCACTGGTCTCTCTCTGCTTAATTTCTGCCATTAGCAGAATACACAGTTCTATTTTAAGCTGGACTATAGCAAGTGAACCAGATCGCATAAGCATACATTATATACAATTCTTTTTTTTTTTTTCTTACCTGCTGATGCTGGGCCCATTTCTCATCCTGACCTGCAGCATGTAGAAAACATTTAAATTGTTACACTAGTGCTGCTGCTATATTCCCTGAGTTTCCCCCCAAAAACAGTTAAAAATAACGTCCGTTCGAACGGAGTTGAGATGTCATTCACGCACGCCCCCTGTAGGCTACTGATGCGTAATGACGTCAGCCATAGATTTTAAACTTGTGGAAAAAAAAAAAAAAACTAAATAATCGGGGAGAAAAATCTGGTATTAAAGTGGCCGCTCGGGAATTCGTGGCACCCCATTATTTTACCCTCAGAACCGGTAAATACCAAGGAATTTGGTATGGTTGAGAGGTATGCTGCTTCTGCTTCACACATCCTTACCAAGCGTAGAGACCCAGAGCCTCAGGAAGCCCCATTGGGTGGCCCATGCTGTTACGAGACATTACCAGAAGACCCCACTGATGAGGTTCTCAGAAGAGGAAGCATCTAGACTCCCCAAAGGAGTCCCTGACATCTGATACTGACTTGGATGAATCAGAAGGGTCCCTACGGTCCCCTCCTGAGGATATCATTTGCTGAAATACTAGAAATCCTTAGGCAGAGGGGTGACTGGCAGTCCACCAGCCCTACTGAAGACTAGTCGGTTCTACTGAAGGCTATTGGGTCTCAGCCTTCCACCTCTTGGGTGTCTCCACAGTTCGATGAGCTTATGCAGCTGGTCTCACGAAGGGCGTGGTAGTCTCTGGACACCATGGAGCCTGTCCCTAGGAGGCCTAATACATTTATCTCTGCTCCCCAAGATAAATCCTTTCTGACCAAGGGTGTACCAGTTGATGCCATGGTGGTGGCGGCAGCCACCAAAAAGGAAATTTCAGAAACCTCCTCTTCTGTCCATCCTCCTGAGATTCCAGGGTCATGGATAGATATGGGAAGCACACTTACAGTTCAGCGACTTTTGCACTGCATTTGCTCAACTTTCTCACCCATTTGACGAGACTGCAAAGAGATCTCCTTAAAGCGCTTGGAGATACTCTACAGGGTATAGTAGCTGCAGGAGCTTCAGATAAAGTTGCCTCCCAGCTTGCTACCCTCAACTCCATTGTTAACTCGTCCATGTGCCTCATTTCGTATGCATTTGATGGAACGAGCAGGGCAGCAGGTACAGGAATTGCTCTTAGGAGATGCGCCTGTGTTCCTTTGTGGAGCCCTTCAATTCATCCTTTGTAAATACCCCTTTTGATGTCTCATCCCTTTTTGGGCCCAAAGTCAAGGAATCTTTGACCAAGTGTGAGCAGGAAGGAAAGAGAGAGTCTGCCGTCTGAGTCCATTTTTCAACGCCTACCAGACCCTAACCCAAGGGTCAAAGGGGAAATATGTGGTTCCAAAAAGCCCAAGGAGCCTTTCAGGACACACGTGGTGAACCCCCCCTACAGGGGCAGAGGAGGGGGCAATAATGCAGGATGCTGCCCTCGCGGCAGAAGGGGTCTGCAAAACCAGGGCGACAGAGATCACTTCTTTGGGAAGCCCTACCAGCGCACCTGAAAGGAGGCCTGACTGTCCTACTCTGGAGGCAGTCGGGGGTCGCTTATGTTTCTATCCAGACACCTGGCTCAAAGTAAACGACAACTGGGTACAAAGTATCATTTCCAGAGGATGCTTCATTCCTTTCGCCCTACCCCCTCCACCAACAAGAAAAATCCCAGAACAAGCAACAGTAGAAGTCAAATGTTGCTAAGAAAGAGTCATCCAACCAGTCCCAGCAGACCAGACAGGATCCAGAACTTACTCAAGATTCTTTAGTTCCAAAAAAGACAGGGGACTGGAAACTTATATTGCACCTCAGCAGGCTAAACAAATCTGTAAAGAAAGAGAAGTTTCGGATGGTCACTCTTCAGTCGATACTTCCCTTTTTAGTGAAAGACAATTGGATATGCTCGATAGATCTCCACGATCCATACTACCACATAAAAATGGCCAGACCATCCAGGGGTCATCTGCTCTTCTGTCTGGGACCCAATCATTACCAGTTTCGAGCCCTGCCCTTTGGTCTTGCTACAGCCCCCATAGTGTTCACCAAATGCATGGCAGTGGTCACTGCTCACCTGAGACATTTAGGATTCCAGGTTTTTCCATACCTAGATGATTGGCTCCTCACCATCACCACCAGGCATCTACTCATTCAAGCCAGGGAGACCACTCTATCACTCTGCAACCAGCTGGGCATTACAATAAACTCAAAAATCTGCCTTGTCGCCATCGCAACATACCGTTTTTATCGGAGCAGAATTGGACACCACCACGCTGAGACTTCCAGTAGAAAGTCTTATTACTCCGTCAGCAGGTCCACAATCTGATATCCAAAAACAAGGCTCCAGCATCAGAAGTTCTAAAATTGTTAGGCATGATGGCAGATGCATTTCTGGCCATACCGCTGGGTCGCATGCCCATGCGGATACTGAAATGGCTGTTGTTCACTTAGTGGTCTTACCAAGAGCTCCCCATGTCTCACCTTATAATCACAACCTCTTTCAAAAAGGATCTTCAATGGTGGTTGACCTCTCCATGTCACGATAGGTCATCTTTTTGTTCTACCCCCACCAGCGGCCACAGTGACCACAGACGTTTCCCTGATAGGGTGTGGGGGACAATTTCAGGGCAGAACAGCTCAAGGCACATGGACTGATCAAGTGACACCTGTATATCAATATCCTAGAGATGAGAGCAGTACTTTCAGGACACACTACCACTGGGTACAATTGCGATTCAGACAGACAGCACGTCAGTAGTCTGGTACTTGAACAAACAAGGAGGACCAGGTCATATCCCCTTTGTCGTGAGGCTCTGAGAGTATGGCAGTGGGCTGTATCCACCCAGCGCTTTCTGTTAGTAACGCACATCCTGGCGAAATCCAACATGATAGCAGACAAGCTAAGCAGAGCAATTTTGTTGCCCCACGAGTGGCCCTCAAGAAAGATATAGTGGACAGGATATTCCACAGGTTGGGCCAGCCTTGCTGCGACCTTTTTGCCAGTCACATGAACACGAAATGCAGAAGCTACTTTGCCATGATTCCCCCTCCGGGAGAAGCCCCAAGGGACGCACTCGTTCATGATTGGCCTCCGGGTCTCCTTTATGCATTCCCACCTATCCCGTTGATACCCAAAGTGCTACAGAAAGCAAAAGCCCTGAGAATGGCCATCATTCTATTAACCCCTCATTGGCCTTGTCAGATTTGGTTCCCTTTCCTTCTACTTCATCTTTTGGAGGACCCTTGGATTCTTGATCCAGTACCGGATCTTCTGACGCATTCGTCAGAATTTCATCCTTCTCTGCAGTCCCAAAAGCTGGCAGCTTAGCTGCTCCAATTCCCATCATAGCCAGGTTCCATAACCCTTCTAATGAGACAAAGCAAATTCTTTTATCCTCTCCTAAATCCTCTACGAGGAAGCTATGCCTTAGCAAATGGAAAACATTTTCTCTTTGGGCCTCTCAAAACAATATTGATCCCTATCAAGCCCCTATGGCCTCCATTTTAGAGTTCTTTATTATGATTTTCAACAAAGGAGCTGCAGCAGCAACAGTTCATGTACAACTTCTTACATTTCTAATTTTCATCTTGGATTTGAAGGATTGAACATTGTCACAAAAAAATTATGCAAAGCCTTTCTCAAAGGGACCTTTCATCTCAGACCACCTGTGAAATCTCCCTATTCCCCATGGAATCTAAATGTTATGCTTTCCTGCATTATTTTTCTTCCATTTGAACCAGCTTCCTCATGTGACCTCAAATTTTTGTCATGGAAGGCTATCTTTTTAGTAGCTATCACTTCTGTCCGCAGTATGTCAGAGCTTCAAGCCTTGTCCATTAAGCCTCCTTATTTGATTCTCCATGCTGACAGTCTTACTTCGAGCAAACCCCTCCTTTTTGCCTAAAGTTTGCACTGAAGCTAATCTTAATCAAATTATTGATTTGCCAGTTTTCTTCCCCAGTCATTCCAGCAATTTAGAATATATGCTGCACAAACTTGACTTTCACAGACTGCTCAGATTTTACTTGAATAGAACAAAAGATTTTAGGAAATCTGAACAGATTTTTGTTTCCTTTTCTGACTCCAGGAAGGTTATGCCAGTGGCTAAAACAACTCTTTCTAAGTGGTTATTTGATTGTATCGCATTTGCTTATTCAGTTGCTAATATGCCCTTACAACACAAAATTAAGGCTCATTCAACCAGAGCAGTGTCTACGTCCTCTGCATTTTCTGCCAGACTTCCTAATGATAACATTTGTGCTGTAGCCACTTGGTCAAGACCTCATACCTTTATCACTCATTACAAAGTTGACCGGGCCTCCAGGGACTGGGCTTCTTTTGGGTCTACTGTCCTGAAAAACATGCTGCTGTGAGCCACCCATGATAGATGATGCGTGGGACACTACCCATCTGTAAGAATGAACGGCGAGATAGAACAACTTCACATAAAGAAGTTATGTACTTACCATAACGTACCATGTGAGTTGTTCATCTCTCCTTCATTGTTACTTCCCACCCTCCTACCCTCTCCCGGGTTTTTCAAAGACCGTGATGCTGGATTCTTCTTGGTTGCTCAACCCTTCTATAGCTTTCTCTTATGGAGTGATAGAATGACACACGATATTATTATTGTACACAGCAAACAAGATCTGAGGTAACCCTAGGTGCATCATGGGATAGGGACTTTGCCTCGAGCTGTCTGAAGACCTCAAGCTTTGTAGTAGGCCGACTCGGAGGATCGGCTCTGAACCCATCTGTAAGAATGAAGGCGAGATGAACAACTAACATGGAACGTGTTATGGTAAGTACATGATTTCTTTTTATGAGCATTTGTATGACATAAACTCAAAAAAGGGTACAAATGCACACAACAAGCACTTAATGGAAAACACTGGTCACTCACTTCATTTTACTGTCATTGATAATGTTAAAACAGAACCTTGTGGTGGAGCCTGGTCTCTTTTACTAGAATAGAGGGAGCTTTACTGGCAACTGCGTCTTAATGCATCTAGTTGGCCAGGCTTAAATGAACATTTCTATCAGCTGTCTCTTAAAATTAAAAGCCCTAGAAAGATAATACTATTTTAATTATTTATTCATTATTTATGTATTTTTAGATACCATTTTATTCATGTTTTTATATCACAATGTGAATTTTTTTACTATCTATTCCATCTCCTACAGATTTTATAGGTTACGTGTACAATGCAGTCTTTTACATGTCTTTTCCTTTAAGGGGGTGTGTTAGTTTAATTTATTAATTGTTAAATAGTTTTTTTGTACTATATAAAGAGATTGTGTGATTAAATTTATTATCTGATGAAGTTCTGAAGTGGTCAGGATGAAAGTGCTTTTTATTCTCTTCAGTAAACTCCAGTATTGGTTTTATTGAATTTGGCCTGAATAGGTGCATTTATTTACTGTGGAGAAATTCTGTAAGCCCTCCGTTTTCTGTAGTAACAGACTGACTGACAGTGCGTAGGTAGTATCAGAATCATGGCCTTGGTGGCATGCATTTGCATGACCTGCAGTGTAACTGCCGAGACCAAGTAAATAGTTTTGTCTTCCCGTGTTTTCTCCCTCTCTCTCTCATACACACGTGAGTGCACACAAAACAGAAATAACCAAAACTGGACTAAAAACTCCACTTTAATGATTGTAAAAGCAAAACAAAACTCCCAGTAACCAAGTGCTTTCACCAAACAATGTTGGCTTCATCAGAGTTAATGAGAGCTAAAAGCACACACCTTTAAATACATATCCACATACATTTGTTGGCCAATCAACATTGATTAATAGTAATTATTAATTATTATTGTTTTTCACCCTTCTCTTCGTACATAAAATTTTAAGTTATCATAAGAATCAAAACTGTCCATTAAAAGTCATTCCATACTGAAGTTTGTCTTGTTAAAATAAAAAAAAAAATGTACACAGTGCCTTGTTTATTCATAATACTGTCTTCCCTAACTTTAAGAAATGTATTTTCTTTGTTATTGACTGGGTTATTCCGAGTGAGAGGGCTGGCGACAATAGGCTTAGAGTTGGAAATATGGAATATAGGTGGCAGGTTAGGCTCAACGCCAGAAGCTTCCCAGGCTTGAATGGTAGTATATCCATAATCTCAGTTTTGAAGCAAAGAGCCAGCGAAATTTAGGTGATTTTTGTGTAATTGTACAATTGAGGAACATTTCCCATTTGAATATGAACTTTGAGTTTAAATTTATAGAATGGAGGTATATTTATTATTATTATTACATGGTTATGTGGTAATATACAATGTTAAGTTGTCATTCTTGCCTTCATTCTTGCTGGATGGGTTCGGAGCCGATCCTCGGCTCCGACTCTGCCTATACTATAGCTCGAGAGCTATTTTTACCGGCTCGAGGCAGCCCTATAACCCACAATACCATGCACTAACTCCCCAGATCTCGTTTGCCGCTTCGCTGCGAAGTTGTCTTTTTTTACTGGCTCAGGTCAGTAAGAGATTTATTCTATTTAACTAAAATTTCAGGTAGTTTCTCCAGTTAGTTACCCTTGTTTAGGTCACTACTAATTGTACAACCCCCTTTGTAGCCCTTTTCCCTTCTCTAGTTAATTTTTATCTTTGGGCCTACGGGCTTTACCTTAGTTTTCCCCACCCCTTATAGTGTCTGTGTGTGTGTGTGGGTTTTAGTCGGTTCCCTTAACTTTCCTAATTTTAAGTCGAGTGTGTGTGTGGACTGACTGTGTTTACTGTGGATAGGACTATGTCTAAAGACACTAAGGTCTTGGGATTCAAGAAGTGTGACTCGTGCTGTCAGAAAATGTCGCTGACAGAGTGTCACACTTCTTGTGTCTATTGCTTGGGGCCTTTACACCTGCAGGACTCTTGTTTCGTCTGTCACGGGTTTAGTTCGAGTCCTGCAGGAGAGGCGTAATAAGCTCATCCTAAGGGGCTTGTTAAAGCCTGATGACTCCCCGTCCAAGTCTGGCTGGGGGAAGTCTTCAAAAACCGCCAAACCCTCCGCTCCAGCTTCTGATTTGAGGGCTGGCGTTATCGAGATGGCTCCTACATTGGTTCCATCCGGATCCGAGGTGGGTAAACTGGTATCCGCACCGAAACCAGCATCAGAGCCGACCCCAGCGCGCAAGCGCTCTAGATCCCCCTCAATAGACTCCATCCGATCGGCTCCGCGATCCCCTCTCCTATCGGAGCGGAGTCATAGGACTCACTCATCTAGATCATCCAGGCTCTCCGATCACGACATCGAGAGGGTTGGTCAGTAGGCTCATAAAATCTCAGGCACTAGCCCAAATGCTCCAGCGCCCATCTCACCAGACTGTGGCTCCTTCGGTACTGCCATCGATTCCTCCTCCGACTCACCTCTCGAGTTCGGAGCCGGAGTTTGTCGGAACCATAACCTTACCCACATCGGAGCCAATACTCCCACCTTCGGCTCCGGTGTAGTTGGCTCCGACCTCTTCATTGGTTCCGTCCGTGGAGAGGTCTGGGCGCTGGGACTCCATTGTCGGCTCCGAGGGGGCGAGTGGCATCGGACCCTTGTCCGACCCTGCTCTCCCTCTCGGAGCTTCGGCTCTGGTTAGTTCAGCCCCAACATCATTCTCGGAGCCTTCTCTGTCGGTGCCGGGGACGATTCCGGTCTCTTCGGAGCCGGGACTAACTTTGGTATCTGATAGGGGAGCCTTCGAGGTGATGAGAAGCATGCTGGACCCACTGTCCACTCCAAGGTTAAGTTCTGCAGCTCCTCCCTCTACAGTGCCTGTTACGGTCTATGGCCACCCTCCTATATCTGACAGCAGAGATCCAAAGCGTAGGGTACCCACCTTGGGTGTCTCCTCCTCTTCCGAGGGCTCCACGGAAGTTTCAGGGGAATCCCCTAGAAAAGAAAGTGCAAGAGGAAGCACATAGACTCCCCCGAGTCTGTCACGTCAGACACTGACTTGGGTGAGTCGGAGGGTTACCCCAGATCCCCGTCTGAGGATGTCTCTTTCTCAGGCATCCTAGAGATCCTAAAACAGAGGGGAAATTGGTCCGCTCTCAAACCTTCTGAGGATGAGTCGGTTTACCTTGACGCTTTTGGATCTCGCCCTTCCACCTCCTGGGTGTCTCCCCCTTTCGACCCACTAATGGAGGTAGTGGCTAGAAAGGCGTGGGCAGCTCCTGACTCAATGGAACCTACCCCTAGGAGGCCTTCTAAATTTATTTCTGCACCAGAGGACAAGTCTTTTCTCACCAAAGGCGTTTTAGTTGATGCTATGGTGGTAGCAGTAGCCACTAAGAAGGAACTGGCTGATCCTTCTGTACCTGTTCATCCTCCTTACAGAGTCCAGGACCATGGACAGGTATGGCAAGCGGACATTTGCTTCAGCGACCTTTACTATGCGATCGCTGAACTATTTGTCATTTCACCCGCCTTCAGAGAGACCTGCTCAAAGAGCTGGATGAAACGGTACAGGATCCTTCGGCTGCGGGGTATCAGGACAAGATAAACTCCCAGCTGGTCACCCTGAACTCCATTGTTAACTCCTCCATGCGGCTTGTCTCTTACGCAGCCGATGGAGCGAGTAGGGCCGCTGGCACAGGTGTTGCACTGAGACGTCACGCTTGGATGCGACTCTGTAACTTTGCCGATCCCTTCAAGGTGTCCTTCACCAACACCCCCTTTGATGGTTCAGAATTGTTTGGACCTCAGGTGAAGAATACCCTCACCAGATGCAAGCAAGATGGTAAGACTCTCTCTGCCGTGGGAGTCCATTTTTCCACACCTTCTAGACCTTATCCTAAGGGTCAGAGAGCTGGAAAGATGTGGTACCGCAAACCACAGGGAGTCGCGCCTGCCGCACGTGGTGAATTTCCCCCTAGAGGCAGAGGGGGGAATAATAGACGCCGCCCTAGGGGCAGAGGGGGTCCACAGAACCAGGGTTCCAGGGAATCTTTCCCTGACCAGCCCTTTCAGCATCCCTGAGAAGCTGCCCGACTGTCCGCCTAGGGAGGCAGTCGGGGGAAGATTATCTCTTTACCCGGAAGCCTGGCAATCCCTCTCCCAAGACACATGGGTACAGAAGATCATATCCGAGGGTTACAAAATTCCCTTCACTTCCCCTCTGGTACAACCGCCAAGACCCCTGCCAGACGTACCACCCGCACAAAGGGGTCGGGCTCAGCTAGAAATAAAAAAAGCTGTTAACAAAAAGAGTCATCCAGGCAGTCCCAGCAGATCAGCTAGGATCCGGAATCTACTCCAGATTCTTTTTGGTACTAAAAAAGACTGGAGACCCATTTTGGACGTCAGCAGATTGAACAACTCTGTACAAAAGATAAAATTTCGGATGGTAACACTGCAGTCCATTCTACCCTTTTTGGGCAGAGACAACTGGATGTGCTCCTTAGACCTCCAGGACGCGTACTATCATATAAAGATACACAGGTGCTTCAGAAGGTTTCTCCGCTTCCGGCTGGGGGAGCCAGTCATTATCAATTCAGAACACTGCCCTTTGGTCTCACCACAGCCCCCAAATGCTTGGCAGTGGTCATGGCTCACCTGAGACAAAAAGGATTCCAGGTGTTTCCATATCTAGACGACTGGCTCATTTCCGCTACCACCAAGCAGCATCTTATAATGGCCAGGGATTACACTATTCAACTTTGCAACAGTCTAGGTATTTCTATAAATTTTGCAAAGTCCTCCTTGTCGCCTTGTCAATGTATAAACTTTATAGGCGCCGTATTAAACACCACAGAAATGTCTGCAACATTACCACCTCAGAGTGTGTCAGATATAAGGCGGAATGTTCAGTCCCTGTTTCAGCCCAGCAGAGTTCAAGTCAAGCTAGTATTGAAAGCGTTAGGCCTCATGGCAGCGGCGATTCTTCTACTCCCATTAGCCCGCTTCCACATGAGGCTCCTTCAGTGGATGCTGTTTTCTCAGTGGTCCTTTCAACAGCTACCAATGACTCACAATATTTTGATAACCCCTTCTTGCAAGAATCATCTCTCCTGGTGGATGGTTTCCCCTCAGCTTTTTCAGGGCAGACACTTTGTTCTCCCCTCCCCCCAGTTGCCACGGTGAAAACGGATGCCTCCCTGATCGGGTGGGGGGGGGGCATTATCAGGGCAGGACAGTCCAGGGCACATGGCAACAATGAGAATGCCACCTGCACATAAATGTCCTGGAGATGAGGGCGGTGCTTTTGCCGTTGCAAGCCCTTCAGAGCTCTCATCCCACAGGGACTATAGCAATTCAAACGGACAATATGTCTGTAGTGTGGTACATAAACAAGCAGGGCGGAACAAAGTCCTACCCCCTATGTCGAGAAGCACTCAGACTTTGGCAATGGGCGATTTCCTCTCAACGGTCTCTGATAGCAATGCACATCCCCAGGAAGTCCAACGTCATAGCGGACAGATTGAGCAGAATTATCCTCATGCCTCAGGAGTGGTCTCTAACTCAAGTGGTAGCAGACAGAATATTTCAGAAGTGAGGCCAGTCTTGCTGCGATCTTTTCGCAACTCCTCAAAACAGCAAGTGCCTCGACTTCTTCACACACTTTCCTCTACCAGGCCATCCCCCCAGAGACGCTCTTGTTCACATTTGGCCCCGGGGTCTTCTATATGCCTTTCCTCCCTACCATTGATCCCGCAATTAATTCAGAAAGCAACCGCATTGAGATCCAAAATGATCCTCATTGCCCCATTTTGGCCTCGACAAGTATGGTTTCCGCTTCTGCACAGTTACCTACTGGAACAGCCTTGGCATCTGGAACCCCTTCCGGATCTGTTGACCCATCTCATGGGCAAGCTGCATCAGTTTCTTTATTCCCTCAACCTCACAGCTTGGTTGCTCCACTTCCAGCCTTAGCCAAGCTTCCCCTTATTTCTCCTCCTGTTCGTGATATCATTCTAGCTTCCCATAAGTCCAATACTAGGAAGACGTATGCGAGTAAATGGAAGCGTTTTTTGCATTGGGCACAAACTAAGTCCCTAGATCCTTTTCATGCACCCATTAATAAGGTTCTAGATTTTCTGGCAGAGCTTTTTCATTCAGGGTCATCATCGGCCACTATCCGGGTACAATTAGCGGCCATTGCTAATTTTCATGTTGGGCTCTCAGAAGCAAATATTATGTCCCACAAACTTTGTAAAGCCTTCCTTGAGGACAACTTTTTGCTTAGACCTCCAGTTAAAGATCCACCTCCACAATGGGATTTGAATTTAGTTCTAACCTCATTGATTCTGCCTCCCTTTGAACCTGCAGCTTCTTGCTCCCTCAAGCTTCTTTCTTGGAAAACTCTGATGTCCTTCAAGAATGCAACTGCAGTCATAACATATGGGTTGTCCTGCCTCGGACAGCCCTCGGTCGGCCGGATTCCAAAGTCTGGGTCCGACGTCGGCTGATGTCGCATTTCTCTCCAACGTCACAGCGGCAGGAGTACATAAGCATCAGCCGACGCCATCTTCTTCAGTCTTTCTTGCCACGCGGTGCCCGAAGCAGAAGCAGTTCGCAAGTGCCAGTCGGTCAGCTCCTGTATTCTTCGATCCGAAGTCATCAAAAAAGCTAAGTACCCCGTTGGGGACCTTTTCTTGCCTCAGCCAATGTCAGAAATTACTGAAAAAGTTAATTGTTTGTCTTGTGGTAAACAAATACCTCATAAGGAATGTCCTTCATGGATGCATCTGCAGTCATAACAAGTGGGTTGTCCTGTCGTCAGGCAGCCCTTCAGTCGGCCGGATTCCAAAGTCCGGGTCCGGCTTCGGCTGATGTCGCACTCCACCCGACGTCATCTCTGTTGGTCTTCGGGTATAAAGGCATCAGCCGACGCCATTTTCCTCAGTCTTTCTTGCGCGTGGCCGAAGCAGAAGCTGTTCGCAAGTGCCGGTCGGTCGGATCCAGAGATTACTTCTACCGAATACTACTTGAAGACTTCTAAAGCTAAGTACCCGTTGGGGACTCTTTCTTGCCTCAGCCGATGTCAGAAAAAGTTAACAATTGTTTAAACTGTGGGAAACAAATACCTCATAAAGATTTCCACTCTTACTGTCTGCCTTGTTTAGGCCCAGCCCACGACGTAGCAGCCTGTTCGGCCTGTGCTTCCTTCAACCGACGAACGCTTAGGCGTCGGTCGGAGTTCGCAGAACAGTTTTTCGGTTCTGATTTTGCGTACATTATGCCGTCGGATCCTCCGACTACCCAATCTGGCAAAAAACGCAAAGATAAAGACCGACACTCGCGGTCCGCGGTTTCGACCGAAACCTTGGTCAAGCAAACCGCGAGTGTCTCGGTTTCGGCCGAAACCGAGAAAACTGAACAAAGTACAGCTGAACCTATTCCTACAACTGAGGCCCACTTCTACAACTCTTGAAACGACTTCAGAAATTTTACCCACTACGGTGGTTGACTTATCAGACACCATCCCCTTGGATGTTTCTACCCCAGCACGTGGTGCTGCTAGGCCTCCAGCAGCCATATCCATTAAGGCCTTCGCCAGGGCTAAAGCTGCCAAGACTACTAAGACAGTGCCTGTTAAACCACCCCCATCCAGGCCCTCTTCTAGTTCTCAAATGCTTACCTTGGCAGAAGATTTAATTTCTTTAATTAGAGGATCTCAATCTCACCCAGACAGGGCCTCTCAGCCCCCAGAGAAGAGACCTAGGGTAGAGCCCCCCGAGCCAGTGTCCTCTGATGATTCTGCTGATGAATCAGACATAACTGACCAGCCAGAGGCTCCCTTCTCCAATTTTGAAGATTCTGATGCTGAAGAATCCATCCCAGCTGCTTCCCCACCAGAAGAATTTTCCTTTGGGGAAACTTTGCATGCCATGCGAGAACAGTTCCAATGGCAGCAACAGGATTTTTCAGACTCCAGAAAAGACTTAGGACCTTTCTGCACCTCCCTCAGCACAGGCCCTTGGCTATACCCCTGTTCTCTCTGTGGTGGATGATGCTTTCAATGATGCTTGCTCCGCTCCAGATTCTTTACCCCAGCCCCTACCAAACCAGACAGATTTTACAGGGTGCCAGATACTCATCACCACCTTTACAAGGCTCCACTTGCAGACCCAGAAACTATATCCCAGGGCCCCAAGGCAGTAGCAGCGACCATAGCTAAAACCCTATTCCTTCTGAAAGGGAAGCAAGGTCATTAGACAGATGGGGTAAAAAGGTCTACACTTCAGCTACTCTCTCAGCTAGAGCTTTAAACTGTCAGTTTCACATGATACAATACCAAGAGTTTATGCTGGATCAGTTAACTAAAAAGCTAACCACTGATGAATCTCTTGATAAGAAATATGTATTAGATATGGTAAATAACATACAACAGGTTAGCAACCATTCCTTAAAATGTGGCTATGATGCACTGGAGGCTTCATTTAGATCAGCCATGACAGGCACAGTGATAAGAAGGCATGCATGGCTAAAGGAACAAGCTTTACCGGATCATGTTAAAGCTAAGTTGCTAGATGCTCCTATGGACAAGACAAGTTTGTTTGGTACATCTGCCCAGCAGGTTATGAAGAAAATGGAAGAAAAGGCAAAATCTGTTCAAACTGTTAAAGATTTCTTGCAGGTTCAACCCCAAGGTTTAGCAGGAACTGGCCTGCCAAAAATTGGTCCTTTCCTGACTCCACAAAATTTCAAAGGGGCAGGAATAGACGTTCCAGAGGCAGAAACCAATCCAGAGGAGGTGCCCACAGAGGAAGACAGTGGCAAGGTAACAACAGAGGCACAGACACGGCCACTGCCACTACATCAACACAACCACAGTGACTTAACCTAAACCCGCCTACCAGGGAACAAATAGCAGCTCCTCTAGGCGGAAAGTTAACCTTATTTTCAAAGAACTGGCACTACATAACAAAGGACAAGTGGATTTTACAAACCATAGATCAAGGTTACGGCTTTCACTGCCACACTATTCCAGTCAAAGAGGAATGCCAAATCTACCTCCAAATCAAAAAACAGAGGCTCTACGCCAGATAATGGAGTTAGCAAACATGAGAGCTGTGGAAAGAGTGCCAGCAGCAGAGCAAGGAAAGGGTTCTACTCCAGACTATTCCTAGTTCCAAGAAAGGAAAAAGTTGGAGACCAATTCTCGACCTGTCCACCTTAAATACATACATCATTGTCCCAAAATTCAAAATGCTGACCCTACAGCAACTTCTTCCCATGCTGGGCAAGGAGTCTTGGCTGGTAACTCTAGATCTCAAGGAGGCATACCTGCACGTCCCCATTCGACCAATCTGCAGAAGATACCTCAGATTTCTTGCAGGATCAGAGCACTATCAATTCTCAGCATTGCCTTTTGGCTTATCTACTGCGCCCAGAGTATTCACAAAATGCCTGGCATCAGTAATCGCCCATTGCAGACTTCAGGGAATTCAAATTTACCCATACCTGGACGACTGCCTGCTACAAGGGGACAACAAAAGCAAGCTGACAACAGATTTACAAAGGGTCATTTACTTGCTACAAGCACTGGGATACACAGTCAATTTACAAAAGTCAAGGCTAATACCATCCCAAACAAGGACTTTCTTGGGCTGAATTGGACACAGTAAAACAAATGGCATTCCTGACTACAGAAAAACAAAAAGAACTTCCTCTATACTTCTTGGCACTAACAAAACTGAACAAGTTAACAGCAAGAAAAGTACTGCAGGCCTTGGGCTTCATGGCATCATGCATAATCTTGGTTCCATTTGCCAGACTACATATGAGAAAACTACAGTGGTACCTAAAGAATTTATGGTCCCAACACAGACACAGTCTAGAAACAGAAATCCCACTAATTCCATGCTTAAAACAGGAGTTCCTATGGTGGGCTCAGGCATGCCAGTCAAACCCAGGCCTACCCTTTCGCAGATGTCAAGCAAGCCAGACCATCACAACAGACGCTTCAGACCTAGGATGGGGGCACACATGCTGGACAAATGCGTGCAAGGATTGTGGACACAGGATCAACTTCAACTGCACATCAACCTAAAAGAAATGCTGGCAGTAAAACTGGCAATCCAAAAGTTCAAACCATTTCTCAAAGAGGCCAGTTCATGTTAATGACAGACAACACCACTGTCATGTGGTACATCAACAAACAGGGAGGCACTCATTCATACCCCTATGCAGAATGACCTTGGAGCTGTGGACCCTGGCACTCAGCTACAACATCCAGTTACAGGCAATATTTGTACCAGGGAAAGACAATACCCTAGCAGACATATTAAGCAGAACCACTTCGGATGCCCACGAATGGAAGCTTCATCCGGACATCTTCAAGACCATCTCAAAGAAATGGGGAATGCCACAGATAGACCTATTCGCATCACCTCTCAATCACCAGCTCAAAAATTCTGCACAAGGACATTCCACCCATTAGCATGGAAAGTGGATTCGCTCTCTTTCAACTGGAAAGGCCTAACAGCATATGCATTCCGCCTCTTCCTTTGATACACAAGGTACTACTAAAAATCAAGGAAGAACGTCCAAGGATAATCCTGATAGCTCCAAACTGGCCAAGACAACACTGGTACCCACTACTGAGGAGCATGTCTCGAACAATATGTGGACAATTCCCTGATGCCTTTGATGTTAACGCAGAACAACTACAGCATCATACATCCAAACCTAAAAACCTTACAACTGACTGCATGGAACATCACATAACAGCAGCTATTCCAGAACTTTCCCAAAGAGTTAAAGACATTATTCTGGAAGCACGCAGACCTTCAACAAGAAGGAACTATGCTGGAAAATGGAAAAGGTTTGTCATCTGGAGTACGGAAAGAGGAAAAGATGTGTCAAACATAGATATGCCTAACATTCTGGAGTATCTGGCCGAACTTCTTCATTCAGGCCTGTCCTACTCCTCCATCAAGATACATGCATCAGCTATTTCAGCAGAATACAGCTTTGATACACCTGTTTTTTCACACCCTTTGCTCAGACAATTCCTCAGAGGAATCAAGAATGTAAAACCTCCAAGGAAACCACCATTACCAGCTTGGGATTTAAACTTTGTGCTAGAAAAGTTGACACTAGCACCCTTTGAACCAGCAGCAACAGCAGACCTACAACACCTATCATGGAAAACTGCTTTCCTACTGGCAATTACTTCAGCAAGGAGGGTTTCAGAACTACAGGCCTTAATGGCAGTGCAACCCTTCCTAATCTTCCACCAAGATAGAGTGTCCATGAGGACTAATCCTACATTTATGCCTAAGGTGGTATCCAGAGTGTCTTTAAACCAGGCAATCCACCTACCTACCTTCTTTCCCAACCCACAAAACAGAGGGAAAGAATACTGCATACCTTGGATGTACATAGACAGCTACGCTACTACTTGGACAGAACAAAAATAGCAGAAAGACTGACCAACTTTTGTAGCCTATGCAACAGGAAGGGAAGGAAAAGCTATTTCAAACAGACAATCTCCAAATGGATAGGAAATTGCATACGATTCTGTTACTCCTTCCATGGAAAACCAATTCCACAGAACATAAGACCTCATTCTACAAGAGCAACAGCCACTACCACAGCCTTCTTACGAAGAGTGGCAACCAAAGACATTATTGAGGCGGCTACTTGGACCTCCGTGCATACATTTGCCAAGCATTATAATTTGCCTCTATATTCCAGATCCCGAGCAGGGTTTGCCACTGCTGTACTGCAAGGGATCCTAACCACACCATAATCTACCTTTATCCTCCTCCCCTAGTTGGCTATGGTATTCTACCCACTTGTTATGACTGCAGATGCATCCATGAAGGACATAGTACAGTTTTGTACCTACCATAAATGTAGATGTCCGAACTGGATAGCATCTGCAGTCAGGATTACCCTCCCACCATCCCCTCTGTGGTACTCCTAGGGTGTTTACCCTTCTAATAGCTAGCTGTTGGGGGGGGAGTCTTTTATGGTGTATTTGTTTTTGTATATGTACATACATGCTTATTGTTGTGTTTACCTCTATCTATTTGGAAACATTGGCATCTATCCAAATTTTAGCCTGCAAGAGGGCTACTGGCATCTGGGGCAAGAAACACTGAGGAAAATGGCGTCGGCTGATGCCTTTATACCCGAAGACCAACAGAGATGACGCCGGGTGGAGTGCGACATCAGCCGAAGCCGGACCCGGACTTTGGAATCCGGCCGACTGAAGGGCTGCCTGACGACAGGACAACCCACTTGTTATGACTGCAGATGCTATCCAGTTCGGACATCTACATTTATGGTAGGTACAAAACTGTACTTTTCCATTCTTACTGCCTTCCTTGCCTTGGCCCAGACCACGACGTCTCGGCCTGTGCCGCCTGTGTTCGCTTTAAGTGCACTCTCAGGTGCCGGGCGGAGTTCGCTGAAGACTTTTTCGGCGAAAAATACGATTACAAGATGCCGTCGGAGTTACCGACATCGCAGACTCCTAAAAAACGTAAAGACCGGGACCGCCATCCTCGGCCCGCGTCTTCCACCGACTCCACGCCAAAACCTACCGCGAGTGCCCCGGTTCCCTCTGAGGCGGTTATTTCACCGCTCCGAACCGAAGACACCGCATTACCGATACCTCCGATACCGGAGACCACACCGACGCCAGTTATTGATTTTCCTCCGGATACTGTTACCGAGGAAATGCCAGAGACCATTGCTGTGGATAAGGTCACTCCTGCACGTGGAGCTGCTAGGCCTCCCATGTCCATGTCTGTCGAGGCCTACACACGTGCTAAGGCAGCTAGCAAGACTAAGCACCTTTCTGCTAAAGCCTTACCTCAGCCTACTCCTGAGACACAAATCATGACTATGGCAGCAGACTTAATCTCCATGATCAGAGGTTCCCATGCCCATCCTGAGAGAGGATCTCAGCCTCCTCCTGATATGAGGCCCAGGGTTGAGCCCACTGACCCTCTGCCTTCAGATGAAGATTCTGAGGCCTCTGGCCACTCTGATAGCCAGGAAGAGCCTTTCCAGGCCTACGAGGACTCAGATGCAGAGGACTCCATCCCCTCGGCCTCCCCTCCTGAGGATATTTCTTTTGGGGAAGTTCTGCATTCCATGAGGGAACATTAAGTGGCAAGGCCAGGAATTTTCTGAATCCAGAAAGCGCCTTCGTACCTTCCTTAAAAAGCCCCAGCACAGGCCCTTAGCTATTCCTCCTGCGCTTGATGTTTTGGATGATTTATACTCTGACTCCAGTGTTACCCCTGATATCTGCTCCTGCCAAGCCGGACAGATATTATAGAGTTCCTGAAACACATTCTCATTTCTTTAGGGCCCATGCTGTTGATTTAGAAACAATTTCACAGGGGCCGAAAGGGGTTTCAGCTACCACCTCCAAAAATCCTTTGCCTTCCAACAGGGAACCTAGGTCATTAGAGAGATGGGGGAAGAAGGTTTTACACCTCCACTACTTTATCTATGAGAGCTCTCAATTGTCTCTTTCATATGTTTCAATACCAGGATTTCCTGTTAGATGATTTACAGAAAACTTTGGCCTCTCCTGATCCTTTAGATAGGAAGTCTTTGCAGGAGGCTGTACACAACTCTCAGCAAGCTAGCAATCACTTCCTTCAGTGTGGATATGATGCATTGGAAGCTTCATGTAGGGCAGCTATGACAGGGGCGGTTATTCGCAGACATGCATGGTTAAAAGAACAACCTCTACTAGATCATGTTAAGGCAAAACTTCTTGATGCACCCTTGGAAAAGAACAAGCTTTTTGGTGCTAATGCTAAAGATGTATTAAAGACCATTGAGGAAAAAGCCAAGTCAGTTCAGACAGTCAAAGATTTCCTCCAGGTTCAGCCACCCAGATTCAGCAGGAATTGGCCTTCAAAAAACTGGTCCTTTCCTAATACTGAAAGATTTCAACGGGGCAAAAGCAGGCGTGGCCGAGGAAGAGGACCATACAGAGGTTCCTACAGGGGACGACAATGGCAACCAGGAAACCAAAGAAGTGACACAGGGGCTTCTCCTGCCCCACAGGGACAATCCCAATGACTTTCCTCTACTTCCGCTTACTAAAGAGCAAACAGAAGCTCCCTTGGGCGGAAAATTATCTCTGTTTACAGACAATTGGCACAGATTGACAAAGGACAAATGGATTTTGGACATTATAGACCAAGGCTACAGGTTCCACTTTCATACCTTACCAAGGAAACAAGGCATGCCAAACCTACCGCAAAACCAGAGGGCAGAGGCTTTCAAGCAAATTTCTCTGCTTGCTCAGATCAATGCAATAGAAAAAGTTCCACAACAAGAACAAGGCCAGGGGTTTTACTCAAGACTGTTCCTTGTTCCAAGAAAAGAAACACAATGGAGACCAATACTGGATTTTTCCGCATTAAATACCTTTCTCATAGTACCAAAGTTCAAAATGCTGACCTTACAGCAACTCCTTCCCATGCTGGGCAAGGGGTCTTGGTTGATTACTCTGGACCTCAAGGAGGCATACCTGCATGTCCCTGTCAGACACAGCTGCAGAAGATACCTCAGATTTCTTGCAGGGTCACAGAGCATTATCAATTCTCAGCATTGCCATTTGGCTTATCTACTGCGCCCAGAGTGTTTACAAAATGCCTGGCTTAAGTAATTGCTCATTGCAGGCTCCAGGGGATTCAAATTTACCCGTACCTGGACGACTGCCTCATACAAGCGGACGACAAACTGATTTTGACAAAAAACTTGGATTATGTCATTCAATTGCTACAAGCTCTGGGATACACAGTCAACTTCCAAAAGTCAAGACTGCAGCCATCCCAGCAGATTACTTTCTTAGGAGCCAATCTAGACACAACCTCTCAAATGGCTTACCTGACAGAAGACAAGCAAAAGAAGTTAACTCATTATTTCAAAGGTTTGGCAAAGCTCACCCAGATGACTGCAAGGAGATTCCTACAGGCCCTGGGTTACATGGCATCATGCATTCTCCTGGTTCCATTAGCAAGACTACACATGAGAAAGCTTCAATGGTACCTAAAAGTTTATGGTCTCAACACAGCAACAACTTAGAGACAACCATACCGCTTATTCCATGCCTACAAAAGGAATTCCTATGGTGGGCCTCGGTAAGCCAGGCAAACACAGGTATGTCATTCAAAAAACCACAAATAACACAAACAATGACCACAGATGCCTCAGACCTTGGATGGGCGCACATGGAGGGCAGATGTATTCAAGGACAATGGTCTCCAAAGGAAACACATCTGCATATCAACCAAAAAGAAATGCTGGCAGTCATGCATGCCATCGAGGCCTTTCGACAACAAATTCAGCAAGGCCACCTGCTAATACGGACAGACAACACCACTGTCATGTGGTACATAAACAAGCAGGGGGGCACCCATTCTTACCCCCTTTGCAGACTGACAATGAATCTTTGGGAAAAATCACTGAGCTTAAACATACAGTTGCAATCCCAGTTTGTTCCAGGCAAAGACAATGTGCTGGTGGACAGCCTAAGCAGGAATTTCCTAGACCCCCATGAGTGGAGGTTGCATAGAAATCTTCATAAGGCTCACCTCGACATGGGACAGGTCAGAAGTAGACCTATTTGCCTCCCACCTCAATCATCAGCTACAAAAGTTCTGTTCAAGGACATATCATCCCCAAGCATGGAAAACAGATGCTCTCTCATTCAACTGGAACTTCCTAAAGATTTATGCATTCCCACCTCTGCCACTGATGACCACAGTACTACTAAAGATCAAAGCAGAGAAGCCAAAAGGGGTCTTAATAGCTCCAGACTGGCCAAGACAACACTGGTACCCACTACTACGGAGCATATGCCACAACAAAAAATGGGCCCTTCCCCAATGGCCCCATCTTTTGACTCAAAACAACTTCAAGACAGTACATCCCAACATTCAGACGCTCCAGCTAACAGCTTGGGAGATTCCATGAATAACCTCAATCTATCTCTCTCCAAGGAAGCTCAGCGGATATTAACAGAAGCCCGCAGACCATTCACCAGAAAGGTTTATTCAGCAAAATGGAAGAGATTCTGCATTTGGAATACCAGCAAGGGTCATGATGCATCATTATGGAACATCCCACTCATCCTGGAATACTTGGCAGATATGCTACAGAATGGACTCTCATATTCTTCTATAAAAATACATGCTTCAGCTATTTCAGCTAGATACAACACTGATCCACCCTGTGTTCTCACATCCTTTGTTAAGGCAATTTCTTAGAGGAATCAAGAATATCAAGCCACCAAGAAAGGCCCCATTTCCAGCTTGGGACCTCAACTTTGTCCTAGAAAAACTGACTCTACCCCCCCTTTGAGCCAGCAGCTTCTGTGGACTTACAATTCCTCTCATGGAAGACAGCTTTCCCTGTTGGCAATCACCTCAGCAAGAAGGGTTTCGGAATTACAGGCCCTAATGGCAATACCACCGTTCATTACCTTTCATAGAGACAGGGTCTCCTTACGAACCAACCCTAGCTTTCTGCCAAAAGTGGTATCTAGGGTTTCTTTGAATCAAGCAGTTCACCTGCCTACTTTCTTTCCCAATCCTGAGAACAAAGGGGAAAGACTGTTGCATACCTTGGACATTCACAGACAACTTTGCTACTACCTGGACAGAACCAAGGCCAATAGGAAGTCTGATCACCTTTTTGTAGCTTACGCCCCTGGAGTACAAGGGGAAGCAATTTCCAAACAGACTATCTCAAAATGGATTGGACATTGCATCAGATTGTTATTCCTTCCATGGAAAGAGTGTACCAGCCAATATCAGACCACACTCTACCAGAGCTACAGCCACCTCTACAGCATTCTTAAGAGGGGTGCCCACAAAAGACATTCTAGAAGCTGCTACATGGAGCTCCGTGCATACATTCTCCAAACACTACGACCTTCCTTTATATTCCAGATCCAGAGCAGGCTTTGCTTCGGCAGTCCTGCAGGGATTGATAGCTACACCATCCTTTTCTTAGTGCTTCCACCTCCCCCAGCTAAGCTATGGTATTCAACCCATATGTTATGACTGCAGTTGCATTCTTGAAGGACATAGTGCAGTTTTGTACCTACCATAAATGTAGATGTCCGATAAATATGCAACTGCAGTCGGGTTTTCCCTCCCTCCTTCCCCTCTATTCCTTGGGTCCACTCCTCTCCCTGATGTCCTTCAAGGATGCATCTGCAGTCATAACATATGGGTTGTCCTGCCTCAGGCAGCCCTTCGGTCGGCCGGATTCCAAAGTCTGGGTCTGGCCTCGGCTGATGTCGCACTTCACCCGACGTTAGAGCTTCTGGGGTATAAAGGCATCAGCCGACGCCATTTTCCTCAGTCTTTCTTGCCACGCGGTGCCCGAAGCAGAAGCTGTTCGCAAGTGCCGGTCGGTCAGATCCAGAGATTTCAGCTACCGAAGACTTCTAAAAAAGCTAAGTACCCCGTTGGGGACGCTTTCTTGCCTCAGCCGATGTCAGACAAAGTAAATAATTGTTTAACTTGTGGGAAACCAATACCTCATAAGGATTTCCACTCTTACTGCCTTCCTTGCTTAGGCCCAGACCACGACGTATCAGCTTGTTTAGCCTGTGCTTCCTTCAACCGACGGACACTTAGACGTCGGTCGGAGTTTGCAGAAGAGTTTTTTGGATCCGCTTTTGCATATAAAATGCCATCGGAGACTCCGACTACACAGCCAAAAAATGCAAGGAAAAGGACCGACACTTGCGGCCCGCGATTTCGGCTGAAACCACGGTTAGGCCTATCGCGAGTGTCTCAGTTTCAGCTGAAACAGAGTCCTCGGTTCTTCCTTCTGCCGAAAACATGCCTCCGACAACCGAGGCCAGAGAGGCCCCGGCTGAGTCGGCTACAGAAATTCCTACCAAAGAAGCAGGCGCACAAGAATTGTCTGACACCATTCCGTTGGACATTTCTACTCCTGCACGTGGGGCAGCTAGGCCTCCTGCTTGTATGTCTATTAAGGCCTTCTCCAGGGCTAAAGCAGCTAAAATTTCCAAGGCCTTACCAACAAAATCTTCCTCTCAGAGACCTTCCTCAAGTTCTCAGATTCTCAGCCTTGCTGAGGACCTTATATCTCTGATTAGGGGATCCCAACCTCACCCAGACAGGGCCTCACAACCTCCTCCTGACAAAAGGCCTAGGACTGAACCCCCTGAACCTCTCTCCTCTGATTATTCCTTGGATGGATCTGATTTCTCAGACCATCAGGAAGGACCATACTCACCTTATGAGGATTCGGATGCAGAAGACTCAATTCCTTCTGCCTCCCCCCCAGAAGAATTTTCCTTTGGGGAGACTTTACACTCAATGAGGGAACACTTTCAATGGCAGGGTCAGGATTTTTCTGATTCTAGGAAAAGGTTAAGGACGTTTTTACACTTGCCACAGCATAGGCCTTTAGCCATACCACCTGTACTATCAGTTGATGATGCATACAATGATGGTCAGTTCTGCCCCTGATTCTCTTCCCCCGGCCCCTGCCAAACCTGACAGATATTACAGGGTCCCGGATTCTCACTTCCACTTGTATAAGGCCCATGCTGCAGACCCAGAAACTATTTCTCAGGGCCCAAAGGGTGTTGCAGCTGCCACTGCCAAAAAACCCCTACCCTCTGAAAGAGAGTCAAGAGCATTAGAGAGATGGGGGGAAAAAAGGTTTATACATCTGCTACTCTTCTGCCAGGGCTTTAAACTGTCAATTCCATATGATACAGTACCAGGAATTTTTGTTAGATCAGCTGAATAAAAAGCTTTCCTCTCCTGAACCTTTAGACCGTAAGTCCCTTCAGGATTTGGTACACAACTCTCAGCAGGTCAGTAATCATTTCTTAAAATGTGGCTATGATGCACTGGAGGCTTCATTTAGATCAGCTATGACTGGAGCAGTGATTCGAAGGCATGCCTGGCTAAAAGAGCAATCCTTGCCAGACCATGTAAATTCTAAACTCCTAGATGCCCTTATGGAGAAACAAAGTTTATTTGGCTCCCCTGCACAGGAGATTCTAAAGAAAGAGGAAGAAAAAGCTAAATCTGTGCAAACAGTCAAGGATTTTCTGCAGGTCCAACCTCCGAGGTTCAGCAGAAACTGGCCTTGAAAGAATTGGTCCTTGCCAGACACCTCCAGAGCACAGATGGGCAGAAATAGACGCCCAAGAGGCAGAGGTCAATCGAGGGGTGCCTACAGGGGTCATCAGTGGCAACCTGGCAACCAGAGGAGTACTGCCACAGCTGCAACTACAACCACTTCCACAGGACAGACACAATGACTTGGCTCTGATTCCGCCTACCAGGGAGCAACTGGAAGCACCCTTGGGCGGAAAGTTAGCTTTATTTTCGAAAAACTGGCATTGCATTACAGGAGACAAATGGACATTGCAAACAATAGACAAAAGCTACAGGTTTCACTTCCACACTTTACCAAAAAAGAGAGGAATGCCAAACCTTCCACCAAGCCATAAGCCAGAGGCTCTAAAACAAATCATCAACTTACTAAGGATGAGAGCAATAGAAAGGGCACCATCTATGGAACAAGGCCAAGGATTTTACTCCAGACTATTCCTTGTACCAAGAAAAGAAACTCAATGGAGGCCTATTCTCGACTTGTCCGCACTAAACACATATCTCATTGTACCAAAATTCAAGATGCTGACCCTACAGCAACTTCTTCCCATGTTGGGCAAGGAGTCTTGGCTGGTGACTCTAGATCTCAAGGAGGCATACCTGCACGTCCCTATACGACCAGATTGCAGAAGACACCTCAGATTTCTTGCAGGATCAGAGCATTATCAATTCTCAGCATTGCCCTTTGGCTTATCTACTGCGCCCAGAGTATTCACGAAATGCCTGGCATCAGTAATTGCACATTGCAGGGAATTCAGATCTACCCATACCTGGACGACTGCCTAATACAAGCGGACAGCAAGACAAAAATAATAAAGGATTTGGCCTATGTCATACAACTGTTACAAGCCTTGGGATACACAGTCAACATCCAGAAGTCAAGACTAGTGCCATCCCAAAGGATAACATTTTTGGGTGCAGAACTGGACACAATAACTCAGATGGCTTTTCTCACAGAAGAAAAACAAAAGCAACTCCCAGTCTACTTCATGGCTTTGACAAGACAAACTCAGCTTACTGCAAGGAAAGTCCTGCAGGCCCTGGGTTACATGGCATCTTGCATAATCTTGATCCCATGCCAGGCTGCATATGAGAAAATTACAATGGTACCTAAGGAATGTATGGTCTCAACACAGACACAGTCTAGAAACCATGATACCAATCATTCCATGCCTGAAAAAAGAATTCCTGTGGTGGGCTCAGGCCTGCCAGACCAACAGAGGGTTGCCTTTCCACAAACCACAACCAAGGCAGACCATCACCACGGACGCCTCAGACCTAGGCTGGGGGGCACACATGGAAGACAAGTGTATCCAAGGCCTATGGCCTCAAGACCAGCTGAATCTACACATAAATCTAAAGGAGATGCTGGCAGTGAAGCATTCAATCGAGGCATTCAAATCATTCCTCCAGCAAGGACATCTGCTGATAAGGACAGACAATACCACAGTCATGTGGTACATCAACAAATAGGGAGGCACGCATTCCTACCCTCTATGCCGGATGGCAATGGACCTGTGGAACCTAGGCCTGAATCTCAACATTCAACTGCAGGCCAAATTGCACCAGGAAAAGAGAATTCACTAGCAGACAGCTTAAGCAGAACTACCACGGATGCTCACGAATGGATGCTGCATCCAGACATCTTCAAAACCATAACAAAGAAATGGGGAATGCCAGAGATAGACCTGTTCGCCTCCCCATTCAACCACCAACTGAAGAAATTCTGCTCAAGAGAATACCACCCACAAGCCTGGAGGGTGGACTCCCTTTCTTTCAGCTGGAAGGCCCTGACAGTTTATGCCTTTCCACCTCTCCCATTGATGTACAAAGTTCTACTGAAGATCAGGGAGGAACAGCCAAAGGTGATTCTGATAGCTCCAGACTGGCCAAGGCAGCATTGGTATCCGCTACTGAGAAGCATGTCTCTGACGAACTCATGGCCTCTACTCCTATGGCCTTTACTTCTAACGCAGAACAACTACAAGACCCTTCATCCAAACTTGAAAACGCTGCAGCTAACTGCCTGAAAAATTGCATAAAACAAAACCAAACTGTTTTATCTCAGAGGGTCAAGGACATTATCCTGGAGGCTCGCAGACCCTCCACAAGAAAAACATACTCGGCTAAATGGAAGAGATTCCTCATTTGGAGTGCACCAAAGGGTACAAATGTCACACTGGCAAACCTAGCACACATCCTAGAATACTTAGCAGAACTGTTCCACAATGGCCTGTCCTATTCTTCCATTAAGGTTCATGCTTCAGCAATTTCAGCAGAGTACAACATGGATCCTCCTATCTTCTCTCACCCTCTCCTCAGACAATTTTTAAGAGGGATCAAAAATGTAAAACCTCCAAGGAAACCACCTCTGCCTGCATGGGATCTCAATTTTGTGCTGGAAAAATTAACACTTCCCCCTTTTGAACCAGCAGCATCAGCAGACTTACAGTTCTTATCTTGGAAAACTGCTTTCCTTCTAGCAATCACTTCAGCAAGAAGGGTATCCGAGTTACAGGCATTAATGGCAGTGCAGCCTTTCCTTATCTTTCACCAGGTATAGTGTCTCTGAGAACCAATCCTACTTTCATGCCAAAGGTGGTATCCAGGGTATCCTTGAACCAAGCTATTCATTTGCCTACGTTCTTCCCTAACCCACAGAACAGGGGGAAAAACTATTGCACACCTTGGATGTACACAGACAATTACGCTACTATCTGGACAGAACTAAAACCAGCAGAAAAACTGGACAGCTTCTGGTAGCATATGCAACTGGAGTGCAAGGAAAAGCAATTTCCAAACATACAATTTCAAAATGGATAGGAAATTGCATTCGATTCTGCTACTCTTTTCATGGAAAGACAACTCCTGAAAATATCAGGCCTCACTCCACAAGAGCCACAGCCACCACTACAGCTTTCCTACGAGGAGTGGCTACCAAAGACATTTTAGAAGCTGCTACTTGGAGCTCCGTGCATACATTTGCCAAGCATTACAATCTTCCTTTATACTCCAGATCCTGAGCAGGTTTTGCAACTGCAGTTTTACAGGGGATCTTAACTACACCATCATTATCTTAGTACCTCCTCCCCCAGTTTGGCTATGGTATTCTACCCATATGTTATGACTGCAGATGCATCCTTGAAGGACATAGTACAGTTTTGTACCTACCATAAATGTAGATGTCCGATAGGTATGCATCTGCAGTCAGGATTACCCACCCTCCTTCCCGTCTGTGGTATTCCTAGGGTGCTTACCCCTCTTTCAGCTAGCTGGGGGAATCTATTATGGTGTATTTGTTTGTATGTATATATGTATATATATATATATTTTGCTTACTACTGTTTGGAATTTTCTACATTTATCCAAATTTAGCCTTCCTAGAGGGCACCTGGCATCTGGGGCAAGAAACACTGAGGAAAATGGCGTCGGCTGATGCCTTTATACCCCAGAAGCTCTGACGTCTGGTGAAGTGCGACATCAGCCGAGGCCAGACCCAGACTTTGGAATCTGGCCGACCGAAGGGCTGCCTGAGGCAGGACAACCCATATGTTATGACTGCAGATGCATACCTATCGGAGATCTACATTTATGGTAGGTACAAAACTGTACTTTATCCTAGCTGGGGATATCTGTTATGGTGTATCTGTTTATTGCTTATTTATTTGTCTGGAAACCTGTTTTGTCTTCCAAATTGATTACAGCCTTCCTTGGAGGGCACCTGGCATCTGGGGCAAGAAACACTGAAGAAGATGGCGTCGGCTGATGCTTATGTACTCCTGCCGCTGTGACGTCGGAGAGAAATGCGACATCAGCCGACGTCGGACCCAGACTTTGGAATCCGGCCGACCGAGGGCTGCCTGAGGCAGGACAACCCATATGTTATGACTGCAGTTGCATATCTATCGGACATCTACATTTATGGTAGGTACAAAACTGTACTTTTTTAGTAGCTATAACATCTGCCAGAAGGGTATCGGAACTTCAAGCTTTGTCGGTCCGTCCCCCTTATTTGGTCTTTCACAAAGACAGGGTAACTCTCAGAACAAACCCTTCCTTCCTACCGAAAGTGTCCGCGGAAACAAATCTAAACCACTCCATTGACTTGCCTGTCTTCTTCCCAGACTATACCAACAGGGCTGAACAAAAATTACATTCATTAGATGTTCATCGCCAATTACGGTATTATCTAGACAGGACAAAACAACTCAGAAAGTCAGACCAGCTCTCTTTATATCTTATGCTGCAGGAAAGAAAGGGCTTCCGGTATCGAAGGTTACTCTTTCCAGATGGTTGACATCTATTATTACCTTTGTCTATGAGTTGAGACACAGGCAACTTCCGTCTAGGCCTAAGGCTCATTCAACCAGGGCACTATCAACATCAACGGCATTTCAAGCAAGGTTACCACTAGATGCCATATGTGCACCAGCTACATGGGCTTCCAAACATACCTTTATTGCCCATTACAAACTTGATATAGCCTCTAGAAATAGAGCTGACTTTGGTTCCACCATACTCAGGAGTCTGTTCCATTGAGCCACCCAGGGCTAAGGTGCTAGGGACGCTGTCCCATCCAGCAAGAATGACAACTTAACATTAAGAAGTTATGTTCTTACCATAACTTCTTCATAACGTTCCATGTTAGTTGTCTTCTTCTCGCCTTCTTTCTTGCGTCCCTCCCTCCTGCCTCCTATCCTGGATAGACTTCAGGTCTCTGAGTCCTTCCATTTCTGGAGATATAACATGTTACTGTTTCCCAGTATCCTTAATGTTACTAGCAGGGAGCCCGTACTTGCAAATGAGGATTATGATATTATATTTATACTATGTCTTGGCTTCCAAACGAGATCTGGGGAGTTAGCGCATGGTATTGTGGGTTATAGGGCTGCCTCGAGCCGGTAAAAATAGCTCTCGAGCTATAGTATAGGCAGTGAGCCGAGGATCGGCTCCGAACCCATCCAGCAAGAAAGAAGGTGAGAAGACGACAACTAACATGGAACGTTATGGTAAGAACATAACTTATTATATATATTTTAACAAGATGAACTCCAGTATGGAATGAAGGCACAAGCTACTATTTATTTTCTGTTTGTTTTATCTCTGTTGTCCCAGTTAATCACACTCAGCCGGTGCCTGTTTTTCAGGAGAGACCCAAGATGGTTTACATACCGAGTACTAAAGATGACACTGAAAGGAGATAGTTAACTTTCATATGTTCAGAAAGTTTGCTGGCAGCTGTTCTGAGCAATAGGAGTATGGCTTCTATCTGAATGCGTATAATGAAAGCTATGTGAGATACTTGGGAATGAACATGCAACATGATGGCAAGTTGTCAGATAATTGGTTTGGTTTCTTAATGAATGCTTTGAAATGTAAAGAATTGTTTACACTTCTGAAAATATAGCAAAACAATGAGGCATCATTAGAAAGCTGATAAACTTAAGTTTGCTAATGATGCACTGAGTCTCATCATGCAGGTTTATTGAAATGTAACACTTTGGGTTTGAGTTGCGGCAAAAAATAAGTAAAAATGGCATATAAAATTAGCATCACCTCTTGAGTTTTACTACTAGTTAAAAAGTCTGTTTCTGAATTAAGTTTACTAAATTCTGATTTCTGTTTTTCTGCAGTTATTTTTGACACAGACATTGAGCCATGGTTTTAGGACATGACTTGTTTTAGCAAAAAAAAAAACTTTCCAATTGAAAGAAGCATTTTAGACATAAGGGCTTTGTTTAGTTAAGGATGCTTTAATTATAGCTTAAATAATTTAAGTTCAGACTTTAAAGATCATTTTTAAGGAAAAGCCACAAGCAAGGACATATGAAGAATGCAGACAAGTATTGAATACATTGCAATAACTCCCGTCAGAGCTCAGCTTATTCAGACTATTCAGTTTTGTTATTTTAACCTGATAATAGAATGTAAGAGAAGAACTAACAACTAGCTGCAAGAATTGTGTGTTGCAGCTAACTGAAAGCATGAGAAAGACTGAATTGCTTACTTGTCCACATGATCATGGAGCTTTACTCCCCGGGCCTCCGCTGAAAATGGACCTACGTCCAGTCGGACACTCCCGGTCAACAAATATAAATTAAATAAATATATTTTTATAACGGCCCAGTTTATGGTAGTGTCAAGTCATAGTGACATTAAGTATATGTTCATAGGCAAGTACTAGACTAGCTATGTTTGATGGTCATTTTAAGTCTAACCGATTTCCCTTTTTTGCTCTAACTTCTCACATTTGGTTAGCGATTGGCCTCTACCATCCCATGGTCCATTAATTATATATTTCCCCTTTTGAGAATAACTAGAATCATAGTGTAGATAATTTGAGAGGACCCATTCATATCATAAAGCATTTAGGAGCTGCCTCTGTCCATTAGTAGTACAAGGGGTAGTCCTGGGGTAAATCCTCTGTTTCTCATCCATAGATCCAAGTTCCACTTGAATATGGATAGGGATGAACTTTGTTTTATGTGGATGGGGGAGTCTGTTTGAAAGCAGTGATATCCTCTGCAAGGTAAACCTGTCCCTCCAGACCATTCTGATGATAATACAGAAGGGTTTAGATCCCTATACTGCGTATGTCTTTTGCCATTTAGCTTGCTGATGTGCAGTAAATCCTTCAGTACTGGGTCAGAGGATGCCTTGTATGCCAAACACAGGTCACCTCTTAGCAGTCTGTAGGATACCAAGTATAGTGACAGGGCTTTAAGTCAGTCCATGTTGTTTAGGCCTTGATGTTCTTCGTGTTTCACTGTTGCAGTCATTACATTTGGGTAATCTGCTGGCAGGTTGCCCTCAGTCGGCCTAAATTCCAAAGTATTGGGTCCTGCATCGGTTGCTGTCTCCTCTTCCATGACGTCAGGTCGTCAGGGGTATAAAACATGCAGCCGACGCCATTTTCTTTAGTCTTTCTTGCTGTGTGGTGCCTGAAGCAGAAGCATTTCGCAAGTGCCGGTCAGCCGACTCCTGAAATATTCGAGTTTGCATTTCAGAGCCGAAGTCTTCACTAAAGCTAATTACCCCGTTGGGGAAACTTTTTTTCTTGCTCCATACAGATGTCAGAAAAAGTTAATAATTGTATTACTTGTGGGAAGCAAATACCTCATAAGGATTTCCATTTATACTCTATTCCTTGCCTAGGCCCTGATCACAACGTGCCTGGCTGTTGGTTTTCTGCTAGATTTAACCAATGCACTATTAAGCGTTGATGTCTTTTTGCCTCAAAGTATTTTGGAAACCGATTTAACTACCCAGAAATGTCATCAGATAGCAATCCGACTACCGGAGTACATAAAAAAACGCAAAGAAAAAGATAGAGAGAGACAGTTGAGGTCCAAAACCGACGACGAAGCTTCTCCTAAGCCGGTTGCAGGTTTGCCGGTACTCAGTGAGGTGCTTTTGCAGTCCCTGATACCCGCTACTTTCGAGTCACAGGCCCCTACCAACACCCATGTGGAGTCCAGCATGCTGCGAGATACTCAAAGTATTGGACCCACGGATGTATCTCCCTCAGAAGGGTCTGGAGCCGCTGAGCAGGCACTGCCTTCTGAGGGTGTATTCAGGCCTCAACATTTGTATATCAAACCAAGGACAGCTGCAAAACCCAAGACAAAAGCAACTTCTAAAACTAAAAAGCGATGCATGAGCCACGTGCACAGGCCTCTATGCCTAAAAAACAGATGATCAAAATGGCTGAAGACCTTATTACCTTGATCAGGGGTTCCCATCCCCCTCCAGATAAGAGGCCTAGGCAAGATACTGATTATGAATCTTCAGATCAGGTTTCTATTTCTTCTAATTCCTCTTCTGATCAGGAATTATCTATACCTCCCTATGAGGATTCTGATGCAGAGGAGTCTATACTGTCTGCATCACCTCCTGAGGATTATTCGTTTGGAGAAACCTTGCATACTTTGAGGGAGCATTTTCATTGGGAGAGTCAAGATTTCTCAGAATCAAAAAAGTGGCTCTGGGATTTTCTTCTCCCTCCGTACAGGCCTTTAGCCATACCCCCTGTTTTAGACATTGTGAATTATGTGTTTTTGGAGTCAAGCTTGACCCCTGACCCCTTACCTCTGGCTCCCAGCAACCCTGACTGATATTACAGGGTCCCTGACTCACATACATTTTTATTTAGAAACCCTGCTGCTGATCCTGAAACTATTTCACAGGGTCCAAAGAGAGTTAAGGCATCAACAGCAAAAAATCCTACCCCTTCTGACAGAGATTCAAGGGCACTGGACAGATGGGGAAAAAAGGTTTGTACATCTGCAACCTTGGCAGTTATGGCCTTAAACTGTCAATTTCATATGCTCAAGTATCAACAACATTTTATGGGATTGACCGAAACAGAAAATGATGTTGATTTCTGAATGTGCAGAAAGTAAAGAATTGCATGAATTATTGCATGCAGTTGAACAGGTTAGAAAGCATACTTTGCAATGTGGTTTTGATTCCTTAGAGGCCTCCTGCAGGGCCGCAGTTACTGGATCTGTGATAGGAGGCATGCCTGGCTAAAGGAACAAATTTTGTCTGATCATGTTAAAGCTAAATTGCAAAATGCACCTTTATAGCATGATAACTCTGTTTGGTATTAAGGCAGAAGAAGGTTTTAAAGAAAATGGAAGACGCAGCTAAGTCTATGCAAACTGTAAAATACAAGATGTCCTTCAAGGATGCATCTGCAGTCATCACATATGGGTTGTCCTGCCTCAGGCAGCCCTTCGGTCGGCCGGATTCCAAAGTCTGGGTCCGGCGTCAGCTGATGTCACCTCCTCCCCGACGTCAGAGCGTCTGGGGTATAAAAGCGTCAGCCGACGCCATCTTCCCCAGTCTTTCTTGCCGCGTGGTGCCCAAAGCAGAAGCAGTTCGCAAGTGCCGGTCGGCCAGCTCCTGTAATTCAGCTATCCGAAGACTTCAAAAGCTAAGTACCCCGTTGGGGACTCTTTCTTGCCTCAGCCGATGTCAGATAAAGTTAATAATTGTTTAACTTGTGGGAAACAAATACCTCATAAGGATTTCCACTCTTACTGTCTCCCCTGCTTAGGCCCAGACCACGACGTCTCGGCCTGTTCAGCCTGCGCTTCCTTCAACCGACGCACTCTTAGACGTCGGTCGGAGTTCGCAGAGGAGTTTTTTGGGGCTAGTTTTTCATATAAAATGCCGTCGGAAACCCCGACTTCACATTTAATTAAGAAACGGAAGGACAAGGACCGACACACGCAGGCCGTGGTTTCGGCTGAAACCGCGGCTAGGCCTACAGCGAGTGTCTCGGTCTCGGCTGATACAGAGTCCTTGGAACTTCCGAACCCTGAAACAGTACAACCGACAGCCTCGGCCCCGGAGGCTCCTACCGAGTCGGTTACAGAATTGCCTTCAGAGACTGGTGTTTTGGAATCTTCCGACACCATACCTCTAGACAAAGCTACACCAGCACGTGGTGCAGCCAGGCCTCCTGCATCCATGTCCATTAAGGCCTTCACCAGGGCTAAAGCTGCTAAACACACTAAAGCCATGCCTCCCAGGGTTATTCCTCAGGGACCCTCTTCTAGTTCACAGATTCTAACCTTAGCAGAGGACCTTATCTCTTTAATCAGGGGCTCTCAGACCCATCCGGACAGGGGCTCCCAACCTCCTCTAGACAAAAGGCTCAGGGTAGATCTCCCTGATCCCCTATCCTCAGAGGAGGCCTCTGATCGCTCGGATCACTCGGACTACCAGGAGGAGGCTTATTCGGCCTACGAGGATTCGGATGCAGAGGAATCTATCCCCTCAGCCTCCCCTCCTGAAGAGCTTTCCTTTGGGGAGACCCTTCACTCTATGAGAGAGCATTTCAAATGGCAGGGCCAGGAATATTCTTCTGAATCCAGGAAAAGACGAAGAACTTTTCTTCATTTACCTCATCATAGACCTTTGGCTATTCCTCCTGTTTTAAATGTCATTGATGATGTGTATTCTGACTCTAGTATGACCCCTGACACTCTGCCTCCGGCCCCTGTTAAGCCCGATAGGTATTACAGGGTCCCGGACTCACATAATTTTCTTTACAAGGCCCACTCTGCTGATCCTGAAACTATTTCACAGGGCCCTAAAGGGGTTGCAGCTGTTACTACTAAGAACGCACTCCCCTCTGCAAAGGAGTCCAGGGCTTTAGAGAGATGGGGTAAAAAAGTGTATACTTCTGCCACTCTTGCCATGAGGGCATTAAATTGTCAATTTCATATGATACAGTACCAAGAGTACTTGTTAGAAGAAATGCATAAGAAACTGTCTTCTTCTGAACCCCTTGACTGCAAATCCCTTCAGGATCTGGTACATAACTCCCAGCAGGTTAGCAACCATTTCTTGCAGTGTGGTTATGATGCATTGGAAGCTTCATGTAGGTCAGCAATGACAGGTGTTGTCATACGTAGGCATGCTTGGCTGAAGGAACAATCTCTGCCAGACCATGTTAAAGCTAAGCTTTTGGATGCTCCACTAGAAAAGCAAAAGTTATTTGGTTCCACTGCTCAAGAAGTCCTAAAGAAATTTGAGGAAAAGGCAAAATCTGTACAAACAGTTAAGGATTTTCTTCAAGTCCAACTGCCAAGATTCAGCAGAAATTGGCCTTCCAAGAATTGGTCCTTTCCGGACACAGAAAGATTTCAAAGGGGCAGGAACAGGCGTGCCAGAGGTAGAGGGCAAGCTAGGGGCTCCTACAGAGGCCGTCAATGGCAACCTCCAATCCAGACAGGCAGTTCAGGACCTGCAACTGCTGCACAAGGACAAACTCAATGACTTTGCTTTGACTCCGCCAACCAGGGCTCAATTAGAAGCACCTTTGGGCGGAAAGCTTTCTTTATTCTCAAAAAATTGGCACAGCATTACAAGAGACAAATGGACACTCCAAATAATAGACAACGGATACAGGTTCCATTTCCACACATTGCCAAAAAGAAAAGGCATGTCAGGTCTGCCACC
Source organism: Protopterus annectens (assembly GCF_019279795.1). Classification (NCBI taxonomy): domain Eukaryota; kingdom Metazoa; phylum Chordata; order Ceratodontiformes; family Protopteridae; genus Protopterus; species Protopterus annectens. The sequence goes on along the minus strand of NC_056728.1, from coordinate 754,056,362 downwards.
AAATCAAAGGGCAGAGGCTTTGAAACAAATCTCAAACTTACTACAAATGAAAGCCATAGAAAAAGTTCCTATTTCAGAACAAGGCCAAGGATTTTACTCCAGACTATTCCTTGTTCCAAGAAAAGAGCATCAATGGAGACCAATTCTCAACTTGTCCGCACTGAATACTTATCTCATTGTGCCAAAATTCAAAATGCTGAGACTACAGCAACTCCTTCCCATGCTGGGCAAGGGGTCTTGGGCTGGTGACTCTAGACCTTAAGGAGGCATACCTGCATGTCCCTATCAGACAAAGTTGCAGAAGACACCTCAGATTTCTTGCAGGGTCAGAGCATTATCAATTCTCAGCATTGCCCTTTGGCTTATCTACTGCGCCCAGAGTATTCACAAAATGCCTGGCATCAGTAATAGCACACTGCAGACTTCAGGGGATTCAAATATACCCATATCTGGACGACTGCCTTATACAAGCGGACAGCCAACAAACTTTGATAAAGGACTTAAATTATGCCATCAATCTTCTACAGGCCTTAGGATATACAATCAAGACTTGTTCCATCCCAAAGAATAACCTTTCTGGGTGCGGATCTAGATACAACCACCCAAATGGCTTATCTCACAGAAGAAAAACAAAGACAACTACCGGATTACTTCAAGAATCTGACAAGACAAACTCAGCTGACTGCAAGGAAAATCCTGCAGGCTCTGGGTTACATGGCATCCTGTATTTTCTTGATTCCACAAGCAAGGCTACACATGAGAAAGCTACAGTGGTACCTAAGGAGTTTATGGACTCAGCACAGTCACAGTTTGGAAACTTTAATCCCACTCATTCCATGCCTTGAAAAGGAATTTCTGTGGTGGGCTCAGGCCAGCCAGTCCAACAGGGGGTTGCCCTTCACAAAGCCAAAAACCTCCCAAACTATTACAACGGACGCTTCAGACCTAGGTTGGGGAGCACACATGGAGGGCAGAGGTATCCAAGGGCAGTGGTCATGAAAGGAGCTACGCATGCACGTAAATCAAAAAGAAATACTAGCAGTGATACATGCAATCGAGGCCTTCAAACTCTTTCTGCATCAAGGCCACCTACTAATAAGGACAGACAACACCAAGTGGTGTGGTACATAAACAAGCAAGGGGGTACCCATTCCTACCCTCTTTGCAGACTGGCAATGAATCTATGGGATCTTTCCTTGAAACTCAATATACAGCTACAAGCTCAGTTTGTGCCAGGGAAAGACAATACACTGGCGGACAGCTTAAGCAGAAATGTCATGGATGCACACGAATGGATGCTGCACCCAGACATCTTCCAACAGATAACACAATCTTGGGGGAGGCCAGACATAGATCTATTTGCATCCCCCCACAATCATCAACTGAAGAAATTCTGCTCAAGGACATACCACCCACAAGCGTGGAAGGTGGACGCTCTCTCTTTCAGCTGGAGAAATCTAACAGTGTATGCATTTCCACCTATCCCATTAATGACCAAGGTGATACTGAAAATCAGGACAGAGGAGCCAAAAGTGATTCTGATAGCCCCGAACTGGCCAAGACAGCACTGGTACCCACTGCTAAGGAGCATGTCACGTATGAAACCATGGCCTCTGCCTCTATGGCCACTTCTACTGACACAGCACAGATACAAAACTCTGCATTCCAACCTGAAAACCTTGCAACTAACAGCGTGGAGAATACCTTGACTCCTCCTCAGGATAAGCTATCCCAGAGAGTGAAGGATGTTATTATGGAAGCTCGCCACCCTTCCACAAGAAAGGCATATTCAGCAAAATGGAAAAGATTTCTCATCTGGAACACCACAAAGGGCCTAGATGCGACAGTGATGAACATGGCACATATCCTGGAATGTTTGGCAGAAATGTTCCACAACGGTCTGTCTTACTCTTCTATTAAAATCCATGCTTCAGCAATTTCAGCAGAGTACAATACTGATCCACCTGTCTTTTCTCATCCTCTCCTAAGACAGTTTCTAAGAGGAATCAAAAACATCAAACCTCCTCGGAAACCACCTCTACCTGCTTGGGACCTTAACTTTGTGTTGGAAAAGCTAACACTTCCTCCATTTGAACCAGCAGCATCTGCAGATCTACAGTACCTTTCATGGAAGACTGCCTTCCTTCTGGCAATAACCTCAGCAAGAAGAGTTTCGGAGTTGCAGGTCCTGATGGCAGTGCAGCCATTCATTATTTTTCATCAGGACAGAGTTTCATTGAGAACTAATCCTACATTTATGCCAAAGGTGGTATCCAGGGTTTCCTTGAATCAAGCCATTCACTTGCCTACCTTCTTCCCAAATCCACAAAACAAAGGGGAGAAACTGCTGCACACCCTAGACATTCACAGACAGTTGCGCTACTACTTGGACAGAACTTAGGGTTTCAGCAAAGCTGACCAGCTGTTGGTAGCATATGCTGCTGGTACTCAAGGAAAAGCATATTTCAAAATGGATAGGAAATTGCATTCGCTTTAGTTACTCCTTTCATGGAAAGACTGTACCTGCTAACATTAGACCTCATTCTACGAGAGCCACAGCCTTCTTAAGAGGGGTGGCTACCAAGGACATTTTAGAAGCTGCCACATGGAGCTCCGTGCATACATTTGCCAAGCATTACAATTTACCTTTATATTCCAGATCCAGAGCAGGCTTTGCTATGGCTGTCCTGCAGGGTATCTTAGCTACACCATCCTTTTCTTAGTTCCTCCACCCCCAGATTGGCTATGGTATTCTACCCATATGTGAAGACTGCAGATGCATCCTTGAAGGACATAGTACAGTTTTGTACTTACCATAAATGTAGATGTCCGATAGGTATGCATCTGCAGTCAGGTTTACCCTCCCTCCTTCCCCTCTGTGGTATTTCTTGGGTACTTACCCCTCTATTAGCTAGCTGGGGGGATCTATTATGGTGTATTTGTTTTTATATACATATATTATTGCAAATGTTTGGATTTTTATTGCATTTCTCCAAATTTAGCCTTCCTAGAGGGCACCTGGCATCTGGGGCAAGAAAAATTGAGGAAGATGGCGTCGGCTGATGCTTTTATACCCCAGACGCTCTGACGTTGGGGAGGAGGCGACATCAGCCGATGCCGGACCCAAACTTTGGAATCCGGCTGACCGAAGGGCTGCCTGAGGCAGGACAACCCATATGTGATGACTGCAGATGTATACCTATCGGACATCTACATTTATGGTAGGTACAAAACTGTACTTTCAGCCACCAAGATTCAGTAGACACTGGCCTACAAAAAAATTGGTTCTTTCCTGTGTCAGACAGAGCTCAAAGGGGCAAATCCATACGCCCTAAGGGTTCCAGATACCAAGCACAAGATTCATACAGGTGAAAGCAATGCGGCGCTTCTACCTCCAAATCTGGAGGAGATAAAGCGCAAACCTACAGAAAACAGTCCTAATGACTTCCCTCTGCCTACACCAAGCACTTATCTTTTGGCAGCACCCTTAGGGGGAAAATTAGCACTTTTTCCTCAAAATTAGCAGTTAATAACCCAGGACAAGTGGGTGCTAAACACAGGGATGCGGATTCCATTTCCATACTCTGCCACTGGCAAACGGTTGGCCAGATCTGCCAAAAAAATCAATGGGCAGATGCACAGAAACAGGTTACATCCCTCATGGATATATGGGGGCCATTCAGCCAGTACAAGAACAGGAAAAAGGACAAGGTTTTTACTCGACTGTTCTTGGTACCCAGAAAGGACAAGGCCTGGTGGCTAATTTATCAATTTTGAACACATACCTGGACATTCCAGAATTCAAAATGCTGACTTTGCAGCAGTTTCTGCCCATGCTGGGCAAGAATGCTTGGCTGGTGACATTAGACCTAAAAGAGGCATACCTGCATGTCCCAATAAGACAATCATACAGAAGATACCTCAGATTCAAGGCTGGCTTAATGCATTACCAATTCTCAGCACTGCCCTTTGGCTTATCTACTGCGCCCAGGGTCTTTACAAAGTGCCTGGCACCAGTAATTGCGTTTTGCAGACAAAGAAGAACACAAATATATCCTTACTTGGACGACTGTCTCATTCAGGCAGAGAACAAGGACATTTCTTCTTCAACACCTGGCCTTTGTGCCTAGGGTACACAATAAACAAAAATAAATCACAACTGGTACCCTCTCAAAAGATAACATTCCTGGGTGCAAGCTTGAATACAACTGCCCAGATGGCTAACCTCACGCCAGACAAGCAAAGGCAACTGACTTCTTACTTCAAACTGATGGCAACAAAAACCCAGTTATCTGCAAGACAAATTCTGCAGGCTTTGGGCTTCGTGGCATCCTGCATCCTACTGATTCCATATGCAAGACTGCATATGAGGAAACTTCAATGGTACCTAAAAAGTTTATGGAGTCAGCATTGTCACAGTCTGGTAACAATGACTCCTCTCATTCCCTGCCTACAACAGGAGTTTCTATGGTGGGCAAAGGCATGTCACCAAAACATGGGATGGGCCTTCACTCTACCCCTGCCAGCCAAACCTTAACAACAGAAGCATCAGATTATGCCTGGGGGGTGCACATGGCGGGAAGATGCATTCAGGGCATATGGACCCCAAAACAAATGCATCTACATATCAATCAGAAAGAGATGCCAGCTGTCCAAAATGCCCTTGCAGCCTTCAAGGACTTGTTTCATCTGGGACAACTACTGATAAAGACGGACAACATGGTCATGTGGTATATAAACAAGTAGGAGGGCACACATACCCCCTTTGCAGATTAGCCATGGCACTGTGGGACACAGATTTGACTTACCAAATACATCTTCAAGCTCACTTCCTGCCAGGAAAGCAAAATACTCTGGCAGACTATTTAAGCAGAGACCTTATGGATCCTCACGAGTGGAAACTAGATCCACAAGTCTTCAGCATGATGATAAAGAAATGGGGGAGCCCAGACATAGATCTATTTGCCTCTCCTCAAAATTATCAATTGAAAAGATTCTGCACAAAGACTTATCTCAGACAAGCATGGAAAGTGGACGCCCTATCCTTCAGTTGGAAAAGCCTATCAGTTTGTGCCTTTCCTCCTCTGCCTCTTCTTCCCAAGGTCCTCCTAAAAGTCAGACAAGACAAACCAAATATGATACTAATTGCCCTGGACTGGCCCTGCCAATACTGGTACCCAATCCTAAGGAACTTGTCTTAATACCCAGCTTGGACCTTACCTCAAAGACCTCAACTACTGTCCCAGCAAAACAATCAGATCCTGCACAGTCAACTCCAGACACTGAAACTGGCAGCATGGCTGATCATGTAGTTATACAAACAACTTCTCAGTAAAGCAGTGATGGATGTCATTTTGGAAGCCAGAAGGCCTAGTACTAAAAAATCTTATGCTGATAAATGGAAGCGATTATGTGCTTGGAATCAAGCACAAGGAACTGATATAGCAGAACCAAATATTCCTCAGATATTACAATACTTGACTGAGATGCGGACAAAGGCCTATCTTTCTCATCAATTAAAATCCATGCCTCTGCCATTTCGGCTCATTACAATACAAATCCACCAATCTTTTCTCATCCTTTACTAAAGCAGTATCTTAGAGGAGCAAAAATTTACGGCCTCCTAGAAGACTCCTAGAAGATCACCAATACCTGCATGGGACCTCAATTATGTGTTGGAAAAGCTCACCCTGCCTCCATTTGAACCAGCTGTTACCACTGATATAAAGTTCTTATCATGGAAAACAGATGTCCTTCAAGGATGCATCTGCAGTCCTAACAAATGAGTTGTCCTGTCGTCAGGCAGCCCTTCGGTCAGCCGGATTCCAAAGTCTGGGTCTGGCCTCGGCTGATGTCGCACTTCACCCGACGTCATAGCTGCAGTTCTTCGGGTATAAAGGTATCAGCCGACGCCATTTTCCTCAGTCTTTCTTGCCGCGTGGCGCCCGAAGCAGAAGCTGTTCACAAGTGCCGGTCGGTCAGAACCAGAGATTACTACTACCGAAGACTTCTAAAAAGCTAAGTACCCCGTTGGGGACTCTTTCTTGCCTCAGCCGATGTCAGAAAAAGTGAATAACTGTTTAACTTGTGGGAAACAAATACCTCATAAAGATTTCCACTCTTACTGCCTACCTTGTTTAGGCCCAGACCACGACGTAGCAGCTTGTCTAGCCTGTGCTTCTTTCAACCGACGGACGCTTAGACGTCGGTCGGAATTTGCTGAGGAGTTTTTCGGCTCCGCTTTTGCTTACAATATGCCGTCGGAAACTCCGACTTCGCAATTAACTAAAAAGCGCAATGAAAAGGACCGACACTCGCGGTCCGCGGTTTCGGCCGAAACCGTGGTTGTCAACCGCGAGTGTCTCTGTTTCGGCTGAAACAGAGTCCACGGTTCTTCCTTCGGCCGAAAGCTTGCCTCCTACCGAGGCCTCATCCAGCCTGGCTGAAACTGCTACTGAAATCCCACCTGCTCTTGCAGGTTCACAGGATTTATCTGATACTATACCTTTAGATATATCTACTCCTGCACGTGGAGCTGCTAGGCCCCCTGCATCCATGTCGATTAAGGCTTTTGCCAGGGCTAAAGCAGCAAAATCTACCAAAACTGTGCCTGCCAAGACCCCCTCTCACAGGCCTAGCTCTAGTTCTCAAATGCTTAGTCTAGCAGAGGATCTCATTTCTTTGATCCGGGGATGCCAACCTCACCCTGACAGGGCCTCTCACCCACCTCCAGAGAAGAGGCCTAGGGCAGAGCCCCCTGAGCCAGTTTCTTCAGATTACTCCTCTGATTCAGATAATACAAACCCTCCAGAGGGCCCTTATTCTCCTTATGAGGACTCTGATGCAGAAGACTCCATTCCTTCTGCCTCTCCGCCTGAGGAATTTTCTTTTGGGGAAACCTTGCATGCTATGAGGGAACAATTTCAATGGCAGGGCCAGGATTTTTCAGACTCTAGGGAAAAGGCTTAGGACCTTTTTGCATTTGCCACAGCATAGGCCTTTAGCCATTCCTCCAGTACTTACTGTTGTGGATGATGCATTTAATGATGCTTGTACTGCTCCTGATTCTCTTCCTCTGGCCCCTGCTAAGCCCAACAGGTACTACAGGGTTCCGGACACACATTATCATCTGTATAAGGCTCCTTTTGCAGATCCTGAAACTATCTCCCAGGGACCCAAGGCTGTAGCAGCTACCTCTGCCAAAAAACCCCTCCCCTCTGAAAGGGAATCTAGGGCCTTAGAGAGATGGGGTAAAAAAGTTTATACTTCTGCTACTCTTTCGGCTAGGGCCTTAAACTGTCAATTCCACATGATTCAGTATCAGGAATTTATGTTAGATCAGTTAACTAAAAAACTGTCCTCGTCTGAACCATTAGACAAAAAATCTGTTAAGGAAATGGTACATAACATTCAGCAGGTCAGTAATCATTCCTTAAAATGCGGCTATGATGCACTGGAGGCTTCCTTTAGATCAGCTATGACTGGTACAGTGATCAGAAGACATGCATGGTTAAAAGAGCAGTCCTTACCAGACCATGTTAAATCAAAGCTCCTAGATGCTCCCATGGATAAGCTCAATTTGTTTGGCTCCCTGCACAGCAGGTGCTGAAGAAGGTGGAAGAGAAAGCAAAATCTGTCCAGACAGTCAAGGATTTCTTACAGGTCCAGCCTCCAAGGTTTAGTAGGAACTGGCCTTCCAAGAATTGGTCCTTTCCAGACACCTCCAGAGCTCAGAGAGGCAGGAATAGGCGCCCAAGAGGCAGGGGTCAATCCAGAGGTGCCTACAGGGGCGCCAGTGGCAGCCTAACAACCAGCAGTACTGCCACAGATCCAGCCACCACCACTTCCACAGGACAATCACAGTGACTTGGCTCTGAGACCGCCTACCAGGGAACAACTAGAAGCACCCTTAGGCGGAAAACTAGCCTAATTTTCAGTAAACTGGCATCACATCACAGGAGACAAATGGATTTTACAGACAATAGACCAAGGTTACAGGTTTCACTTCCATACTCTACCAAGGAAGAGAGGAATGCCAAACCTACCTCCAAATCAGAAGACAAAAGCTCTAGAACAAATACACCACTTACTAAGGATGAGAGCTATAGAAAGGGTACCGTCTATGGAACAAGGGCAAGGATTTTACTCCAGACTTTTCCTGGTGCCAAGAAAAGAAAACCAATGGAGACCTATTCTCGACCTGTCCGCTCTAAACACATACCTCATTGTTCCAAAATTCAAAATGCTGACCCTACAGCAGCTTCTTCCCATGCTGGGCAAGGAGTCTTGGCTGGTAACTCTAGATCTCAAGGAGGCATACCTGCACGTCCCCATACGACCAAATTGCAGAAGATACCTCAGATTTCTTGCAGGATCAGAGCATTATCAATTCTCAGCATTGCCCTTTGGCTTATCTACTGCGCCCAGAGTATTCACGCAATGCCTGGCATCAGTAATTGCTCATTGCAGGCTTCAGGGAATTCAAATTTACCCTTACCTGGACGACTGCCTGTTACAAGCGGACAACAAAAACAAATTAGCAAAATATTTGAAAAAGGTCATTAATCTACTACAAGCCCTGGGATACACAGTCAATATAAAAAAGTCAAGGCTGATACCATCCCAAAGGATAACTTTCTTGGGTGCAGAGCTGGACACATCAAATCAAATGGCATCCCTCACAGCAGAAAAACAGAAGCACCTTCCTCTCTATTTCATGGCATTAACAAAGCAGAACCAGCTAACAGCAAGGAAAGTCCTGCAAGCCCTGGTTTACATGGCATCCTGCATAATATTGATTCCACATGCCAGACTACATATGAGAAAGTTACAATGGTACCTAAGGAATTTATGGTCTCAGCACAAGCACAGCCTAGAAACCCAAATTCCAATAATTCCATGCCTGAAGCAAGAATTCCAATGGTGGGCTCAGGCCTGTCAATCGAACAAAGGGCTGCCCTTCCACAGCACTCAACCAAGCCAGACTATCACAACGGACGCCTCAGACCTCGGTTGGGGGACACATGCTGGACAAGTGCATACAAGGCTTATGGAGTCGAGACCAGCTGAACCTACACATAAATCAAAAGGAGATGCTGGCAGTAAAACTGGCAATTCAAACATTCAGACCATTTCTTCAACAGGGTCAACTGCTGATAAGGACGGACAACACCACAGTTATGTGGTACATCAACAAACAGGGAGGCACACATTCATACCCTCTAATGCCGGATGGCAATGGACCTCTGGAATGTGGCCCTGAGCTTCAACATTCAGTTACAAGCAATATTTGTACCAGGAAAAGAAAATATACGAGCAGACATTCTAAGCAGAACTATCATGGATGCCCACGAATGGATGCTGCATCCAGACATCTTCAAATCCATTACAGGGAAATGGGGACTACCAGAAATAGACTTATTCGCATCCCCACACAACCACCAATTGAAAAAATTCTGCACGAGGGCATACCACCCACTTGCTTGGAAGGTGGACTCCCTATCTTTCAGTTGGAAAAACCTGACAGCATATGCATTCCCACCTCTTCCTTTGATGCACAAGGTGCTATTGAAGATCAAAGAAGACCGTCCAAGGATCATCCTGATAGCTCCAAACTGGCCGAGGCAGCATTGGTACCCATTACTGAGGAGCATGTCTCGGAACAAATATGGCCTCTGCCCCTAGTTCCCTTACTGTTAACACAGAACAACTTCAAAACCCTGCATCCAAACCTAAAAACACTGCAGCTGGCTGCCTGGAACATTGCATAAGACAAAATAACCCAGATTTATCTCAAAGGGTTAAAGACATTATCTTGGAGGCTCGCAGACCCTCAACAAGGAAAACTTATACAGCAAAATGGAAAAGATATCTCATTTGGAGTGCAGCAAAAGGAGAAAATGTGTCACTGGTAAACATAGCTAACATCCTGGAATACTTGGCAGAGCTTTTCCACAATGGCCTGTCCTATTCTTCCATTAAGATTTATGCATCAGCTATTTCAGCAGAATACAACATGGACCCTCCAGTCTTCTCACATCCTCTACTCAGGCAGTTTCTTAGAGGAATTAAAAATGTAAAACCACCAAGGAAGCCACCATTGCCCGCATGGGACTTGAACTTTGTGCTAGAAAAGTTGACACTCCCTCCTTTCGAACCAGCAGCAACAGCAGAATTACAGTACTTATCATGGAAAACTGCTTTCCTGCTTGCAATCACTTCAGCAAGAAGGGTTTCTGAACTACAGGCATTAATGGCAGTACAGCCCTTCCTTATCTTCCATCAAGATAGAGTGTCCATGAGAACTAATCCTACTTTTATGCCAAAGGTGGTCTCCAGGGTATCTTTAAACCAAGCTATCCACCTGCCTACATTCTTCCCCAACCCACAGAACAGGGGAGAAAGACTATTACATACCTTGGATGTACATAGGCAATTGCGCTACTACCTGGACAGGACCAAGAGCAATAGAAAAACTGACCAGCTACTGGTAGCATATGCAACAGGAATGGAAGGAAAAGCAATTTCAAAACAGACAATCTCTAAGTGGATAGGAAATTGCATTAGATTTTGTTACTCTTACCATGGAAAGACAACTCCAGAAAACATCAGACCTCACTCCACAAGGGCTACAGCCACTACTACAGCCTTTTTACGAGGAGTGGCTACCAAAGACATTTTAGAGGCTGCTACTTGGAGCTCCGTGCATACATTTGCCAAGCATTATAATCTACCCTTATACTCCAGATCCCGAGCAGGTTTTGCCACTGCTGTTTTGCAAGGGATCTTAACTACACCATAATCTTATTTTTCCTCCTCCCCCAGTTTGGCTATGGTATTCTACCCATTTGTTAGGACTGCAGATGCATCCTTGAAGGAAATAGTACAGTTTTGTACCTACCATAAATGTAGATGTCCGAGAGGTATGCATCTGCAGTCAGGATTACCCTCCCTCCTTCCCCTCTGTGGTACTCCTAGGGTATTTGCCCATCTTCTAGCTAGCTGGGGGAATCTATTATGGTGTATTTGTATATATGTATATACATGTTTATTTTTATTTGCTCTCTCTTATTTGGAAACTTTTACATTTATCCAAATTTAGCCTTCCTAGAGGGCACCTGGCATCTGGGGCAAGAAACACTAAGGAAAATGGCGTCGGCTGATACCTTTATACCCGAAGAACTGCAGCTATGACGTCGGGTGAAGTGCGACATCAGCCGAGGCCAGACCCAGACTTTGGAATCCGGCCGACCGAAGGGCTGCCTGACGACAGGACAACCCATTTGTTAGGACTGCAGATGCATACCTCTCGGACATCTACATTTATGATAGGTACAAAACTGTACTTTCTGCTGCTAGCAATTACTTCAGCAAGAAGAGTTTCAGAGCTACAGGCCCTCATGGCTGTGGAGCCTTTTATCATATTTTACCCAGACAGGGTGTCTCTGAGTACAAATCCTACATTTATGCCTAAGGTGATTTCCAGTGTGGCTCTTAATCAAACTATTCATCTGCCAACCTTTTATCCAAATCTGCAGGGCAAGGGGGAGAGAATTCTGCATTCCTTGGACAAACACAGACAGCTAAGATTCTACTTGAGCAGGACTAAAGCTCTAAGAAAAACTGAGCAATTACTAGTGACATATGCTGCAGGATCAGAAGGAAAGGCTATTTCAAAGCAGACTATTTCAAAGTGGATACGCCACTGAGTTCATTTCTGCTACTTGCACCATGGTAAACCTGTGCCCAAGGGCATTAGGTCTCATTCCACCAGAGCTGCAGCTACTTCAGCAGCCTTTCTCAGAGGAGTACCAACCAAAGACATTCTAGTGGCTGCTACTTGGGAGTTCTGTTCACACCTTTACAAAGCATTATCATTTGCCTCTCTACTGTAAGTCCAGGCAGGCTTTGCCACTGCAGTTCTTCAGGGCCTTATAGCCGCACCTAATGCTGTTTAGCTCTAGCCTCCCAACCATAGCTTTTGGGATTCTACCCAAATGTAATGACTGCAACAGTGAAACACGAAGAACATAGTACAGTTGTGTACACTTACCATAAATGTAGATGCTCGAGTGTATTCACTGTTGCAGTCCAGGTTACCCTCCCGCCATCCCACTTTCATTCTGGAGTTTATCTTTCCTTCTCTGTCTTCTACAACCTATGTGGTGTATTTGCTTGTAGATGAAGGTAAAGTTCATATTGATGCATGTATATGTATATACACACATATTTTTTCTACCTTTTTGGGGGCACCTGACATCTGGGGCAAGAAAAACTAAAGAAAATGGCACCGGCTGCATGTTTTATACCCCTGACGACCTGACGTCATGGAAGAGGAGACCGCAACCAACGCAGGACCCAAGACTTTGGAATTCAGGCCGACTGAGGGCAACCTGCCAGCAGATTTCCCAAATGTAATGACTGCAACAGTGAATACACTCGAACATCTACATTTATGGTAAGTGTACACAACTGTACTTTTCCTTTTAGTAAGGTATCTCTGTGGGTGTTCCATTTGTTGCATGATTTTTGCCAGTATTCTGTTCATTTACTGAGCTAGTTTGCAAAAGGTGGCTTCATTCCAACTTGATATGTTCTGCAGTGAGGCTTGCAGTTCACAATTTATTCACGTCCTCTGGAATTCATGCTCAACACTGTGAAGTTAAAAAAATCAGTAAGTGAGGCATTTATCTTAAAACATGGTGTTACTACCATGTTTTTTATTGAATTTAGGAGTTTTAGGCTCTTAGACTACCTCTGTAATTCATGTTGTTCACATCAGTTAGCAATTTTCCAAGTCTACAGTTTTTTTGTTCTGTGAGTTCTATATTTCCGATTATGTATCTTGATCTTAACACCGTTTACTGGTGGGTTAGTTTAGAAAAGGCAAACTATCCTGTAGAATTTTCCTTTTTTTGGGTGTCTGTACATGGTTTTGTGCAGCATGTACTCAACATCTGCCAAAGATTCCAGTCATGTCCGCCTCCATTAGTCCTTTAGGTTCCTGACAGTATGGCTGTTTTGCCTTTTATTTTTGGGTGCTTGGTCTAAAATTTAATTTTATTTGCATAACTAGCTTTGTTGGGTTGTGTGAGATATTGAAATTTAAAATTGTTTTCCTATTACGTTTTAAGTTATACAGATTTGTGTAATATGCAAGTGGTCTTTTGTAAAATAAATCTTCTGTTTTCTTCTGTAGGACTTCCTTGTCCTGGTGTTCCTGGAGCCCTTGGCCATCTTGCTATTCCTACGTCTGCTGTTGGCCGAATGGCAATGCCTTGTGTATCCCATGGTCCTGGAAATTCTGTTCTGCTTGTCAGTAATCTGAATTCGGATGTAAGTAATTTTGAGGAACACTACTTGCCTTGCATGCTGGTTTTGCTGCCCAGTCTTATGCTGAGACGATTGAATTTTCATAATGGGAATTTGGGACCTAAGTCATGGGATCACTACTACTTTTTCCTGTTCTGAAGTCCTAGTCTTTACAGAAGTGTTATTCATATGGATCATAGTTGCAGTCATAATCTAAAACAGGGGTGTCCAACCTTTTGGCGTGCCAGGGCCGCATTGAGTGAACAGAAATTGTCTTGAGGCCGCATATAAAATATATCATATAGTTAACTCTTTCGCTGCCGCCGTGACCAAAGTCGACCTCCTGGCTGTACTGTAGGTGCATTCAAACAATGAATAAATGCCTAATATTTGCCTTAAAATTCTAATTCTCTAATCTAACAGTTAACTCTAATATCTCAGTTAATATATATATATATATATATATATATATATATATATATATATATATATATATATTTACAAATAAACAGATATTCACTACAGCACTAGCATTTCTCACTGGGAAAACCACTCCAGCAGTCATCTACGTAAAATGTCAATATTAGCAGTCTTACAATACTATAATCCACAAAAATAAGCCAACAAATTTGCAATAAAGTAAAGAATTCACATTACAGACTTAATAAAACAATTCTAAATAAGGTACCAGATGGTCTCACCCAAACAAATGACTGGTGCCAGAAACATGGCCTCAAGCTAAATGCCAAAAATGCATCATCATCCGCTTTGGGGAGAGTGATGTCCTCACAAATTATCACATTAATAACAATGTTGTAAGCACGCAATCAGTTGTGAGGTGCTTGGACACCCAGGTTTATAGAAACCTAGCTTTTGACCACCATGTTGTCTCCATTGTATGGAAAGCTTTTTACATGGCCCACCTCATTAGTGGTCTCATCCAGGGACAAGGTGTTCATAACATCCCTGAATTCTTCCTTTATAAGAGCCATTACTGAGTGCAAAACCCCTTTTGGCATGTGCCTCAGCAAAACACCCTGCCAAAAGAAAGACTACAACCATTTCTGACAAAAAAGGTCAAAGGACTAAGTTCACTTAGTTATCCAAACAAACTAAAAAGTTTCTTGCTTTCCTCTGTCTCTCACTGGCCCCTATACATTTCTTCTCTAGCTTGCTTTCCAGGTTAAGAAAGATCCTGCCTTAAGAGACTTCCTCCACCTCAGAAATACTGGTTATACTTAAAACGCTCACTACAAAGACCACAGCCTTCACTGCAACATAAACAAGCCACTTTGTATGGACAGGTTCTTGATACAAAAACTTCAACTTCTGTAAAAAGTTATTCTCATTATCAAACAATGTAGTTCAGCAACACGACAAATGGATGGATAGCCATAAGTGTACTCCTTGAGTAAGTAGCATAGCCTTCATCAAACTGGATGGAAAATCCACATACTAAACTTTCCTAGCTGGATGGCTAAAATGTAATATTGGTTACTCAAGTCTACTTGCCCAAGAAGAGGGGCCTATTTAAATAAGAATTCCATCTGCAAAAATATATTTAGTATACATATTAAATCTCTCTTTCTCACACACACACACACACACACACACACACACACACACACACACACACACACACACACACACAAACGGAGCTCCTACTTCTAAAATAGGCAACCTCAGTAATCACACGACACACACTCACTGAATTAAACTGCCTGGAAGTAAAAATATCTGAAACAAAAATCATATTAGAGATGGACTCATCCAACTAATTTCCCACCACCAAAAGGACCATCAATAAATTAGCAAACAACTGCTCAACAAAAAGTAAAACAATAAGAAATCAGTAAACTGTCTAAGATCATACTACATACTGGAGTAAACATATAACTTCCCTCCAATCTAAAGCCATTTGACATTCAGACATTTTAATTTGTACAGAATTTATTCACAGACTGACAGTTTACTGTGCTGTCACATTAGTACTCTATGCTTACGTCCGAACCAATGAAGCATACTTGTCAATTCCAAAAGAATTAGCATAGTTTAATAAGAAGGTTATTTGCAAGGTTACATGGCAGTTTATATTGGAAATAAGCAAAGATATTAAAAAGGCTCTGTTTCTCGTAATTATGCTGAAAAGTCTTCCAAGGTAAATACAACCTTCTGATTTAGTATGGAACTGTACCTCTCAACTTTAGAGCAAGAAGTCTGGAGAAAGAGAAAAATAAAAGTGGGACACAGGCCCAAAAATAGTTAGGCATCACAGACACCATTGAAACAACTGTAGCTGCAAACATTATACATCACTTATAATCTTTCTATCCCATCATTGTCAGGTAAGCATTATATGGCTCAATCAATCCTGCCTTATTTTGCAACAAAGAAAACCATGCTTTGAAAGGACAAATGCATTAAAAATAATAAATAAAACACATTGTATCCACATCCTGCAACTTCCTACCTGCAAACAGCCACAGAGCTTTCACTGAAACTAGGGCTGCTTATTTCCCAGGAATGATAGCTCTCCCGAAGTCTAATGGGATACAATCTACCAGGATCTGGACTACCTGAAATAAATTAAATAATGGCCTGCAAATTGCAAGTGCACTTTGACAACTTAACATATATAGTTTAATTAAACAATCTCTCCTTCATTCTTGCTGGATGGGTTCGGAGCCGATCCTCGGCTCCCACTCGGCACTTGCTAAGCTCGAGAGTCACTTTTACCAGCTCGAGGCAGCCCCCCATATCCCATGATGCAAGGAGGTAATTACCCAGATCTCATTTGCCACTTCGCTAATGAGGTCATCCTTTTTACCAGCTCCTGGTAAGTGATATTTTTCTTGCTATTTGTCAGGTTTAGGTGTCTAAAAACCCTAATTGTTAGTCCCTTAGTCTTTATTCAATACTTCAGTGGACTTTCACTTAGCTCCATACCCTTTTTTCCCCTAGTTTTCTTAGTTTAGTTTTCGGGCTTTAGGCCTTTCCCACCCTCACAGTTCCTGTCAGGATTTCCCTCAGGTGCGTGTGTGTGTTGTGTCACTGTATTTTAATAACTAATTGTTGGTTATTAATAATTTTTTACTTGTTAGTGTCTTGGTTGGACTGATCGGTGTGTGTGAGTGTTTTAGAACCTAGACATATCCAAGGATACTAGGGTCTCAGGTTTCAAGAAGTGTGACTCGTGCTGTCAGAAGATGTCTCTGACAGACGGTCACACTTCTTGTATTTATTGCCTGGGACCCCTACACCTGCAGGACTCCTGTGCTATATGTCATTCTTTCAGCCAGAGTCCTGCAGGAACGTAGAAATAAGTTGATCCTAAGGGGTCTTCTTAAACCAGAGAGCTCCCCGGCTAAAGTCGGGTCCGGGAAGTCCTCTAAGCCTCCCAAGACCCAGGCTTCGGTGTCCAGGTCTGTGGTCTTGGTTCCGACTCCGCCGGAGTCGACATCAGCTCCGTCCCGAGCCGATCCTTCCTTGTTGGAAGCTTCTGTGCCGGCGCCGATACCTTGGCTTTGGCACCTATGTCTCGGCTCCGGCTGGAGCCGAGATATCTTTGTCTCCTCTCGGAGCCGACAAGTTGTTGGCTCCGCCTGGAGCCGAACGTTCTTCGGCTCCAATGGCTCCGTCCAAAAAGAGGTCTAGATCTCCTTCTTTGGAATCTATTCACTCGGCTCCAGCCTCTCCCTTGCTTTCGGAGCGGAGCCATCGGAGCCGATCATAGAGGTCTTCCAGGCTTTCAGACCACGACTTAGAGAGAGTGGTAAGTAGGCTATTAAAGTCACAGGCACTAGCCCAGATGCTCCATAGCCCGTCTCATCAGACGTCAGCTATTCTACATCCCCCTGAAATTCCTCCTTCGACTCTCCTACAGAGCTCAGAGCCGGAGATTATCGGTACCGTGACTGTTGTTGCTTCGGAGCCGATGCCACACCTTTCGGCTCCATCGTCCTCAACTCCTATCTCCTCCTTGAGACCTTCCTTGGAGGGATCCAGGCGTCGGGCTTCCCTGGTCGGTTCCGAGGGGGTGAGTGGCATCGGACCCTTGTCCGACCCCGTTCTCCCTCTCGGAGCTTCGGCCTTGGTGAGCTCGGTCCCGACATCTGCTTCGGAGCCTTCCCTTCGTGGGACTAGGGATCCCTGTTTCTTCGAGCGGGATCTCGGCCCTCCTGGGAGGAGCCTGCAGGTGATGAGGAGTGTGCTAGCCCCAGAGCTTAGCCAGCAGTCGGTTCCTTTAGCTCCTCCCTCTACGGTGCCTGTAGATGCCTCTTCCCGTTCTCTTGCTCCCGGACCCAGAGATACTTTGCCCCAGGTCTCCCCATTGGGAAGAACTTCCTCTTCCGAGGTTTCTCCTGATCCTTCAGGTGAACCCCTGCGTAAAAGGACTTGCAAGAGGAAGCATTTTGACTCCCCTGAGTCTACAACCTCGGATACCAATTTAGATGAGTCGGAGGGGTCCCCAAGTTCCCCCTCTGAGGATGTCTCCTTTTCAGACATCCTTGAGCTCCTGAATCAGAGGGGGAAGTGGCCCTCCATTAACCCCTCCGAGGATGAATCGGTATACCTGGAGGCTTTTGGATCTCGACCCTCTACCTCCTGGGTGTCTCCACCTTTCGACCCTCTTATGGAGGTCATAGCTCGAAAGGCATGGGCATCCTGATTCGGTGGAACCAGTCCCTAGGAGACCTTCAAAATTTATTACAGCCCCCGCAGAAAAGCAGTTTCTTACTAAAGGTGTCCCGGTTGATGCCATGGTGGTGGCGGCTGCCACTAAGAAGGAACTTGCAGATGTTCTTCGTGTTTCACTGTTGCAGTCATAACTGTAGGGTATTCCTGCCGGCAGGCAGCCGAGGTCGGCCAGAATTCCAAAGTCTGGGTCCGGCATCGGCTGACGTCAGAACGTAGAGGTATAAAGCTGACAGCTGATGCCATCTTCTCCAGTCTTTCTTGCCATGCGGTGGAAAGCAGCTCGCTAGTTGTTGGTTGGTGGATTCCGGACAACGTGCTTTGCTTGTCGTCGGTCCGAAGTCGTCTTCTTCTCTTCTCAAGCTAAGTACCCCATTGGGGAAACTTTTTTCTTGCTCCTCCGATGTCAGAAAAAGTTAATAATTGTATATCATATGGAAAACAAATACCTCATAAAGATTTCCACTCTTACTGTCTTCCTTGCTTAGGCCCTGACCACGACGTTTCTTGCTGTCGGTTTTGCGCCAGGTTTAATTCTCGTACTATTAAGCGTAGGTACGATTGGGCCTTGAATTATTTCGGTAGACGGTTCAATTATAGGATGTTGTCAGATACTTTACAGACAACCAGAATTCACAAAAAATGCAAGGACAAGGATAGGCCTGCAAGGTCCAAACAGGATGCTTTGCAGCCGGAGCCAGCTTCGGGTTCGGCGGTCGTCAGTGAGGCGCTTTTGCAGCCCCTGTCGTCAGCCACTTCGGAACCGATGGCCGACACGGACTCCCATGGGGAGCCAACTAGGCCCAGTATTTTATCTGCTGTAGGACCTTCGGACATCCCTCCTTCAGATGAGTCCGGAACCGCTGTGCAGGTACCGGCTTCTGAAGGGGTTTTCAGGCCTTCTCATATCACTATTACTACAAAAACAAAGGCAAAGTCAAAGACTCCTGTTAAGCCAAGGGTTTCTTCTCAAGCTTCTACGGATTCAGCTCCCAAGACCCAGAAACAATTATTAAGGATGGACGAAGATTTGCTTACTATGATTAGGGGTTCTCACCCTCTCCTGAAAAAAGGCCTAGACAGGATATTCCTTATGATTCCTCTGATCAGGCTTCTGTGTCATCAGTCTCTTCCTCTGACCAGGATTATTCTTTTCCTCCTTATGAGGATTCTGATGCAGAGGACTCTATACCCTCTGCTTCTCCTCCTGAAGATTTTTCTTTTGGGGAAACCTTGCATGAGATGAGAGAGCATTTTCATTGGGAAGGTCAGGATTATTCTGCTTCCAAGAAGAGACTTAGAGAATTTCTCCTTCTCCCACAACACAGACCTTTGGCTATTCCTCCTGTTCTTGATATTGTGGATGATGCTTTCTCTGAAGCTAACCTGAATCCTGATTCCTTTCCGCTTGCTCCTTCTAAGCCGGATAGATTTTACAGAGTCCCTGATTCCCATCTATTTTTGTTCAAGAACCCTTCTGCAGATCCTGAAACTATTTCTCAGGGCTCCAAGGCTGCTAAGGCCGCTTCATCTAAAAATCCTATTCCCTCTGAAAAGGATTCTCGTGCCTTGGACAGATGGGGCAAAAAGGTGTATACTTCTGCTACTCTTTCTATTAGAGCTTTAAATTGCCAGTTTCATATGTTCAAGTATCAGCAATTTCTTTTGTCTGTTTTAAAACAAAAACTTTCAACCTTACCTGCATGTGCAGAGGACAAGGAATTACAGGATGTATTGCATGCAACTGAACAAGTTAGCAAACATAGTTTACATTGTGGTTTTGATGCCTTGGAGGCTTCTTGTAGGGCCGCAGCCTCTGGTACTGTTATCAGGAGACATGCTTGGCTTCGAGAGCAGAATTTACCTGAGCAAGTTAAGGCTAAATTGTTAGATGCCCTGTTCAGCATGATGTTTTGTTTGGATCTAAAGCTGAGGAGGTTATTAAAAAGATGGAGGATAAAGCGAAATCTATGCAGACTGTCAAAGATTTCTTACAAGTTCAGCCTCCTAGATTTTCTAGAAATTGGCCCTCCAAAAATTGGTCCTTTCCCACGTCTGACAGGCCTCAAAGGGGAAGATATAGACGCTCCAGAGGTTGGGCTCAGGCCTCTTACAGGTCCAGACAATGGACTGCTTCATCACCTAGAAGGGGAGAAGACAGATCTCAATCACAAAGGAAGCAGACCCAATGACACTCTCTGTTGGGCTACAGGTCCTCCTTGCCTGGAAGCCCCTCTCGGAGGAAAACTTTCTCTTTTCTACCAAAATTGGACTTGTATTACCCAAGACAAATGGGTTTTGGACGTGATTTTAAGAGGTTACAAATTCCACTTTCATTCTCTGCCAAGGTCTATCGGTTGGCCAGATCTGCCAAAACATCAATGGTCAGAGGCCTTAAATCAAGTGGACGCTTTATTGGCCATGAGAGCCATAGAACCTGTTCCACTTTCAGAGATGGGAAAAGGTTTTTACTCAAGACTATTTCTGGTCCCAAGAAAACAAAACTCATGGAGACCTATTCTGGACCTTTCAGTATTAAACACCTTTCTGGAAATTCCAAAATTCAAGATGCTTACTCTACAACAACTTCTTCCAATGCTCTCCCAGGATGCTTGGATGGTGACATTGGACTTAAAGCAAGCCTACTTACACATTCCCATCAGGCAGGAACGCAGAAAATACCTCAGATTCAAGGCAGGTTCGAGGCACTTCCAATTCTCTGTACTGCCCTTTGGCTTATCTGCTGCGCCCAGAGTCTTTACCAAGTGTCTGGCTCCAGTGGTAGCTTATTGCAGACTCCAAGGGATTCAAATTTACCCTTATCTGGATGACTGCCTTATTCAGACGGACAGCAAAGACCTTTTACTTCAACATCTGCATTTTGTTCAACGTCTTCTCCTACTACTGGGATTTTCAGTGAACACAGTCACATTTGATCCCCTCTCAGCAAATGATCTTTTTGGGAGCTCTTCTAAACACAAGCTTGCAAAGGGCCTTTTTCACTCCAGAAAAACAATTACAGCTGGCCTCAATTTTCAAAACCTTGGCTACTTTAATTCAGCTCACTGCAAGGAAATTCCTGCAGGCACTGGGCTACATGGCTTCTTGCATCCTGTTGATTCCAAATGCAAGGCTTCATATGAGAAAACTTCAATGGTACCTAAAGAGTGTATGGTCACAGCATTACCACAGTCTGGACACAATGATTCCACTGATTCCCTGCCTCCAAAAAGAGTTCCTTTGATGGTCCAGGGCTTGTGCTCTAAACGAAGGGAATCCCTTTCGTCTGCCTCAACCTTCTCAGATCATAACCACGGACGCTTCGGATTATGCTTGGGGAGCTCATTTTCTAGACAATTGCCAGCAGGGCTCTTGGACAAAGGAGCATCTTCTCTGGCACATCAACTTGAAGGAAATGTTGGCAGTCCAAAATGCTCTTCTAGCCTTCCAGAATCTTTTGGAACCAGGGCCTATTCTGATTCGTACAGACAATACCACAGTCATGTGGTATATAAACAAGCAGGGGGGATCTCACTCTTACCCCCTTTGCAGACTAGCCATGAATTTATGGAACACAGCTCTAAATCTGAATCTGCATCTTCAAGCTCAATTTATTCCAGGAAAACAGAACCTCTTAGCAGACAGCATAAGCAGAAACCTTTTGGATCCTCACGAATGGATGCTGGACACCAACTTATTCAGCAGGATTACAGCAGTTTGGGGTTGTCCTCAGATAGATCTGTTTGCATCCCATCTCAATCATCAGTTGCCTCTCTTTTGCACCAGGTCCTTCCACAAAACAGCTTGGAAAGTGGATGCCCTGTCATTCAGCTGGAGAATCTTTCGGGATATGCCTTCCCTCCTCTTCCTCTTCTGCCTCGGGTGTTACTGAAAATAAAACAGGACAAACCCAAGATTATCATTTTGATAGCTCCAAATTGGCCTCGGCAGTTTTGGTATCCAACTTTAAAACACCTATTCTTGAAACCTTCTTGGATTCTACCCCTGATCCCTTCTCTTCTGTCCCAGCATCAGGGTCAGATGCTACACTCTCAAATCAAGACTCTATGCCTGGCAGCTTGGCTCTACAAGGGCCTTTGATTCCTTCATCTCTTCCCAAACAAGATGTCCTTCAAGGATGCATCTGCAGTCCTATCAAATGGGTTGTCCTGTCGTCAGGCAGCCCTTCGGTCGGCCGGATTCCAAAGTCTGGGTCTGGCCTCGGCTGATGTCGCACTTCACCCGACGTCATAGCTGCAGTTCTTCGGGTATAAAGGTATCAGCCGACGCCATTTTCCTCAGTCTTTCTTGCCGCATGGCGCTCGAAGCAGAAGCTGTTCGCAAGTGCTGGTCGGTCAGAACCAGAGATTACTACTACCGAAGACTTCTAAAAAGCTAAGTACCCCATTGGGGACTCTTTCTTGCCTCAGCCGATGTCAGAAAAAGTGAATAACTGTTTAACTTGTGGGAAACAAATACCTCATAAAGATTTCCACTCTTACTGCTTACCTTGTTTAGGCCCAGACCACGACGTAGCAGCTTGTCTAGCCTGTGCTTCTTTCAACCGACGGATGCTTAGAAGTCGGTCGGAATTTGCTGAGGAGTAATTCGGCTCCGCTTTTGCTTACAATATGCCGTCGGAAATTCCGACTTCGCAATTAAATAAAAAGCGCAAGGAAAAGGACCAACACTCGCGGTCCGCGGTTTTGGCCGAAACCGCCGTTAAGTCAACCGCGAGTGTCTCGGTTTCGCTGAAACCGAGTCCACGGTTCTTCCTTCGGCCGAAAGCTTGCCTCCTACCGAGGCCTCATCCAGCATGGCTGAAACTGCTACTGAAATCCCACCTGCTCTTGCAGGTTCACAGGATTTATCTGATACTATACCTTTAGATATATCTACTCCTGCACGTGGAGCTGCTAGGCCCCCTGCATCCATGTCGATTAAGGCTTTTGCCAGGGCTAAAGCAGCAAAATCTACCAAAACTGTGCCTGCCAAGACCCCCTCTCACAGGCCTAGCTCTAGTTCTCAAATGCTTAGTCTAGCAGAGGATCTCATTTCTTTGATCCGGGGATCCCAACCTCACTCTGACAGGGCCTCTCACCCACCTCCAGAGCAGAGCCCCCTGAGCCAGATGTCCTTCATGGATGCATCTGCAGTCATAACAACTGGGTTGTCCTGTCGTCAGGCAGCCCTTTGGTCGGCCGGATTCCAAAGTCCGGGTCCGGCTTCGGCTGATGTCGCACTTCACCCGACGTCATCTCTGCTGGTCTTCGGGTATAAAGGCATCAGCCGACGCCATTTTCTTCAGTCTTTCTTGCCGCGTGGCGCCCGAAGCAGAAGCTGTTGGCAAGTGCCGGTCGGTCAGATCCAGAGATTACTACTACGAATACTCCTTGAAGACTTCTAAAGCTAAGTACCCGTTGGGGACTCTTTCTTGCCTCAGCCGATGTCAGAAAAAGTCAATAACTGTTTAACTTGTGGGAAACAAATACCTCATAAAGATTTCCACTCTTACTGTTTGCCTTGTTTAGGCCCAGACCACGACGTAGCAGCCTGTTCGCCTGTGCTTCTTTCAACCGACGAACGCTTAGACGTCGGTCGGAGTTTGCTGAACAGTTTTTCGCTCTGAATTTGCGTACATTATGCCGTCGGATCCTCCGACTACCCAAATTATTAAAAACCGCAAAGAAAAGACCGACACTCATGGTCCGCGGTTTCGGCGAAACCATGGTTAAGCAAACCGCGAGTGTCTCGGTTTCGGCGAAACCGAGAAAACTGATCAGAGTACAGCGAATCAATGACTACTACTGAGGTTCCGGTTACCTTACTTGAATCGGCCTCAGAAATTTTACCCACTACAGTGGTTACTAGTGACTTATCAGACACCATCCCTTTGGATGTCTCTACCCCAGCACGTGGTGCTGCTAGGCCTCCTGCAGCCATGTCTATTAAGGCCTTCGCCAGGGCTAAAGCAGCCAAATCTACTAAGTCAGTGCCTGTTAAAACCCCCCTCAACCAGGCCCACTTCTAGTTCACACATGCTTACTCTGGCAGAAGATTTAATATCCTTAATTAGGGGATCTCAATCTCACCCAGACAGGGCCTCTCAGCCCCCAGAAAAGAGACCTAGAGCAGAGCCCCTCGAGCCTGTGTCCTCTGATGATTCTGCGGAAGACTCAGATATTACAGACCAGCCAGAGGCTCCTTTCTCCAATTTTGAGGACTCAGATGCTGAAGAATCCATTCCAGCTGCTTCCCCACCAGAAGAATTCTCCTTTGGGGAAACCTTACATGCCATGAGAGAACAATTCCAATGGCAGGAACAGGATTTTCAGACTCCAGAAAAGACTTAGGACTTTTCTGCACCTACCACAACACAGGCCCTTAGCTATACCTCCTGTCCTCTCTGTTGTGGATGATGCATTTAATGATGTTTGCACTGCACCAGATTCTTTACCTCCAGCACCTGCCAAACCAGATAGATTTTACAGGGTGCCAGACACTCATCATCACCTATACAAGGCCCCTCTTGCAGACCCAGAAACTATATCCCAGGGCCCTAAGGCAGTAGCCTCAACCACAGCAAAAACCCTATTCCTTCTGAAAGGGAAGCCAGGTCTTTAGACAGATGGGGCAA
Source organism: Protopterus annectens (assembly GCF_019279795.1). Lineage (NCBI taxonomy): Eukaryota > Metazoa > Chordata > Ceratodontiformes > Protopteridae > Protopterus > Protopterus annectens. Next base: position 754,031,719 of record NC_056728.1, on the reverse strand, counting down.
AAGGTTTATACCTCTGCTACTCTCTCAGCTAGAGCTTTAAACTGTCAGTTTCACATGATACAATACCAAGAGTTTATGCTTGATCAGTTAACTAAAAGCTATCCTCTGATGACTCTATAGATAAGAAAATCTATTAGAAATGGTAAATAACATACAACAGGTTAGTAACCATTCCTTAAAATGTGGCTATGATGCACTGGAGGCTTCATTTAGATCAGCCATGACTGGCACAGTGATAAGAAGGCATGCATGGCTGAAGGAACAAGTTTTACGGATCATGTTAAAGCTAAGTTATTAGATGCTCCTATGGATAAGACCAGTTTGTTTGGTACACCTGCCCAGCAAGTAATGAAGAAAATGGAAGAAAAGGCAAAATCTGTACAAACGTTTAAAGATTTCTTGCAGGTTCAGCCCCCAAGGTTTAGCAGGAACTGGCCTGCCAAAATTGGTCCTTTCCTGACTCCACAAGATCCCAAAGGGGCAGGAATAGACGTTCCAGAGGCAGAAATCAATCCAGAGGGGGTGCCTACAGAGGACGACAGTGGCAAGGTAATAACAGAGCCACAGGTACAGCCACTACCACTACAACAGGGCAATCACAGTGACTTGATTCTAACTCCGCCTACCAGGGAACAAATAGCAGCACCCTTAGGCGGAAAATTAACCTTATTTTCAAAGAACTGGCACTATATCACAAAAGACAAGTGGATTTTGCAAACCATAGACCAAGGTTACGGTTCCACTTCCACACTATACCAGTCAAAAGAGGAATGCCAAACCTACCTCCAAATCAAAAAACAGAAGCTCTACAGCAGATAATGCAATTAACAAAGATGAGAGCTGTGGAAAGAGTACCAATAACAGAACAAGGCAAAGGATTCTACTCCAGACTATTCTAGTTCCAAGAAAGGAAAAAGTTGGAGACCTATTCTCGATCTGTCCACCTTAAACACATACATCATTGTCCCAAAATTCAAGATGCTGACCCTACAGCAACTTCTTCCCATGCTGGGCAAGGAGTGTTGGCTGGTAACTCTAGATCTCAAGGAGGCATACCTGCACGTCCCCATTCGACCAATTTGCAGAAGATACCTCAGATTTCTTGCAGGATCAGAGCACTATCAATTCTCAGCATTGCCCTTTGGCTTATCTACTGCCCAGAGTATTCACAAAATGCCTGGCATCAGTAATCGCCCACTGCAGACTACAGGGAATCCAAATTTATCCATACCTGGACGACTGCCTACTACAAGGGACAACAAAAGCAAGCTGACAACAGATTTACAAAGGGTCATTTACTTGCTACAAGCATTGGGATACACAGTCAATTTGCAAAAATCAAGGCTGATTCCATCCCAAACAAGGACATTCTTGGCAGAATTGGACACAGTAAAACAAATGGCATTCCTAACTGCAGAAAACAAAAAGATCTCCCTCGTTACTTCTTGGCACTAACAAACCACAGCAAGCTAACAGCAAGAAAAGTTCTGCAGGCCTTGGGCTTCATGGCATCATGCATAATCTTGGTTCCACATGCCAGACTACATATGAGAAAACTACAGTGGTACCTAAAGAATTTATGGTCCCAACACAGGCACAGCCTAGAAGCAGAAATTCCACTAATTCCATGCCTAAAACAGGAGTTCCTATGGTGGGCTCAAGCATGCCAGTCAAACCCAGGCTTACCCTTTCACAAATATCAAGCAAGCCAAACCATCACAACAGACGCCTCAGACCTAGGATGGGGGCTCACATGCTGGACAAATGCGTGCAAGGATTGTGGGCGAGGACCAACTTCACCTGCACATCAACCTAAAAGAAATGCTGGCAGTAAAACTGGCAATCCAAAAATTCAGACCATTTCTCAAAGAAGGCCATTTGATGATAAGGACAGACAACACCACAGTCATGTGGTACATCAACAAACAGGGAGGCACTCATTCATACCCCTATGCAGAATGACTTTGGACCTTTGGAACCTGGCACTCAGCTACAACATCCAGTTACAGGCAATGTTTGTACCGGGAAAGGAGAACACTCTAGCAGACATGTTAAGCAGAACCACCTCGGATGCTCACGAATGGATGCTACACCCGAACATCTTCAAGACCATCGCAAAGAAATGGGGAATGCCACAGATAGATCTATTCACTTCCCTCTCAACCACCAGCTCAAAAATTCTGCACAAGGACATTCCATCCACTTGCATCGAAAGTGGATTCGCTCTCCTTCAGCTGGAAAGGCCTGACAGCATATGCATTCCCACCTCTTCCCTTGATACACAAGGTATTACTAAAAATCAAGGAGGAACGTCCAAGGATAATCCTGATAGCTCCAAACTGGCCAAGACAACACTGGTACCCATTGCTGAGGAGCATGTCTCGGGACAAAATGTGGTCAATACCCTGATGCCTTTGATGTTAACTCAGAACAACTACAGCATCATGCATCCAAACCTAAAACGTTGCAGCTGACTGCATGGCACATCACATAGCAGCAACTATTCCAGATCTCTCCCAAAGGGTGAAAGACATTATCCTTGAAGCCCGCAGACCTTCAACAAGAAGGAACTATGCAGGGAAATGGAAAAGGTTTGTCATTTGGAGTGCTGAAAGAGGGAAGGATGTGTCGAATATAGATATGGCTAACATTCTGGAGTACTTGGCAGAGCTTCTACATACAGGCCTGTCCTATTCCTCCATCAAGATACATGCATCAGCTATTTCAGCAGAATACAGCTTTGATCCACCTGTCTTCTCACATCCTCTACTCAGGCAGTTCCTCAGAGGGATCAAGAATGTAAAACCTCCTAGGAAACCACCACTGCCAGCTTGGGATTTGAACTTTGTGCTAGAAAAGTTGACACTCGCACTTTTTGAACCAGCAGCAACAGCAGACCTACAGCATCTTTCATGGAAAACTGCTTTCCTACTGGCAATAACCTCAGCAAGGAGGGTATCTGAACTTCAGGCCCTAATGGCGGTACAACCCTTCCTAATCTTCCACCAAGACAGAGTGTCCATGAGGACTAATCCTACATTTATGCCTAAGGTGGTATCCAGAGTGTCCTTAAACCAGGCAATCCACCTACCTACCTTCTTCCCAACCCACAAAACAGAGGGAAAGAATGCTGCATACCTTGGATGTACACAGACAGCTACGCTACTACCTGGACAGAACAAAAGTAACAGAAAAACTGAACAGCTTTTTGTAGCCTATGCAACAGGAAGGGAAGGAAAAGCAATTTCCAAACAGACAATCTCCAAATGGATAGGAAATTGCATACGATTCTGTTACTCTTTCCATGGAAAACCAATTCCACAGAACATACGACCTCATTCTACAAGAGCAACAGCCTCTACCACAGCCTTCTTACGAGGAGTGGCAACCAAGGACATTATTGAGGCGGCTACTTGGACCTCCGTGCATACATTTGCCAAGCATTATAATTTACCTCTGTATTCTAGATCCCGAGCAGGGTTTGCCACTGCTGTACTGCAAGGGATCCTAACCACACCATAATCTATTCTTCCTCCTCCCCTAGTTGGCTATGGTATTCTACCCAGTTGTTATGACTGCAGATGCATCCATGAAGGACATAGTACAGTTTTGTGCCTACCATAAATGTAGATGTCCGAACTGGATAGCATCTGCAGTCAGGATTACCCTCCCTCCTTCCCCTCTGTGGTACTCCTAGGGTATTCACCCTCCTAATAGCTAGCTGGTGGGGGGGAGTCTCTTATGGTGTATTTGTTTGTATATATGTACATGCTTATTTTTTGTGTTTGCCTTCTATCCTTTGGGAAACATTGGCATTTTTACCCAAAATTTAGACTTCCAAGAGGGCAACTGGCATCTGGGGCAAGAAACACTGAAGAAAATTGCGTCGGCTGATGCCTTTATACCCGAAGACCAGCAGAGATGACGTCGGGTGAAGTGCGACATCAGCCGAAGCCGGACCCGGACTTTGGAATCCGGCCGACCGAAGGGCTGCCTGACGACAGGACAACCCAGTTGTTATGACTGCAGATGCTATCCAGTTCGGACATCTACATTTATGGTAGGTACAAAACTGTACTTTTCTTCAGATTACTCCTCTGATGATTCAGATAATACAAACCCTCCAGAGGGCCCTTATTCTCCTTATGAGGACTCTGATGCAGAAGACTCCATTCCTTCTGCCTCTCCGCCTGAGGAATTTTCTTTTGGGGAAACCTTGCATGCTATGAGGGAACAATTTCAATGGCAGGGCCAGGATTTTTCAGACTCTAGGGAAAAGGCTTAGGACCTTTTTGCATTTGCCACAGCATAGGCCTTTAGCCATTCCTCCAGTACTTACTGTTGTGGATGATGCATTTAATGATGCTTGTACTGCTCCTGATTCTCTTCCTCCGGCCCCTGCTAAGCCCGACAGGTACTACAGGGTTCCGGACACACATTATCATTTGTATAAGGCTCCTTTTGCAGATCCTGAATCTATCTCCCAGGGACACAAGGCTGTAGCAGCTACCTCTGCCAAAACCCCTCCCTCTGAAAGGGAATCTAGGGCCTTAGAGATGGGGTAAAAAAGTTTATACTTCTGCTACCCTTTCGGCTAGGGCCTTAAACTGTCAATTCCACATGATTCAGTATCAGGAATTTATGTTAGATCAGTTAACTAAAAAACTGTCCTCGTCTGAACCATTAGACAAAAAATCTGTTCAGGAAATGGTACATAACATTCAGCAGGTCAGTAATCATTCCTTAAAATGCGGCTATGATGCACTGGAGGCTTCCTTTAGATCAGCTATGACTGGTACAGTGATCAGAAGACATGCATGGTTAAAAGGGCAGTCCTTACCAGACCATGTTAAATCAAAGCTCCTAGATGCTCCCATGGATAAGCTCAATTTGTTTGGCTCCCCTGCACAGCAGGTGCTGAAGAAGGTGGAAGAGAAAGCAAAATCTGTCCAGGCAGTCAAGGATTTCTTACAGGTCCAGCCTCCAAGGTTTAGTAGGAACTGGCCTTCCAAGAATTGGTCCTTTCCAGACACCTCCAGAGCTCAGAGAGGCAGGAATAGGCCCAAGAGGCAGGGGTCAATCCAGAGGTGCCTACAGGGGACGTCAGTGGCAGCCTAACAACCAGCGAAGTACTGCCACAGATCCAGCCACCACCACTACCACAGGACAATCACAGTGACTTGGCTCTGAGACCGCCTACCAGGGAACAACTAGAAGCACCCTTAGGCGGAAAACTAGCCTTATTTTCAGTAAACTGGCATCACATCACAGGAGACAAATGGATTTTACAGACAATAGACCAAGGTTACAGGTTTCACTTCCATACTCTACCAAGGAAGAGAGGAATGCCAAACCTACCTCCAAATCAGAAGACAAAAGCTCTAGAACAAATACACCACTTACTAAGGATGAGAGCTATAGAAAGGGTACCGTCTATGGAACAAGGGCAAGGATTTTACTCCAGACTTTTCCTGGTGCCAAGAAAAGAAAACCAATGGAGACCTATTCTCGACCTGTCCGCTCTAAACACATACCTCATTGTTCCAAAATTCAAAATGCTGACCCTACAGCAGCTTCTTCCCATGCTGGGCAAGGAGTCTTGGCTGGTAACTCTAGATCTCAAGGAGGCATACCTGCACGTCCCCATACGACCAAATTGCAGAAGATACCTCAGATTTCTTGCAGGATCAGAGCATTATCAATTCTCAGCATGGCCCTTTGGCTTATCTACTGCTCCCAGAGTATTCACGAAATGCCTGGCATCAGTAATTGCTCATTGCAGGCTTCAGGGAATTCAAATTTACCCTTACCTGGACGACTGCCTGTTACAAGCGGACAACAAAAACAAATTAGCAAAAGATTTGAAAAAGGTCATTCATCTACTACAAGCCCTGGGATACACAGTCAATATAAAAAAGTCAAGGCTGATACCATCCCAAAGGATAACTTTCTTGGGTGCAGAGCTGGACACATCAAATCAAATGGCATCCCTCACAGCAGAGAAACAGAAGCACCTTCCTCTCTATTTCATGGCATTAACAAAGCAGAACCAGCTAACAGCAAGGAAAGTCCTGCAAGCCCTGGGTTACATGGCATCCTGCATAATATTGATTCCACATGCCAGACTACATATGAGAAAGTTACAATGGTACCTAAGGAATTTATGGTCTCAGCACAAGCACAGCCTAGAAACCCAAATTCCAATAATTCCATGCCTGAAGCAAGAATTCCAATGGTGGGCTCAGGCCTGTCAATTGAACAAAGGGCTGCCCTTCCACAGCACTCAACCAAGCCAGACTATCACAACGGACGCCTCAGACCTCGGTTGGGGGGCACACATGCTGGACAAGTGCATACAAGGCTTATGGAGTCAAGACCAGCTGAACCTACACATAAATCAAAAGGAGATGCTGGCAGTAAAACTGGCAATTCAGACATTCAGACCATTTCTTCAACAGGGTCAACTGCTGATAAGGACGGACAACACCACAGTTATGTGGTACATCAACAAACAGGGAGGCACACATTCATATCCTCTATGCCGGATGGCAATGGACCTCTGGAATGTGGCCCTGAGCTTCAACATTCAGTTACAAGCAATATTTGTACCAGGAAAAGAAAATATACTAGCAGACATCCTAAGCAGAACTACCACGGATGCCCACGAATGGATGCTGCATCCCGACATCTTCAAATCCATTACAGGGAAATGGGGACTACCAGAAATAGACTTATTCGCATCCCCACACAACCACCAATTGAAAAAATTCTGCACGAGGGCATACCACCCACTTGCTTGGAAGGTGGACTCCCTATCTTTCAGTTGGAAAAACCTGACAGCATATGCATTCCCACCTCTTCCTTTGATGCACAAGGTGCTATTGAAGATCAAAGAAGACCGTCCAAGGATCATCCTGATAGCTCCAGACTGGCCGAGGCAGCATTGGTACCCATTACTGAGGAGCATGTCTCGGGAACAAATATGGCCTCTGCCCCTAGTTCCCTTACTGTTAACACAGAACAACTTCAAAACCCTGCATCCAAACCTAAAAACACTGCAGCTGGCTGCCTGGAACATTGCATAAGACAAAATAACCCAGATTTATATCAAAGGGTTAAAGACATTATCTTGGAGGCTCGCAGACCCTCAACAAGGAAAACTTATACAGCAAAATGGAAAAGATATCTCATTTGGAGTGCAGCAAAAGGAGAAAATGTGTCACTGGTAAACATAGCTAACATCCTGGAATACTTGGCAGAGCTTTTCCACAATGGCCTGTCCTATTCTTCCATTAAGATTCATGCATCAGCTATTTCAGCAGAATACAACATGGACCCTCCAGTCTTCTCACATCCTCTACTCAGGCAGTTTCTGAGAGGAATTAAAAATGTAAAACCACCAAGGAAGCCACCATTGCCCGCATGGGACTTGAACTTTGTGCTAGAAAAGTTGACACTCCCTCCTTTCGAACCAGCAGCAACAGCAGAATTACAGTACTTATCATGGAAAACTGCTTTCCTGCTTGCAATCACTTCAGCAAGAAGGGTTTCTGAACTACAGGCATTAATGGCAGTGCAGCCCTTCCTTATCTTCCATCAAGATAGAGTGTCCATGAGAACTAATCCTACTTTTATGCCAGAGGTGGTCTCCAGGGTATCTTTAAACCAAGCTATCCACCTGCCTACATTCTTCCCCAACCCACAGAACAGGGGAGAAAGACTATTACATACCTTGGATGTACATAGGCAATTGCGCTACTACCTGGACAGGACCAAGAGCAATAGAAAAACTGACCAGCTACTGGTAGCATATGCAACAGGAATGGAAGGAAAAGCAATTTCAAAACAGACAATCTTTAAGTGGATAGGAAATTGCATTAGATTTTGTTACTCTTACCATGGAAAGACAACTCCAGAAAACATCAGACCTCACTCCACAAGGGCTACAGCCACTACTACAGCCTTTTTACGAGGAGTGGCTACCAAAGACATTTTAGAGGCTGCTACTTGGAGCTCCGTGCATACATTTGCCAAGCATTATAATCTACCCTTATACTCCAGATCCCGAGCAGGTTTTGCCACTGCTGTTTTGCAAGGGATCTTAACTACACCATAATCTTATTTTTCCTCCTCCCCCAGTTTGGCTATGGTATTCTACCCATTTGTTAGGACTGCAGATGCATCCTTGAAGGACATAGTACAGTTTTGTACCTACCATAAATGTAGATGTCCGATGTATGCATCTGCAGTCAGGATTACCCTCCCTCCTTCCCCTCTGTGGTACTCCTAGGGTATTTGCCCATCTTCTAGCTAGCTGGGGGAATCTATTATGGTGTATTTGTTTGTATATATGTATATACATGTTTATTTTTATTTGCTCTCTTATTTGGAAACTTTTACATTTATCCAAATTTAGCCTTCCTAGAGGGCACCTGGCATCTGGGGCAAGAAACACTGAGGAAAATGGCATCGGCTGATACCTTTATACCCGAAGAACTGCAGCTATGACGTCGGGTGAAGTGCGACATCAGCCGAGGCCAGACCCAGACTTTGGAATCCGGCCGACCGAAGGGCTGCCTGACGACAGGACAACCCATTTGTTAGGACTGCAGATGCATACCTCTCGGACGTCTACATTTATGGTAGGTACAAAACTGTACTTTTTGGATGTTCTTTTAGAAGCTAGGCGGCCTAGCATTAGAAAATCTTATGCTTCTAAATGGAAAAGATTTTGTGTTTGGATGCAGGATCGAGGTTCTCATCCTCTTTTGCCTGATATTTCCTCCATTTTACTTTACCTGTCAGACCTTTTGCTTAAAGGCCTCTCCTTTTCCTCCATCAAAATTCATGCTTCTGCTATCTCGGCTCATTTCAACACTGATCCTCCCATCTTTTCTCACCAGCTGGTGAGACAATTTTTGAGAGGGGCTAAGAATCTAAGACCTCCCAGAACTCCTCCTGTTCCTGCTTGGGATCTTAATTATGTCTTGGAGAAACTTACTTTGCCTCCTTTTGAGCCTGCTGCTTCGATATCAAGTTCTTATCCTGGAAGACAGCTATTTTATTAGCATTGACTTCTGCCAGAAGGGTTTCAGAGTTGCAAGCTCTCATGGCTGTGGAACCATATATTATCTTCCACCAAGACAGAGTTTCCTTGAGGACCAATCCTACATTTATGCCTAAGGTGATTTCTAAGGTGGCTCTAAATCAGACTATTCACCTTCCTACCTTCTTTCCAAATCCTCAAAATAAAGGAGAAAGGATCTTACATTCATTGGACGTACACAGACAACTACGCTTTTACCTGGACAAAACTAAAGATTTCAGAAAATCGGATCAATTGCTTATCTCTTATGCCTCCAGTTCTCTAGGTAAGGCTATTTCTAAACAAACTATTTCCAAATGGATTGCTCATGGAATAAGGTTTTGTTACTCTCACTATGGGAAACAGATTCCAGGTATTGTTAGAAGTCATTCTACTAGAGCAGCTGCCACTTCAGCAGCTTTTCTCAGAGGAGTTCCTACCAAGGACATTTTGGAGGCTGCCACTTGGAGTTCAGTGCATACTTTTTTTAAGCACTATAATCTCCCTTTGTATTCTAAGTCTAGGGCAGGCTTTGCCTCTGCTGTTTTGCAGGGTCTTCTAACTGCCCCTTCTTCTGCATAACCTCCTCCCTCATTCACAGCTTTGGGATTCTACCCTACAGTTATGACTGCAACAGTGAAACATGAAGAACATAGTACAGTTGTGTACACCTACCATAAATGTAGATGTTCGAGTGTCTTCACTGTTGCAGTCGGTGTTTCCCTCCCACCAATCCCCTCTTATTTTTGCTTGTTCTCTCTTCTACTTCCTTTGTGGTGTATTTGTGTTTCTTTTTGGACACCTTTTGGTTATTTTGGGGGCTTCTGACATCTGGGGCAAGAAAGGCTGGAGAAGATGGCGTCGGCTGTCGGCTTTATACCTCTACGTTCTGACGTCAGGGTACTTGCTGGTACAGCCGACGCCAGACCCAGACTTTGGAATTCTGGCCGACCTCGGGCTGCCTGCCGGCAGGAATACCCTACAGTTATGACTGCAACAGTGAAGACACTCTAACATCTACATTTATGGTAGGTGTACACAACTGTACTATCCTTCCGTACCAGTCCATCCTCCTAACAGAGAGTCCAGGACTATGGACAGGTATGGTAAGTGGATGTTTTCCTCAGCGACATTTGCTATGCGTTCGCTGAATTATTTATGTCACTTCACCAGACTTCAAAGGGACATCCTTAAAGAATTAGGTGAAGTAGTACAGGATCCTTCAGCAGCAGGGGCTTAGGAAAAGATTGCTTCTCAGCTGGGAATCCTTAACTCCTTAACCAACTCCTCCATGCGGCTCATTTCTTATGCAGCCGATGGGGCGAGTAGAGCTGCAGGCACAGGAGTGGCTCTCAGACGTCAGTCCTGGATGCGGCTCTGTAATTTTGCAGACCCCTTTAAGGCGTCCTTCACAAACTCTCCCTTTGATGGGTCAACTTTGTTTGGCCCTCAGGTGAAGGACACGTTGACCAGGTGTGAGCAAGACAGCAAGACTCTTTCTGCCGTAGGAGTCTGTTTCTCCACCCCTTCTAGGCCTTATCCCGAAGGTCAGAAAGGGGGGAAGATGTGGTTCCAAAAATCTCAGGGAGTCACGCCGGACGCACGTGGTCAGTTACCCCCAGAGGCAGAGGGGGTAATAACAATAGACGCCGCCCTAGGGGCAGAGGGGGTCCGCAAAACCAGGGCAGTAGAGAGCCTCTCTCTGACAAGCCCTTCCAGCATCCCTGAGGTGTTGCCCGACTGTCCACCCTTGGAGGCAGTCGGGGGGAGATTGTAGCTGTACCCTGAAGCCTGGTTTTCCCTCTCTCAAGACAGATGGGTACAGTCGATCATATCTGAGGGTTACAAGATTCCCTTCGAGGAAAGCCCCTTCCCTCCGAAAAAGTTCCCTTCCAGACGTTCCACCCGGTCTAAGGGAAATTGCAAAACTAGAGGTTTCAAAGCTTCTAAAAAAAAGGGCCATCCAGCCAGTTCCAACAGACCATTTAGAGTCCGGAATCTACTCAAGGTTCTTTTTGGTTCCCAAAAAGACGGGAGACTGGAGACGAATATTAGACCTCAGCAGGCTCAACAAGTCTGTCAAAAAGACGAGATTTCGGATGGTCACACTTCAATCGATTTTGCCTTTTCTCGGCAAAGACAACTGGATGTGCTCCATAGACCTTCAGGATGCGTACTATCACATAAAAATCCACAGACGCTCCAGAAGGTTTCTCCACTTTTGGCTGGGGACCAGTCATTTTCAATTCAGAGCCCTGCCCTTTGGTCTCACTACAGCCCCCAGAGTGTTCACCAAATGCATGGCAGTGGTCACGGCTCACCTGAGATGTTTAGGATTCCAGGTGTTTCCGTATCTCGACGACTGGCTCCTCTCAGCCACCACCAGGCATCAACTCATCCGAGCCAGAGACTACACCCTACGTCTCTGCAGTCAATTGGGAATTTCGGTAAACTTCAAAAAGTCCTCCTTATCGCCCTGCCAATCTATTACCTTTATAGGCGCAAATGTAGACACTACTCGGATGTCAGCAAACCTAACAAGTCAGAGAATCCTAGACATCCAAAACCACGTTCGGATCATCCTTGCCAGCAAAAAGGTACAAGCCAGGCTGGTCCTGAAAGTGTTGGGCCTCATGGCAGCTGCCATCACACTTCTTCCTCTGGCCCGTTTTTACATGCGTCTCCTACAGTGGATGTTGTTCACACAATGGTCCTTCCAGCAGCTTCCCATGCATCACAAGATCCTAGTGACACAGACCTGCAAGAACCATCTATCCTGGTGGATTTCCTCTTCTCTAGTCCATCAGGGCAGACCATTTGTTCCCCCTGCCCCGGTAGCCACGGTCACTTCGGATGCCTCCCTGATCGGGTGGGGGGGGCATTATCAGGGCAGGATGGTTCATGGCACGTGGCAACCGTTCGAATACCACCTGCACATAAATGTCCTAGAGATGAGAGCAGTGCTTTTAACGTTGCAAGCCCTCAACGACTTTCTTCCCTTAGGAACTGTTGCAGTTCACACGGACAAACATGTCCATGGTGTGGTACATCAACAAGCAGGGCGGAACCAAGTCCTATCCCTTGTGTCGAGAGGCTCTCAGACTTTGGCAATGGGCGATCTCCTCTCATCGGTTTCTGGTAGCAACGCATATCCCTGGGAAAACCAACATAATAGCGGACAGATTGAGCAGAGCTATACTCATGCCTCACGAGTGGTCTCTCAAGCAATCCATAGTGGAGGAGATTTTTCAGAAGTGGGGCCGCCCATGCTGCGATCTTTATGCTACTCCTCAAAACAGCAAATGCCCAGACTTCTTTTCTCTCTTCCCACTTCCGGGCCATCCCCCCAGAGACGCTCTTACCCAAGATTGGCCCCAGGGACTCCTTTATGCTTTTCCCCCCTTTCCATTGATTCCACAGGTACTCCAGAAAGTGGCTGTTTTGAGAGCCAAAATGATTCTCATTGCCCCTTACTGGCCTCGACAAATTTGGTTCCCGTTCCTTCATCGCCATCTCTTGGTGCAGCCTTGGCATCTGGACCCAGCGCCAGATCTTCTGACCCACTAGTTGGGTCAACTGCACCAGACCGTTCCTTCCCTCAACCTCACAGCTTGGTTGCTCCACTTGCTTCCTTAGCCAGGCTTCCTATGATCTCTAACCCCGTTAGAGACATCATAGTAGCTTCTCTTAAGTCCTCTACCAGGAGGATTTACTCTAGCAAGTGCAAACTCTCCTCCCTTTGGGCGAAAGCTAGGAACATAGATCCCTTTACTGCCCCTGTTCAGTCAGTCTTGGATTTTCTAGCGGAAATTTTTCAATCAGGTTCTTCCTCTTCCACAGTCAAAGTTCAGTTGGCAGCAATCTCGAACTTTCATGTCGGGTTTGCAGACCACAACATTATGTCCCACAAGCTTTGTAAAGCTTTTCTTAAAGGAGTGTTCCTTCTAAAGCCCCCTGTTAGGGATCCTCCACCACAGTGGGACCTAATTTTAGTGCTGACATCCTTGATACTTCCCCCTTTCGAACTGGCTGCTTCATGTTCATTAAAGTTTCTTTCTTGGAAGACACTCTTTCTTGTCGCCATTACCTCGGCTAGAAGAGTGTCGGAACTTCATGCCCTATCTGTTCGTCCCCCTTATTTGGTCTTCCACAAGGACAGGGTATCCTTGAGAACCAATCCATCCTTTTTGCCCAAGGTTGCTTCTAAGACAAATTTAAACCAATCCATTGATCTTCCTGTATTTTTTCCAAATTATTCTAACAGGGCGGAACAAAAATTACATTACCTAGATGTTCACCGCCAACTTAGATATTACTTGGACAGAACGAAGCAGTTTAGGCAATCTGATCAACTCTTCCTTTCTTATGCTGAAAATAAAAAAGGTCTCCCTGTTTCTAAAGTGACCTTATCCAGATGGCTATCTTCCACCATTTCTGACATTTATCAACTTAGGGGCAAACAACTCAGCTCAAAACCTAAAGCACATTCCACAAGAGGCCTAGCCACTTCTACAGCTTTTCAGGCTAGGCTGCCCTTAGATACTATTTGTGCAGCAGCCACTTGGGCCACTTCTCATACCTTTGTTTCTCATTACAAATTGGATTTGGTTTCTCATTACAAATTGGATTTGGCCTCCAGGGATAGGGCAAGCTTTGTTTCCACAGATGTCCTTCAAGGATGCATCTGCAGTCCTAACAAATGGGTTGTCCTGTCGTCAGGCAGCCCTTCGGTCGGCTGGAATCCAAAGTCTGGGTCTGGCCTCGGCTGGTGTCGCACTTCACCCGACGTCATCTCTTCTGGTCTTCGGGTATAAAGGCATCAGCCGACGCCATTTTCCTCAGTCTTTCTTGCCGCGTGGCGCCCGAAGCAGAAGCTGTTCGCAAGTGCCGGTCGGTCAGATCCAGAGTTTAATACTACCGAATACAACTTCGAAGACTTCTAAAAGCCAAGTACCCCGTTGGGGACTCTTTCTTGCCTCAGCCGATATCAGAAAAAGTAAATAACTGTTTAACTTGTGGGAAACAAATACCTCATAAAGATTTCCACTCTTACTGCTTACCTTGTTTAGGCCCAGACCACGACGTAGCAGCTTGTTTAGCCTGTGCTTCCTTCAACCGACCTAACGCTTAGGCGCCGGGTCGGAGTTTGCTGAACAGTTTTTCGGCTCTGACTTTGCGTACATTATGCCGTCGGATCCTCCGACTACCCAAATTGTTAAGAAACGCAAAGAAAAGGACAGACACTCGCGGTCCGCGGTTTCGGCCGAAACCACGGTAAAGCAAACCGCGAGTGTCTCGGTTTCGGCCGAAACCGAGCAAACGGTTCAATCTACAGCCGAATCCATGACTTCTACCGAAGCCCCTTCTACCCTAGCTGAATCGGCCTCTGAAATTTTGCCTACTAATGTGGTTTCTCTAGAGTTATCGGACACCATTCCTTTGGATGTCTCTACCCCAGCACGTGGTGCTGCTAGGCCCCCTGCAGCCATGTCTATAAAGGCCTCTGCCAGGGCTAAAGCAGCCAAAACTGCTAAATCAGTGCCTGTTAAGCCCCCCTCTCACAGGCCCAGCTCCAGTTCACAAATGCTTACTTTGGCAGAGGATCTCATCTCCTTAATAAGAGGATCCCAATCTCACCCAGACAGGCCCTCACAACCTCCAGAAAAGAGACCTAGAGCAGAGCCCTCAGATGACTCTTCTGATGACTCAAACATTACAGACCATCCAGAGGCTCCTCTTTCTACTTATGAAGATTCTGATGCTGAAGAATCTATTCCTTCTGCCTCTCCACCAGAGGAATTTTCCTTTGGGGAAACCTTACATGCCATGCGAGAGCAATTCCAATGGCAGGGACAAGATTTCTCAGATTTAAGAAAAAGGCTTAGGACCTTTTTACACTTACCGCAGCATAGGCCCTTAGCTATACCTCCAGTTCTTCCTGTTGTGGATGATGCATTTAATGATGTTTGCACTGCTCGTGATACTTTACATCCAGCCCCTGCTAAGCCCGACAGGTTCTACAGGGTACCGGACACTCATCACCACTTTTACAAGGCTCCTTTTGCAGATCCGGAGACTATCTCCCAGGGGCCTAAGGCAGTAGCTTCGACCTCAGCTAAAAACCCTCTCCCTTCTGATAGGGAATCCAGGTCCTTAGAGAGATGGGGTAAAAAAGTATACACCTCCGCTACTCTCTCAGCTAGAGCTTCGAACTGTCAGTCTCATATGATCCAATACCAAGAGTTTATGCTTGATCAGTTAACTAAGAAACTGTCCTCTGATGATTCCTTAGATAAGAAATATGTTCTAGAAATGGTGAATAACATTCAGCAGGTTAGTAACCATTCTTTAAAATGTGGCTATGATGCACTGGAGGCTTCATTTAGATCAGCCATGACTGGCACAGTTATAAGAAGGCATGCATGGTTGAAAGAGCAGGTCTTGCCGGATCATGTTAAAGCGAAGCTATTAGATGCTCCTATGGACAAGGTCAGTCTTTTTGGTTCTCCTGCCCAACAAGTAATGAAGAAAATGGAAGAGAAGGCAAAATCTGTACAAATAGTTAAAGATTTCTTACAGGTACAGCCCCCAAGGTTCAGCAGGAACTGGCCTTCCAAAAATTGGTCCTTTCCAGACTCCTCTAAAAATCAGAGAGGCAGGAATAGACGTTCCAGAGGCAGAAATCAATCCAGAGGAGGTGCCTACAGGGGACGCCAGTGGCAAGGCAATAACCAACGAGGCACGGATACAACCACTACCACTGCAACAGGACAATCACAGTGACTTGGTTCTAACACCGCCTACCAGGGAACAAATAGTAGCTCCCTTAGGCGGAAAGTTAGCCTTATTCTCAAAAAACTGGCACTATATCACAAGAGACAACTGGATTTTGCAAACTATAGACCAAGGCTACAGGTTTCATTTCCATACACTACCAGCAAAAAGAGGAATGCCAAACCTGCCACCAAATCAAAAGTCAGAAGCCCTAAAACAAATAGCTCAATTAACAAAGATGAGAGCTGTGGAAAGGGTACCACCTACAGAACAGGGCAAAGGATTTTACTCCAGACTCTTCCTAGTACCAAGAAAAGAGAACAGTTGGAGACCTATTCTCGACCTGTCCGCTTTAAACACATTCATCATTGTTCCAAAGTTCAAAATGCTGACCCTACACCAACTTCTTCCCATGCTGGGCAAGGAGTATTGGCTGGTAACTCTAGATCTCAAGGAGGCATACCTGCACGTCCCCATACGACCAATTTGCAGAAGATACCTCAGATTTCTTGCAGGATCAGAGCATTATCAATTCTCAGCATTGCCGTTTGGCTTATCTACTGCGCCCAGAGTGTTCACGAAATGCCTGGCATCAGTAATCGCTCATTGCAGGCTTCAGGGAATCCAAATTTATCCATACCTGGACGACTGCCTGATACAAGCAGACAACAAAAGCAAGCTGACACAAGACTTACAAAGAGTCATTTGCTTACTACAAGCCCTGGGATACACAGTCAATTTAAAAAAGTCAAAACTGATACCATCCCAGACAATAACATTCTTGGGTGCAGAATTGGACACAGTAAAACAGATGGCATTCCTAACTGCAGAAAAACAAGAACAACTTCCTCTGTACTTCTTGGCACTAGCAAAGCAGAACAAACTAACAGCAAGGAAAGTACTGCAGGCCTTGGGTTTCATGGCATCCTGCATAATCTTGGTCCCCCATGCCAGACTGCATATGAGAAAGCTACAGTGGTACCTAAAGAATTTATGGTCTCAACACAAGCACAGCTTAGAAACCGAAATACCACTAATTCCATGCCTGAAACAAGAGTTCCTATGGTGGGCTCAGACTTGCCAGGCAAACCCAGGATTGTCTTTCCACACCATTCAAGCAAGCCAAACCATCACAACGGACGCCTCAGACCTCGGTTGGGGGGCACACATGCTGGACAAGTGCATTCAAGGCCTATGGACTCCAGATCAACTACACCTGCACATAAATCAAAAAGAGATGCTGGCAGTAAAACTAGCAATCCAGAATTTCAGACCATTCCTCAAAGAGGGCCAAGTGATGATAAGGACAGACAACACCACAGTCATGTGGTACATCAACAAACAGGGAGACACTCATTCATACCCCCTATGCCGAATGACTCTGGACCTGTGGAATATGGCTCTGAGCTACAACATTCAATTACAGGCAATATTTGTACCGGGGAAAAGAAAACATCCTAGCAGACATGCTAAGCAGAACTACCTCGGATGCTCACGAATGGATGCTACACCCGGACATCTTCAAGGCCATCACAAAGAAATGGGGAATGCCACAAATAGACCTATTTGCATCCCCACTCAACCACCAGCTCAAGAAATTCTGCACAAGGACATACCACCCTCTTGCTTGGAAGGTGGACTCTCTATCCTTCAATGGGAAAGGCCTGACAGCATATGCATTTCCACCCCTTCCTTTGATGCACAAGGTACTACTGAAAATCAAAGAGGAACGGCCAAGGATAATTCTGATAGCTCCAAATTGGCCAAGACAACATTGGTATCCATTACTGAGGAGCATGTCTCGGGGGGGAACGTGGACTCTACCCCAGATTCCTTTGATGTTGACTCAGAGCAACTACAACATCTTGCATCCAAACCTGAAAACTCTGCAACTCACTGCCTGGAACATTACATAAGAGCATCTAACCCAGATTTATCCCAAAGGGTTAAAGACATTATCCTTGAGGCCCGCAGACCTTCTACTAGAAGGAACTATGCAGGAAAATGGAAAAGGTTTGTCATTTGGAGTACGGAAAGAGGGAAAGATGTGTCAAAGGTAGATATTGCCAACATCCTGGAATATTTTGCAGAGCTCCTACATACTGGCCTGTTCTATTCCTCCATCAAGATACATGCATCAGCTATTTCTGCAGAATACAGCCTCGATCCCCCTGTCTTCTCGCATCCTCTACTCGGGCAGTTCCTCAGAGGAATTAAGAATGTAAAACCTCATAGGAAACCACCATTACCAGCATGGGACTTGAATTTTGTGCTAGAAAAATTGACACCCCCTCCATTCGAACCAGCAGCAACAGCAGATCTTCAACACCTATCCTGGAAAACTGCTTTCCTACTGGCAATTACTTCAGCAAGAAGGGTTTTGGAACTACAGGCTTTAATGGCAGTACAACCCTTCCTAATCTTCCATCAAGATAGAGTGTCCATGAGAACTAATCCTACATTTAGGCCTAAGGTGGTATCCAGACTGTCTCTAAACCAGGCAATCCACCTACCTACCTTCTTTCCCAATCCACAGAACAAAGGGGAAAGACTGCTGCATACCTTGGATGTACATAGACAGTTGCGCTACTACCTGGACAGAACAAAGGGCAATAGAAAAACTGACCAGCTCCTAGTAGCCTATGCAACAGGAAGGGAAGGAAAAGCAATTTCCAAACAGACAATCTCCAAGTGGATAGGAAATTGCATAAGATTCTGTTACTCCTATCATGGAAAGCAAATTCCACAGAACATAAGGTCTCATTCTACAAGGGCTACAGCCACTACCACAGCCTTCTTACGAGGAGTGGCTACCAAGGACATTATTGAGGCTACTACTTGGACCTCCGTGCATACATTTGCCAAGCATTATAACTTAAACCTCTATACTCTAGATCCCGAGCAGGGTTTGCCACTGCTGTGTTGCAAGGGATCCTAAGTACACCATAATTCTTATTCCTCCTCCCCTAGTTTGGCTATGGTATTCTACCCATTTGTTAGGACTGCAGATGCATCCTTGAAGGACATAGTACAGTTTTGTACCTACCATAAATGTAGATGTCCGAACAGGATAGCATCTGCAGTCAGGATTACCCACCCTCCTTTCCCTCTGTGGTACTCCTAGGGTATTGCCCACCTAATAGCTAGCTGGGGGGGATCTCTTATGGTGTATTTGTTTGTATATATGTACATACATGCATATTTTTTGTGTTTGCCTTCTACTTTTTGGGAAACATTGGCATTTTACCCAAAAATTTAGCTATCCAAGAGGGCTACTGGCATCTGGGGCAAGAAACCCTGAGGAAAATGGCGTCGGCTGATGCCTTTATACTCGAAGACCAGCAGAGATGACGGGTGAAGTGCGACACCAGCCGAGGCCAGACCCAGACTTTGGAATCCGGCCGACCGAAGGGCTGCCTGACGACAGGACAACCCATTTGTTAGGACTGCAGATGCTATCCTGTTCGGACATCTACATTTATGGTAGGTACAAAACTGTACTTTCTCAAGAGTCTGTTCCATTGAGCCACCCAGGATAGAGGTGCTAGGGACGCAGTCCCATCCAGCAAGAATGAAGGCGAGATTGACAACTTAACATTTAGAAGTTATGTACCTACCATAACATTCCATGTTAGTTGTCTTCTCTCGCCTTCTTTCTTGCGTCCCTCCCTCCTGTCCCCCTTGCCTGGACAGACCTTGATCTCCCTTTTTCTCTGGAAGATTCTTCTTCCTTGGACACCAGTTAGTTGGCCTTGATTACCTGGTTTCCCTTTACAGCCTTTTAGGCTAGTTGTTCCTCTTTCCTTAGTGGAAAGTTTTTTGGTAGGCAGTTTTTCCTCTAGATACCAAACGAGATCTGGGTAATTACCGCCTTGCATCATGGGATATGGGGCTGCCTCGAGCTGGTAAAAGTGACTCGAGCTTAGCAAGTGCCGAGTCGGAGCCGAGGATCGGCTCCGAACCAATCCAGCAAGAAAGAAGGCGAGAGAAGACAACTAACATGGAACGTTATGGTAGGTACATAACTTCTAATTTGCCTCCCCTCAGAACTACCAATTGGACAAATTCTGCACAAGGACTCCCCACAGTCAAGCTTGGAAAGTGGATGCCCTGTTCTTTACCTGGGAAAGCCTCTTGGTTTATGCTTTTCCCCCTCTGCCTCTCCTCTCGAAGGTTCTGCTAAAGATCCAACAGGACAAGCCAAGGACAATACTGATTGCACCAGATTGGCCACGCCAGCACTGGTACCCCCTCTTGCGCATAATTTTAGTATGGTCGTTTTTCACGTTGTGGAATAAATGTTATCGTTGGTTCATTTTTACACAGTGGCATTTTAATTTGTGATTTGGAACTGTTGGATGCAAGTAAGCGTTTTTGAGTGGAAGTTACAGTTTCATCAGTTGGACTGAACGCTATTGCATTACTGTTTTCTGTTGTTGACCGTATGGAGGCTGTGCATTCTTAAACAGAAGCACTCTCGCCTATCAAAACAGAGGAAATTAGGAGACTTCAGGCGGAAGTCTCCTTATTGAGAGGCGAAGTGAGTAAGCTTTTGTCTGTATTCACCACGTTCGATATCAGAACTTGTAATGATGCCACTGACTGCAATGTGTTGGTTGAAGTTAATCCAACTATGAATTTAGGGCCCGAACGGGTAGTGCTTCACAGCAACGCACAGAATAAACGTAAAAGGAGTATGGAAGTGGAAGATGAAATTTTATGCAGTAGGGGAGATCCTCTGGTATCCTCTTCACCGGAGATACCTAATGGTCAAGTGCCTAAGGATACAGAGGTTATCGATTTACCATCTTTGCCTCAAAGAACGGAATTGATTAACAGTAAATTACTTTCTACAGACTTCACCTTTGACTTTTCATTTAGTAATCATTTGGATGAAGCAAATAGGATTGGCACCAGGCCAACGATGAAAACAGACTGTGCGTACATATTGTAACACACCAGCGGTCACTAAAAACGTTTGTGGAATTTTAGTATGGTCGTTTTTCACGTTGTGGAGTAAATATTATCATTGGTTCATTTTTACACAGTGGCATTTTCATTTGTGATTTGGAACTGTTGTTTGCAAGTAAGCGTTTTTGAGTGGAAGTTAGTTTCATCTCTTGCGCAGTATGACACTGCTGGAACTGTAGCACCTGCCTCAGACCCCCCTTCCCTGCTGTCACAGCAGGCGGGCCAGATTCTGTACCCTCAGCTTCAAACCCTGAACCTTGCAGCCTGGCTAATTCCTTGAGCTCTCCAATAGCATCCCTCAGTAAGCAGGTGCTAGGTGTCATTCTGGAGGCAAGGAGGCCTAGTACTAGAAAATCCTATGCTGAAAAGAGGAAAAGATACTGTTCCTGGAGCCAGACTCGGGGGATGGGCACAACGGTGCCCAGCTTACCTCATATACTTCAGTACTTAACAGAAATGCTCCACACAGGCCTATTCTTCTCATCAATTAAAATTCATGCCTCTGCCATTTCAGCACATTGTAGTACTGAACCACTCCTCTTCTCTCACCCCCTGCTAAAGCAGTTCCTCAGAGGGACCAAAAATGTAAGACACACCCCCCCCCCCCGAAGAGCCCCTACTCCAACCTGGGACCTTAACTTTGTATTGGAAAAGCTCACTCTACCTTCTTTTGAGCCAGCTGTGACTGCAGAGTTGAAATTCCTTTCTTGGAAAACAGCCTTCCTTCTAGCCATCACTTCAGCAAGAAGAGTGTCTGAATTACAGGCCCTAATGGCAGTGGAACCCTTCAATGTTAAGTTGTCATTCTCGCCTTCATTCTTGCTGGATGGGTTCGGACTTGGCCTATACTATAGCTCGAGAGCTATTTTTACCGGCTCGAGGCAGCCCTATAACCCACAATACCATGGGCTAACTCCCCCGATCTCGTTTACCGCTTCGCTGCGAGGTTGTCTTTTCTTACCGGCTCAGGTCAGTAAGAGATTTATTTTATTTAACTAAAATTTCAGGTAGTTTCTCCAGTTAGTTACCCTTGTTTAGGTCACTACTAAGTGTACAACCCTTTTTGTAGCCCTTTTCCCTTCTCTAGTTAATTTTTATCTTTGGGCCTACGGGCTTTACCTTAGTTTTCCCCACCCCTTATAGTGTCTGTGTGTGTGGGTTTTAGTCAGGTCCTTTAACTTTCTTAATTTTAAGTTGAGTGTGTGTGTGGACTGACTGTGTTTACTGTGGATAGGACTATGTCCAAAGACACTAAGGTCTGTGGATTCAAGAAGTGTGACTCGTGCTGTCAGAAAATGTCTCTGACGGACTGTCACACTTTTTATGTCTATTGCTTGGGGCCTTTACACCTGCATGACTCTTGTTCCATCTGTCACGGGTTTAGTTTGAGTCCTGCAGGAGAGGCATAAGTTCATCCTAAGGGGCTTGTCAAAGGCTGATGACTCCCCGTCCAAGTCTGGCTCGGGGAAGTCTTCAAAAACCGCCAAACCCTCGGCTCCAGCTTCTGAGTCGAGGGCTGGCGTTGTCGAGATGGCTCCGACATCGGTTCCATCCGGATCAGAGGTGGGTAAACTGGTATCCGCTCCCAAACCAGCATCGGAGCCGACCTCAGCGCGCAAGCGCTGTAGATCCCCCTCGATAGACTCCGTCCGATCGGCTCCGAGATCCCCTCTCCTATCAGAGCGGAGTCATAGGACTCACTCATCTAGGTCATCCAGGCTCTCCTATCACGACATCGAGAGGGTGGTCAGTAGGCTCATAAAATCTCAGGCACAAACCCAAATGCTCCAGAGCCCATCACACCAGACTGTGGCTCCTTCGGTACTGCCATAGATTCCTTCTCCGACTCGCCTCTCGAGTTCGGAGCCGGAGTTTGTCGGAACCAGAACCTTACCCACATCGGAGCCAATACTCCCACCTTCGGCTCTGGTGTCGTTGGCTCTGACCTCTTCATTGGTTCCATCCGTGGAGAGGTCTGGGCGCCGGGACTCCATTGACGGCTCCGAGGGGGTGAGTGGCATCGGACCCTTGTCCGACCCCGCTCTCCCTCTCGGAACTTCGGCTCTGGTAAGTTTGGCCCCGACATCATTATCAGTGCCTTCTCTGTCGGTGCCGGGGGCGGTTCCGGTCTCTTCGGAGCCGGGACTAACTTTGGTATCTGATAGGGGAGCCTTCGAGGTGATGAGGGGCGTGCTGGACCCAGTGTCCACTCCAAGGTTAAGTTCTGCAGCTCCTCCCTCTACAGTGCCTGTTACGGTCTATGGCCACCGTCCTATATCTGACAGCAGAGATCCGAAGCATAGGGTACCCACCTTGGGTGTCTCCTCTTCCGAGGGCTCCCCTGAAGTTTCAGGGGAACCCCCTAGGAAATAGTCTCCCCCGAGTCTGTCACATCAGACACCGACTTGGATGAGTCGGAGGGTTCCCCCAGATCCCCCTCTGAGGATGTCTCTTTCTCCGACATCCTAGAGATCCTAAAACAGAGGGGAAATTGGTCCACTCTCAAACCTTCCGGGGACAAGTCGGTTAACCTTGACGCTTTTGGATCCTGCCCTTCCACCTCCTGGGTGTCTCCCCCTTTCGACCCACTAATGGAGGTAGTGGCTAGAAAGGCGTCGGCAGCTCCTGACTCAATGGAACCTACCCCTAGGAGGCCTTCTAAATTTATTTCTGCACCAGAGGGCAAGTCCTTTCTCACCAAAGGCGTTTCAGTTGATGCTCTGGTGGTAGCAGCAGCCACTAAGAAGGAATTGGCTGATCCTTCTGTACCTGTTCATCCTCCTAACAAAGAGTCCAGGACCATGGACAGGTACGACAAGCGGACATTTGCTTCAGCGACCTTTACTATGCGATCGCTGAACTATTTGTCATTTCATCCGCCTTCAGAGAGACCTGCTCAAAGAGCTGGGTGAAACGGTACAGGATCCTTCTGCTGCGGGGTATCAGGAAAAGATAAACTCCCAGCTGGCCACCCTGAACTCCATTGTTAACTCCTCCATACGGCTTATCTGTTACGCAGCAGATGGAGCGAGTAGTGCCGCTGGCACAGGTGTTGCGTTGAGACGTCATGCTTGGATGCGACTCTGTAACTTTGCCGGTCCCTTCAAGGCGTCCTTCACCAACACCCCCTTTGATGGTTCAGAATTGTTTGGACCTCAGGTGAAGAATACCCTCACCAGATGCGAGCAAGATGGTAAGACACACTCTGCCGTGGGAGTCCATTTTTCAACACCTTCTAGACCTTATCCTAAGGGACAGAGAGGTGGAAAGATGTGGTTCCGCAAACCACAGGGAGTCGCGCCTGCCGCACGTGGTGAATTTCCGCCTAGAGACAGAGGGGGGAATAATAAGAGATGCCGCCCTAGGGGCAGAGGGGGGTCCACAGAACCAGGGTTCCAGGGAATCTTTCCCTGACCAGCCCTTTCAACATCCCTGAGAAGCTGCCCAACTGTCCGCCCTCGGAGGCAGTCTGGGGAAGATTATCTCTGTACCCGGAAGCCTGGCAGTCCCTCTCCCAAGACACATGGGTACAGAAGATCATATCCGAGGGTTACAAAATTCCCTTCACTTCCCCTCCGGTACAACCACCAATACCCCTACCAGACGTACCACCCGCACAAAGGGGTCAGGCTCAGCTAGAAATAAAAAAGCTGTTAACAAAAAGAGTCATCCAGGCAGTCCCAGCAGATCAGCTAGGATCCGGAATCTACTCCATATTCTTTTTGGTACCAAAAAAGACTGGAGACCCATTTTGGATCTCAGCAGATTTGAACAACTCTGTACAAAAGACAAAATTTCGGATGGTAACACTGCAGTCCATTCTAACCTTTTTGGGCAGAGACAACTGGATGTGCTCCTTAGACCTCCAGGATGCGTACTATCATATAAAAATACATAGGCGCTCCAGGAGGTTTCTCCGCTTCCGGCTGGGAGCCAGTCATTATCAATTCAGAACACTGCCCTTTGGTCTCACCACAGCCCCCCGGGTGTTCACCAAATGCTTGGCAGTGGTCATGGCTCACCTGAGACAAAAAGGATTCCAGGTGTTTCCATATCTAGACGACTGGCTCATTTCCGCTACCACCAAGCAGCATCTCATAATGGCCAGGGATTACACTATTTAACTTTGCAACAGTCTAGGTATTTCTATAAATTTTGCAAAGTCCTCCTTGTTGCCTTGTCAATGTATAAACTTTATAGGCGCCGTATTAAACACCACAGAAATGTCTGCAACATTACCACCTCAGAGAGTGTCAGACATAAGGCGGAATGTTCAGTCCCTGTTGCAGCCCAACAGAGTTCAAGTCAAGCTAGTATTGAAAGCGTTAGGCCTCATGGCAGCGGCGATTCTTCTACTCCCATTAGCCCGCTTCCACATGAGGCTCCTTCAGTGGATGCTGTTTTCTCAGTGGTCCTTTCAACAGCTACCAATGACTCACAATATTTTGATAACCCCTTCTTGCAAGAATCATCTCTCCTGGTGGATGGTTTCCCCTCAGCTTTTTCAGGGCAGACCCTTTGTCCCCCCCCCCAGTTGCCACGGTGATAACGGATGCCTCCCTGATCGGGTGGGGGGGCATTATCAGGGCAGGACGGTCCAGGGCACATGGCAACAGTCAGAACGCCACCCGCACATAAATGTCCTGGAGATGAGGGCGGTGCTTTTGATGTTGCAAGCCCTTCAGAGCTCTCTTCCCACAGGGATTATAGCAATTCAAATGGACAATATGTCTGTAGTGTGGTACATAAACAAGCAGGGCGGAACAAAGTCCTACCCCTTATGTCGAGAAGCACTCAGACTTTGGCAATGGGCGATTTCCTCTCAACGGTTTCTGATAGCAATGCACATCCCCGGGAAGTCCAATGTCCTAGCGGACAGATTGAGCAGAACTATCCTCATGCCTCACGAGTGGTCTCTAAATCCAGCGGTAGCAGACAGAATATTTCAGAAGTGGGGCCAGTCTTGCTGCGATCTTTTCGCAACTCCTCAAAACAGCAAGTGCCTCGACTTCTTCACACACTTTCCTCTACCAGGCCATCCCCCCAGAGACGCTCTTGTTCACGTTTGGCCCCGGGGTCTTCTATATGCCTTTCCTCCCTTGCCATTGATCCCGTAATTAATTCAGAAAGAAACCGCATTGAGATCCAAAATGATCCTCATTGCCCCGTTTTGGCCTCGACAAGTATGGTTTCCGCTTCTGCACAGTTACCTACTGGAACAGCCTTGGCATCTGGAACCCCTTCCGGATCTGTTGACCCATCTCACGGGCAAGCTGCATCAGTCTCTTCATTCCCTCAACCTCACACCTTGGTTGCTCCACTTCCAGCCTTAGCCAGGCTTCCCCTTATTTCTCCTCCTGTTCATGATATCATTCTAGATTCCCATAAGTCCAATACTAGGAAGACGTATGCGAGTAAATGGAAGCGTTTTTTGCATTGGGCACAAACTAAGTCCCTAGATCCTTTTCATGCACCCATTCATAAGGTTCTAGATTTTCTGGCGGAGCTTTTTCATTCAGGGTCATCATTGGCCACTATCAGGGTACAATTAGCGGCCATTGCTAATTTTCATGTTGGGCTCTCAGAAGCAAATATTATGTCCCACAAACTTTGTAAAGCCTTCCTCGAGGGCATCTTTTTGCTTAGACCACCAGTTAAAGATCCATCTCCACAATGGGATTTGGATTTAGTTCTAACCTCATTGATTCTGCCTCCCTTTGAAACCTGCAGCTTCTTGCTCCCTCAAGCTTCTTTCTTGGAAAACACTGTTTTTAGTAGCTATAACATCTGCCAGAAGGGTATCGGAACTTCAAGCTTTGTCGGTCCGTCCCCCTTATTTGGTCTTTCACAAAGACAGGGTAACTCTCGGAACAAACCCTTCCCTCCTACCGAAAGTGTCCTCGGAAACAAACCTAAACCACTCCATTGACTTGCCTGTCTTCTTCCCAGTCTATGCTAACAGGGCTGAACAGAAATTACATTCATTAGATGTTCATCGCCAATTACGGTATTATCTAGACAGGACAAAACAACTCAGTCAGACCAGCTCTTTATCTCTTATGCTGCAGGAAAGAAAGGGCTTCCGGTATCGAAGGTTACTCTTTCCAGATGGTTGACATCTATTACCTTTGTCTATGAGTTGAGACACAGGCAACTTCTGTCTAGGCCTAATGCTCATTCAACCAGGGCACTATCAACATCAACGGCATTTCAAGCAAGGTTACCACTAGATGCCATATGTGCAGCAGCTACATGGGCTTCCAAACATACCTTTATTGCCCATTACAAACTTGATATAGCCTCCAGAAATAGAGCTGACTTTGGTTCCACCGTACTCGGGAGTCTGTTCCATTGAGCCACCCAGGACTAAGATGCTAGGGACGCTGTCCCATCCAGCAAGAATGAAGGCGAGAATGACAACTTAACTTTAAGAAGTTATGTTCTTACCATAATGTTCCATGTTAGTTGTCTTTTTCTCGCCTTCTTTCTTGCGTCCCTCCCTCCTGCCCCCTAGCCTGGATAGACTTCAGGTCTCTGAGTCCTTCCATTTCTGGAGATCTAATATATTACGTTTTCCCAGTATCCTTAATGTTACTAGCAGGGAGCCCGTACTTGCAAATGAGGATTATGATATGATATTATATTTATACTATGTCTTAGCTTCCAAACGAGATCTGGGGAGTTAGCGCATGGTATTGTGGGTTATAGGGCTGCCTCGAGCCGGTAAAAATAGCTCTCGAGCTATAGTATAGGCCGAGTCGGAGCCGAGGATCGGCTCCGAACCCATCCAGCAAGAAAGAAGGCAAGAAGAAGACAACTAACATGGAACGTTATGGTAAGAACATAACTTCTTATCTTCCATGCAGACAGGGTTTCCCTCAGAACCAATCCTTCCTTTATGCCCAAGGTGGTGTCTAGTGTGGCCCTAAATCAGTCCAATAAAATAAACCAAGCAAGAGCACAGCTGTGGCTACAGCTCTTTTTTCCACATCACATTCTGGTACCTGTGCTCCATCAGCTTTCAAAGAATAACCTCATTACATTCAGTAGCCATTTTATATCCCCCTAATTACAGTGCTAATTAGTTAAATACATTCACTTCCTTTTAATAATGACTTTAATTTCCCAAATGTTAAAGGTGCCTCCACAGATATAAAAGCCATCCCTCACTTTTATAAAGTTGTTAAACATTTTACACATCTCCATTATAAAATTTCTTTGTATAATATATGTAAATAACTTACTTTTTCCATTTCATCATTTTCCATTGAATGTCCTATGTTTATAGTGCCTACCAATGTTTGTTACATCCCACTAACAATGACTAAATGTGCCACTACACTTTTCCTACTAACCTCTTAAAATATATTAATGTAACATACTATTTTTCCTTACCTATTCATCTGTACACAAGTCTTATAAGTCCCAGTTTACTTCCAAATTCAGCCTTCTGGGATATAAAGTACCTAGATTTGTAATAAATAGTAATTTTTGTTTCTAATTTTGCCAATTTGCTTTTGAATGCTTCACTTCCTATATTATCACCCCCCCAAAAAGGTTGTGCCAGTACACTAAAGAAAAAACTGTCAATATCTCCCCCATGTGACGTCTAAGAATGCTCAACAATAGGACTTTCCATACTTTTATTTCTTATGTCACCTAAATGTTCCATTATTCTCAATTTTGCCTTTTTTTTGCCCCTCATACCACTTTATGGGTGTGCATCCACATCCAATGATGTGGACCACACCACATGAATTACATTTAAATTCACTTTTAATCCAAAACTTCTTACAATTTATCATCCAGCCATCTACATTTTTAATCTTACTACATATTTTACAGGCCTCACATGGGAAAGCACTATTCCTATCCCTATTTTTGTCTTCATTCTTCGATTTTAATAACTCTCAAGTTTTTAAACCGACCATAAGAAAAAGTAACTTTTTCTGGGAACAACGTTCCTACCATTTCATCCCTTTTAATAAAAGGCCACCAATTTTCTTACTTTAAATGTCAGTGGAGAAAATGTTGTCACAAAAAATGGGATCCACCTCCATAACCCCTTCTTTATTTTCCTTTGTGTAACCAACATGTCTTCTCACAAAATTGCCCTCATTGCACTTCTTGTCTCCCCTTGTCTCCCCTTAGCTTATTCAAGGCCACCTGCATAATATTCTCACCATGTCCCCTCTTCCCCAATTTTTTCTTTACTTTATCAAATTCACTCCTCAATATACTTTTATCAGTCAACAGGACTAAGCCTCTCAGAAAATCTGAATAGCTGCTAGTTGCCTTTGCTGCAGGGTCAGAGGGGAAGGCCATTTCAAAGCAAACAATTTCTAAATGGATATCCCATTGCATTCATTTTTTCTATAAGCACCATGGAAAACCTACCTCACAGGGGAAGATGACATTCCACCAGGGCTGCATCTACCTCTACAGCCTTTCTCAGAGGAGTCCCTACCAGGGACATCCTAGAAGCTGCTACCTGGAGCTCTGCACATACCTTCACCAAGCATTACCACATGCCTATTTTTTCTAAATCCAGAGTTGGTTTTGCCACTGCAGTCTTGCAGGGCTTAATAGCTGGCCTTAATGCTCTCTAACTTCCTCCTCCCTTCCTTAGCTTTGGGAATCAACCCAAATGTGATTAGTGCAACAGTGAAACACGAAGAACATAGTACAGTTGTGTACACTTACCATGTATGTAGGTGTTCGAGTGTATTCACTGTTGCAGTCCTGGTTACCCTCCCTCCAGCCCCCTGACTTCTCTTGGCTCTACCTTTCCTTCTTGTTTGGTGTTTTTAAGCTTTTTGGTGTATTTGCTTTTTGATGAAGGTGTTCCATAACATATAATTGCTTCCCATTGTGGGTCCACCTGACATCTGGGGCATGAAAAACTGATGTAATGGCATCAGCTGGATGTTTTATATCCCTGACAACCTATCATCATGGAAGAAGAGACAACATCTGATGCAGGAATCCAAGACTCTGGTATTCAGGCTGGCTGAGGGGGATACCTGCAGGCAGATAACCCTAATGTGATGACTGCAACAGTGAATACACTCTAACATCTACATTTATGGTAAGTGTACACAACTGTACTTTTTGGAAGTTGTGGATGATGTTTTCATGGAAAATTCTTTAACTCCTAAATGTCCTTCAAGAATGCAACTGCAGTCAACATATGGGTTGTCCTGCCTCAGGCAGCCCTCGGTCGGCCGAATTCCAAAGTGTGGGTCCGGCATCGGCTGGTGTCGCCTCCTCTCCATCAGAACGGCTGGAGTATAAAGGCATCGGCCGACGCCATCTTCTTCAGTCTTTCTTGCCGCAGTGCCCGAAGCAGAAGCAGTTCGCAAGTGCCGGTCGGTCAGCTCCTGTGTTTTCAGTACCGAAGTCATCTAAAAGCTAAGTACCCCGTTGGGGAACATTTTTTCTTGCCTCAGCCGATGTCAGAACAAATTGAGAAAGTTAATAATTGTTTGTCTTGTGGCAAACAAATACCTCATAAGAACTTCCATTCTCTTTGCCTGCCTTGCCTGGGCCCAGACCACGACGTCTCGGCCTGTGCTTGCTTTAATAAGTGCGCACTCAGGCGCCGGGCAGAATTCGCTGACGACTTTTTCGGTGAATCTTTTGCTTATATCATGCCGTCGGATCAACCGACGACTCAATCTTCCAAAAAACGTAAGGACCGGGACCGACATCCTCGGCCCGCGTCATCTGCCGATACTCCTCCTAAACCCTCCGCGAGTGCTTCGGTCCCGTCGGAAGCGGTAATCCAACCGCTCCAGGCCGACGACACAGCGGTATCTCGTCCTTCGGTCTCTGAGTCCACTCCGGTGCTGGTTGTTGACTTTCCTCCAGAAACCGAGGTTTTGGATCTACCCGACACCATTCCTGTGGACAAGGTTACACCAGCACGTGGGGCAGCTAGGCCTCCTGTATCCATGTCCATCAAGGCCTTTGCACGTGCTAAGGCCGCCAGCCAGGCCAAGGCCCATCCTAAACCTATTGCTCAGGCTCCCTCTTCTGATAAACAAATCATGTCTCTTGCTGCAGATCTAATTTCTCTTATTAGGGGATCTCAGCCTCATCCAGACAGAGGTTCTCAGCCGCCTGCAGAGAAAAGGCCCAGAACTGAGCAGGCAGACAACCTCTCTTCAGATGAAGCCTCTGGGGATTCTGAGCATTCTGATACCCAAGAAGAATCCTTCCAGGCCTATGAGGACTCTGATGCTGAGGAATCAATTCCCTCTGCCTCTCCTCCAGAGGATTTTTCGTTTGGTGAAGTCCTACACTCCATGAGGGAGCATTTTAAATGGCAGGGCCAGGAATTCTCTCACTCCAGGAAAAGGCTACGTACCTTCCTCAAGCTTCCCCAGCACAGGCCTTTAGCTATCCCTCCAGTTATGGATGTCCTGGATGATGTTTTCTCCGACTCCAGTGCTAACCCTGATTCTCTCCCTCCTGCTCCTGTCAAGCCTGACAGATATTATAGGGTCCCTGATACACACAAGCACCTTTTTAAGGCCCATTCGGTGGATCTAGAAACTATTTCACAGGGCCCCAAGGGAGTGGCTACTTCCACTGCCAAGAATCCACTGCCAGCGGATAAGGAAGCTAGATCCCTGGAGAGATGGGGTAAAAAAAGTTTATACCTCCACCACCCTGGCTATGAGGTCACTTAACTGCCTTTTTCATATGTTTCAGTACCAGGATTTTTTACTGGATGACTTGCAGAAAAAGCTAGCCTCCCCTGAGTCTACTGATTTTAAGGCATTGCAGGATCTAGTACATAACACTCAGCAGGTTAACAATCATTTTCTTCAGTGTGGTTATGATGCATTGGAGGCTTCATGTAGGGCGGCTATGACTGGGGCTGTTATACGTAGACATGCTTGGTTGAAGGAACAGCCTCTGCCAGACCATGTTAAAGTAAAGTTACTTGATGCTCCTTTAGAAAAACAGAAGCTTTTTGGTGCTAATGCACAAGATGTGTTGAAGTCCATTGAGGAAAAAGCTAAATCAGTACAGACAGTCAAAGATTTCCTCCAGGTTCAGCCTCCCAGATTCAGCAGGAATTGGCCTTCAAAGAATTGGTCCTTTCCAGACACTGACAAGTTTCAAAGGGGAAAAAACAGGCATGGCCGAGGTAGAGGGCAATCCCGAGGATCCTACAGGGGCCGCCAGTGGCAACCATCAAATCAAAGAAGTGGCACAGGCAGCCCAGCTGCACCAAGTACAACCACAATGACTTGACTTTCTTACCGCCTACAAAGGCTCAAAGAGAAGCACCCTTGGGCGGAAAATTAGCCTTATTCTCAAAAAACTGGCATATCTTAACCAAGGACAACTGGATTCTGGATTTAATAGACAAGGGTTACAGATTCCACTTCCATACTTTACCAATAAGACAAGGCATGCTGAACCTGCCACGTCATCAAAGGGCAGAGGCACTCATTCAAGTTTCAAAGCTGTTAAACATAAATGCAATAGAAAAGGTTCCTCCACAGGAACAAGGACAGGGATTTTATTCAAGACTGTTCCTTGTTCCAAGAAAGGAAAACAAATGCAGGCCTATACTGGACTTGTCTACTCTAAATACTTATCTCACTGTGCCAAAGTTCAAAATGCTGACGATGTCTTTCAAGGATGCATCTGCAGTCCTTACAAATGGGTTGTCCTGTCGTCAGGCAGCCCTTCGGTCGGCCGGATTCCAAAGTCTGGGTCTGGCCTCAGCTGGTGTCACACTTCACCCGACGTCATCTCTGCTGGTCTTCGGGTATAAAGGCATCAGCCGACGCCATTTTCCTCAGTCTTTCTTGCCGTGGCCAAGCAGAAGCTGTTCGCAAGTGCCGGTCGGTCAGATCCAGAGATTACTACTACCGAATACTACTTGAAGACTTCTAAAGCTAAGTACCCGTTGGGGACTCTTTCTTGCCTCAGCCGATGTCAGAAAAAGTGAATAACTGTTTAACTTGTGGGAAACAAATACCTCATAAAGATTTCCACTCTTACTGCTTACCTTGTTTAGGCCCAGACCACGACGTAGCAGCTTGTTTAGCCTGTGCTTCCTTCAACCGACGAACGCTTAGGCGTCGGTCGGAGTTTGCTGAACAGTTTTTCGACTCAGATTTTGCGTACATTATGCCGTCGGATCCTCCGACTACTCAAATTGTTAAGAAACGCAAAGAAAAGGTCCGCGGTTTTGGCCGAAACCATGGTTAAGCAAACCGCAAGTGTCTCGGTTTCGGCCGAAACCGAGCAAACGGGTCAATCTTCAGCCGAATCCATGACTACTACCGAGGCCCCTTCTACCCTAGTTGAATCGGCCTCTGAAGTTTTGCCTACTAATGTGGTTTCTCTAGAATTATCGGACACCATCCCTTTGGATGTCTCTACCCCAGCACGTGGTGCTGCTAGGCCCCCTGCAGCCATGTCTATACAGGCCTTTGCCAGGGCTAAAGCAGCCAAAACTGCTAAGTCTGTGCCTGTTAAGCCCCCCTCTCACAGGCCCAGTTCCAGTTCCCAAATGCTTACTCTGGCAGAGGATCTCATCCCTTTAATAAGGGGATCCCAATCTCACCCAGACAGGGCCTCTCAACCTCCAGAAAAGAGACCAAGAGCAGAGCCCCCTGAGCCATTGTCCTCAGATGACTCTTCTGATGATTCAGACAATACAGACCATCCAGAGGCTCCTTGTTCTACTTATGAAGATTCTGATGCTGAAGAATCTATTCCTTCTGCCTCTCCACCAGAGGAATTTTCCTTTGGGGAAACCTTACATGCCATGAGAGAGCAATTCCAATGGCAGGGACAAGATTTCTCAGATTCAAGAAAAAGGCTTAGGACCTTTTTACACTTACCGCAACATAGGCCCTTAGCTATACCTCCAGTTCTTCCTGTTGTGGATGATGCATTTAATGATGTTTGCACTGCTCCTGATACTTTACCTCCAGCCCCTGCTAAGCCCGATAGGTTTTACAGGGTGCCGGACACTCATCACCACTTATACAAGGCTCCTTTTGCAGATCCTAAGACTATCTCCCAGGGGCCTAAGGCAGTAGCCGACCTCAGCTAAAACCCTCTCCCTTCTGATAGGGAATCCAGGTCCTTAGAGAGATGGGGTAAAAAAGTATACACCTCTGCTACTCTCTCAGCTAGAGCTTTGAACTGTCAGTTTCATATGATCCAATACCAAGAGTTTATGCTTGATCAGTTAACTAAGAAACTGTCCTCTGATGATTCCTTAGATAAGAAATATGTTCTAGAAATGGTGAATAACATTCAGCAGGTTAGTAACCATTCTTTAAAATGTGGCTATGATGCACTGGAGGCTTCATTTAGATCAGCCATGACTGGCACAGTTATAAGAAGGCATGCATGGTTGAAAGAACAGGTCTTGCTGGATCATGTTAAAGCAAAGCTATTAGATGCTCCTATGGATAAGGTCAGTCTATTTGGTTCTCCTGCCCAACAAGTAATGAAGAAAATGGAAGAGAAGGCAAAATCTGTACAAACAGTTAAACATTTCTTACAGGTGCAGCCCCCAAGGTTCAGCAGGAACTGGCCTTCCAAAAATTGGTCCTTTCCAGACTCCTCTAAAAATCAGAGAGGCAGGAATAGACGTTCCACAGGCAGAAATCAATCCAGAGGAGGTGCCTACAGGGGACGCCAGTGGCAAGGCAATAACCAATGAGGCACAGATACAACCACTACCACTGCAACAGGACAATCACAGTGACTTGACTCTGACACCGCCTACCAGGGAACAAATAGCAGCACCCTTAGGCGGAAAGTTAGCCTTATTTTCAAAAAACTGGCACTATATCACAAGAGACAAGTGGATTTTGCAAACTATAGACCAAGGCTACAGGTTTCATTTCCACACCTTACCAGTAAGAAGAGGAATGCCAAACCTACCACCAAATCAAAAGACAGAAGCCCTAAAGCAAATAGCTGAATTAACAAAGATGAGAGCTGTGGAAAGGGTACCACCTACAGAACAGGGCAAGGGATTTTACTCCAGACTCTTCCTAGTACCAAGAAAAGAGAAAAGTTGGAGACCTATTCTCGACCTGTCCGCTTTAAACACATTCATCATTGTTCCAAAATTCAAAATGCTGACCCTACAGCAGCTTCTTCCCATGCTGGGCAAGGAGTATTGGCTGGTAACTCTAGATCTCAAGGAGGCATACCTGCACGTCCCCATACGACCTATTTGCAGAAGATACCTCAGATTTCTTGCAGGATCAGAGCATTATCAATTCTCAGCATTGCCCTTTGGCTTATCTACTGCGCCCAGAGTGTTCACGAAATGCCTGGCATCAGTAATCGCTCATTGCAGGCTTCAGGGAATCCAAATTTATCCATACCTGGACGACTGCCTGATACAAGCGGACAACAAAAGCAAGCTGACACAAGACGTACAAAGAGTCATTTGCTTACTACAAGCCCTGGGATACACAGTCAATTTAAAAAAGTCAAGACTGATACCATCCCAAACAAGAACATTCTTGGGTGCAGAATTGGACACAGTAAAACAGATGGCATTCCTAACTGCAGAAAAACAAGAACAACTTCCTCTTTACTTCTTGGCATTAACAAAGCAGAACAAACTAACAGCAAGGAAAGTACTGCAGGCCTTGGGCTTCATGGCATCCTGCATAATCTTGGTCCCCCATGCCAGACTGCATATGAGAAAGCTACAGTGGTACCTATAGAATTTATGGTCTCAACACAAACACAGCTTAGAAACCGAAATACCACTAATCCCATGCCTGAAAGAAGAGTTCCTATGGTGGGCTCAGGCATGCCAGTCAAACCCAGGTTTGTCCTTCCACAACATTCAAACAAGCCAAACCATCACAACGGACGCCTCAGACCGCGGTTGGGGGGCCCACATGCTGGACAAGTGCATTCAAGGCTTATGGACTCCAGATCAGCTGCACCTGCACATAAATCAAAAAGAAATGCTGGCAGTAAAACTAGCAATCCAGAATTTCAGACCATTCCTCAGAGGGCCAATTGATGATAAGGACAGACAACACCACAGTCATGTGGTACATCAACAAACAGAGAGGCACTCATTCATACCCCCTATGCCGAATGGCTCTGGACCTATGGAATATGGCTTTGAGCTACAACATTCAATTACAGGCAATATTTGTACCGGGAAAAGAAAACATCCTAGCAGACCTGTTAAGCAGAACTACCTCGGATGCTCACGAATGGATGCTACACCCGGACATCTTCAAGGCCATCACAAAGAAATGGGGAATGCCACAAATAGACCTATTCGCATCCCCACTCAATCACCAGCTCAAGAAATTCTGCACAAGGACATATCACCCACTTGCTTGGAAGGTGGACTCTCTATCCTTCAATTGGAAAGGACTGACAGCATATGCATTTCCACCTCTTCCTTTGATGCACAAGGTACTACTGAAAATCAAAGAGGAACGTCCAAGGATAATTCTGATAGCTCCAAATTGGCCAAGACAACATTGGTATCCATTGCTGAGGAGCATGTCTCGGGGGGAAACGTGGACACTGCCCCTGATTCCTTTGATGTTAACTCAGAACGACTACAACATCCTGCATCCAAACCTGAAAACTCTGCAACTGACTGCCTGGAACATTACATAAGAGCAACTAACCCAGATTTATCCCAAAGGGTTAAAGACATTATCCTTGAGGCCCGCAGACCTTCAACAAGAAGGAACTATGCAGGAAAATGGAAAAGGTTTGTCATTTGGAGTACTGAAAGAGGGAAAGATGTGTCAAAGATAGATATTGCCAACATCCTGGAGTATTTGGCAGAGCTTCTCCATACAGGCCTGTCCTATTCCTCCATCAAGATACATGCATCAGCTATTTCTGCAGAATACAGCTTCGATCCCCCTGTCTTCTCACATCCTCTACTCAGGCAGTTCCTGAGAGGAATTAAAAATGTAAAACCTCCTAGGAAACCAACATTACCAGCATGAGACTTGAACTTTGTGCTAGAAAAATTGACACTCCCTCCATTCGAACCAGCAGCAACAGCAGATCTTCAACACCTATCCTGGAAAACTGCTTTCCTACTGGCAATTACTTCAGCAAGAAGGGTTTCGGAACTACAGGCTTTAATGGCAGTACAACCCTTCCTAATCTTCCATCAAGATAGAGTGTCCATGAGAACTAATCCTACATTTATGCCTAAGGTGGTATCCAGAGTGTCTCTAAACCAGGCAATCCACCTACCTACCTTCTTTCCCAATCCACAGAACAGGGGGGAAAGACTGCTGCATACCTTGGATGTACATAGACAGTTGCGCTACTACCTGGACAGAACCAAGGGCAATAGAAAAACTGACCAGCTTCTAGTAGCTTATGCAACAGGAAGGGAAGGAAAAGCAAATTTCAAACAGACAATCTCCAAGTGGATAGGAAATTGCATAAGATTCTGTTACTCCTACCATGGAAAGCAAATTCCACAGAACATAAGGCCTCATTCTACAAGGGCTACAGCCACTACCACAGCCTTCTTACGAGGAGTGGCTACCAAGGACATTATTGAGGCTGCTACTTGGACCTCCGTGCATACATTTGCCAAGCATTATAACTTACCTCTATACTCTAGATCCCGAGCAGGGTTTGCCACTGCTGTTTTGCAAGGGATCCTAACTACACCATAATTCTTCTTCCTCCTCCCCCCCTAGTTTGGCTATGGTATTCTACCCATTTGTAAGGACTGCAGATGCATCCTTGAAGGACATAGTACAGTTTTGTACCTACCATAAATGTAGATGTCCGAACAGGATAGCATCTGCAGTCAGGATTACCCACCCTCCTTCCCCTCTGTGGTACTCCTAGGGTATTGCCCACCTAATAGCTAGCTGGGGGGGATCTCTTATGGTGTATTTGTTTGTATATATGTACATACATGTTTATTTTTTGTGTTTGCCTTCTACTTTTTTGGAAACATTGGCATTTACCCAAAAATTTAGCTATCCAAGAGGGCAACTGGCATCTGGGGCAAGAAACACTGAGGAAAATGGCGTCAGCTGATGCCTTTATACCCGAAGACCAGCAGAGATGACGTCGGGTGAAGTGTGACACCAGCTGAGGCCAGACCCAGACTTTGGAATCCGGCCGACCGAAGGGCTGCCTGACGACAGGACAACCCATTTGTAAGGACTGCAGATGCTATCCTGTTTGGACATCTACATTTATGGTAGGTACAAAACTGTACTTTGCAGCAACTCCTTCCCATGCTGGGCAAAGTGTCTTGGCTGGTCACTCTGGACCTCAAGGAGACATACCTGCATGTCCCAATCAGACAAAGCTGCAGAAGATACCTCAGATTTCTTGCAGGGACAGAGCATTATCAATTCTCAGCATTGCCGTTTGGCTTATCTACTGCGCCCAGAGTGTTCACAAAATGCCTGGCATCAGTAGTGGCACACTGCAGACTCCAGGGGATTCAAATCTACCCCTACCTGGACGACTGCCTCATACAAGCAGACAACAAACAAACCTTGATTGCAAACTTGGACTATGTCATTCAATTACTACAGGCCTTGGGATACACAGTCAACATTCAGAAATCAAGACTCCTGCCATCCCAACAAATTATTTTCCTAGGAGCCAAGCTGGACACAAACACACAAATGGCTTTTCTCACAGAGGAAAAACAACAGCAGTTACCAGAGTACTTCAAAGGCCTAGCAAAGTTCTCCCAGCTGACTGCAAGGAAAATCCCGCAGGCCCTGGGGTTCATGGCATCTTGCATTCTTCTGATACCTTTGGCAAGACTTCATATGAGAAAGCTGCAATGGTACTTAAAAAGCCTATGGTCCCAACACAGCCAAAGCCTAGAGGACGTAATCCCACTCATTCCATGTCTGCAAAGAGAACTTTTGTGGTGGGCTCAAGCAACTCCGTTAAACAAAGGCATGTCTTTCAACAAACCTCAACCAGGTCAAATGATTACAACAGACGCCTCAGACCATGGATGGGGGGCGCACATGGAAGGCAGATGCATTCAAGGTCAGTGGACACCAAGGGAAAGGCATCTGCACATAAACCAAAAAGAGATGTTGGCAGTGATGCATGCAATCGAGAATTTCGGAAAATCACTTCAACAAGGACATTTTCTAATAAGGACAGACAACACCACGGTGATGTGGTATATAAACGAGCAGGGAGGCACTCATTCTTATCCCCTCTGCAGACTAACAATGATTCTCTGGGAAAAATCCCTGAGTCTGAAGATACATTTGCAATCCCAGTTTGTGCCAGGCAAGGACAATGTTCTGGCAGACCAGCTGAGCAGGAATTTCTTGGATCCGCACGAATGGAAGCTGCATCCTCACATTTTCTCACAAATAACAAGGACATGGGGAAGACCGGACATAGATCTCTTTGCTTCTCACATGAATCATCACCTGGAAAAGTTCTGTACAAGGACCCACCATCCTCTAGCCTGGAAAACGGATGCTCTCTCCTTCAGCTGGAAATCCCTTACAATTTATGCATTCCCTCCTCTACCACTGCTGACCAAGGTGACACTAAAGATCAAAGCAGAACAACCAACAGGCATTTTGATAGCTCCAGATTGGCCAAGGCAGCACTGGTACCCATTGCTGTTGAGCATAACTCGGACCAAGCCGTGGCCTCTGCCTCTATGTCCTCTGCTTCTAACACAGCACAATTACAGGACTGTTCATCAAAACCTGAAAACATTGCATCTGACAGCCTGGAGGTTACCATAACTCCTTCCGATATCTCTCTTTCCAAAAAAGTTCAAGAGATCTTACTGGAAGCACACAGACCTTCCACCAGAAAAACCTATTCAGCCAAATGGAAGAGATTCATCATCTGGAATGCTAACAGGGGTCAGGATACAACAGTCTTGAGAATACCTCAGATACTGGAATACTTGGCAGAAATGTTTCATACTGGCCTCTCATATTCTTCCATAAAGATTCATGCCTCAGCAATCTCAGCAAAATACAATTGTGATCCGCCTGTGTTTTCACATCCTTTGCTAAGACAGTTCCTGAGAGGGATAAAGAATATCAAACCCCCCAGGAAACCGCCAGTACCTGCATGGGACCTCAATTTCGTCTTGGAAAAATTAACTCTTCCTCCCTTTGAACCAGCAGCAACTTCAGAAATGCAATTTCTCTCATGGAAAACGGTTTTCCTATTGGCTATCACATCAGCAAGAAGAGTCTCAGAGATATAGGCACTCATGGCAGTACCTCCTTTCCTCATTTTTCATCAGGACAGAGTCTCTCTAAGAACCAATCCTTCATTCATGCCAAAAGTAATTTCCAGGGTGTCTCTAAATCAAGCCATTCACCTGCCAACTTTCTTCCCCAATCCTCAAAACAGGGGGGAAACACTGCTGCATACTTTGGACATACACAGACAACTACGCTACTACTTGGACAGAACTAAGGCCACCAGAAAGTCTGACCAGCTGTTTGTAGCCTATGCTGCTGGAGTACAAGGAAAAGCAATCTCCAAACAAACAATTTCAAAATGGATTGGACACTGCATCAGATTTTGCTATTCTTTTCATGGAAAAGGTGTGCCAACCAATATTAGGCCACACTCCACCAGAGCTATAGCCACATCCACAGCTTTCCTAAGAGGAGTGTCTACAAAGGACATTCTAGAGGCTGCTACATGGAGCTCCGTGCATACATTTACCAAGCACTACAACCTGCCTTTATACTCCAGATCCCGAGCAGGCTTTGCTTCGGCAGTCCTGCAGGGCATTTTAGCTACACCATCACTTACTTAGTTCCAACCACCCCCAGTTTGGCTATGGTATTCAACCCATATGTTATGACTGCAGTTGTATTCTTGAAGGACATAGTACAGTTTTGTACCTACCATAAATGTAGATGTCCGATAGATATGCAACTGCAGTCGGATTTTCCCACCCTCCTACCCCTTTGCAACCTTCTTTATGGGTCCATTACCCCCCTTTCTATTAGCTGGGGGCTTCTCCTATGGTGTATCTGTTTATTACTGTTGTGCATGTCTGGAATTGTTTATCCATTCACCAAATTTAGCCTTTCTAGGAGGGCAGCTGGCATCTGGGGCAAGAAACACTGAAGAAGATGGCGTCGGCCGATGCCTTTATACTCCAGCCGTTCTGATGTCAGAGAGGAGGTGACACTAGCCGACGCCGGACCCACACTTTGGAATTCGGCCAACCGAGGGCTACCTGAGGCAGGACAACCCATATGTTATGACTGCAGTTGCATATCTATCGGACATCTACATTTATGGTAGGTACAAAACTGTACTTTCTGTTCCTCTTGCCCCCAGAAAACCGGATAGGTATTATAGGCTCTGAATTTCTTCAATTCCTTTTTAAAAACCCTACTGCTGATCCAGAAATTATTTCTCAGGGTCCCATGGGTGTTAAGGCTACTATTGCTAAAAGCCCTGTGCCTTCTGATAAGGAGTCTAGGGCCTTGGACAGGTGGGGTACAAAAGTCTATACCTCTGCAACTCTTGCCATTAGATCCGTGAATTATCTTTTTCACATGCTTAAGTATCAGCAGCATACTTTGGAGGCTATTAAGGCTAAACTTGGAGATATTCCTTCCATGACAGAGAACAAAGATTTACAAGACTTAATGAGTTCTGACACTTTAGTTAATAAGCATTCACTTCATTGTGGTTTTGACACTTTGGAGGCTTCCTGCAGAGCAGCAGCCACTGGTTCTTTAATTAGAAGGCATGCTTGGCTCAGGGAGCAGCCTCTTTCTGAACCTGTTAAGTCTAAATTGTTGGATGTTCCTTTGCACAAGGACAATCTTTT
The DNA here is from genome assembly GCF_019279795.1 of Protopterus annectens. Taxonomy (NCBI): domain Eukaryota; kingdom Metazoa; phylum Chordata; order Ceratodontiformes; family Protopteridae; genus Protopterus; species Protopterus annectens. The sequence continues at coordinate 753,990,053 of NC_056728.1, read as the reverse complement.
TGGTAATAAGGCTGAGGAGGTAATGAAGTTGAAGGATAAGGCAAAATCTATGCACGCTGTTAAAGATTTTCCTTCAGGTTCAGCCTCCTCGGTTTAGTAGGCATTATCCTTCCAAGAATTGTTTTTTTCCCTGATCCTGGCAAGTAGGTTCACTCTAGACCTAGGGGTTTCAGATCTTCCAGAGGGCAGGCTTTTGCCCCTCAAAGGGCTAAACAATGGCATTCTTCTTCTGCTAAATCGGGGAGTTCTAAGCCAGCTTCCCAAAGCAAACATTCTCAATGACTCTGGCCTTCTTGTGCCTACCTCTGCAGGCTCTGGGTTTCCTTTGGTGGGAGGTTAGCCAGGTTCGCACAGGTATGGTCTACAATCACAGATTACAAATGGGTGCCCAATATAGTAAACCAAGGTTACAAGTTTTACTTTCACACCTTCCCTGTTTTACAAGGGTACCCAGACATAGCCAGAACTCTCAAGGCAGAGGTAGAAACTCAAATTTCTTATTTACTGACTATGGGGCTATAGAGCCAGTTCCTGCAAATCAGGCAGGCCTAGGTTTTTATTCAAGACTTTTTTTGGTACCCAAGAAAGGAGGCACATGGCGCCTTATTCTGGGTCTGTATTCTAAACACTTTTCTGGTGATTCCCAAATTCAAGATGCTCACCCTTCAACAGTTACTACCAATGCTGAGCAAGGATTCATGGCTGGTAACTGGATCTAAATGAGGCTTATCTGCACATCCCAATAAGGGAAAGTTGCAGGCAGTTCTTTCGCTTCAGGGCTCGGAAGCAACACTTTCAATTCTCTGCATTGCCCTTTAGCTTATCTACTGCTCCCAGAGTTTTTACAAAGTGGCTGGCTCCAGCTATTGCTTTTTGCAGGCAGAGAAACATTCAAATTTATCCTTACCTGGGTGACTGTCTCATTCAAGCAAACTCCCCAGAACAACTAGAAAAGAATTTGGATTTCGTGAAGAACACTCACCTCTTTGGGTTACATTCTCAACGAAAAGATGTCAGAATTGGTTCCTATAAGGGAGATTATTTTCCTGGGAGCAAGTCTGAATACAGCCACCCAGATGGTATTTCTCCCTCAACAGAAGCAAGATCTTTAGGCTTACTTCATGAACTTGGCAAGCATGACCCACCTCTCTGCAAGGCAATTTCTGCAAGCACTGGGGTTCATGGCTTCATGTATTTTGATGATCCCATATCAAAGGCTGCATATGAGAAAACTTCAGTGGTACCTCAGGAACATTTGGTGTCAACACACACAGGACTTAGACTTGATTCTTCCCCTCATTCCCTGTCTACAAATGGAGTTCCTCTGGATGACGGCCTGTTCTCAGAACAAGGGTCTGACTTTCCGCCCACTGCCTGCCATCCAGACTCTCACCACAGATGCCTCAGATGTTTCAATGGGAGATCATCTGGAAGGCAGGGGCATACAGGGGACTTGGAGCAACCAGCAGATTCATCTGCGCATAAACTTAAAAGAATTGATGGAAGTGCAGCAGCCCATGCTGGCTTTCAAGGACCTACTCTACCCGGGGACGCTGCTGATCAGGACAGGCAATACCACAGTTGTGTGGTACATCAACAAGCAGGGGGGACTCACTCTTACCCATGTTCAGACAAAGCATGAGACTGTGGTCCATAGCAGCATCCATGGGCTTACATCTAATAGCCCAGTATCTCCCAGGGAGGCCAAACCCCTTGGCAGATCATTTGAGCAGACATGTTTTGCATCCTCACGAGTGGCAACTGAACCAGGACATTTTCCATTGCATCACTCATCATTGGGGCACCCCACAAGTGGATCTTTTCTCCTCACACCAGTCATCTCCTTCCAACCTTCTGCACCAGGGAGTTTCACAGCAAAGCTTGGAGGGTGGACGCTTTGTCCTTCCCATGGACACATCTCTGTTTATGCATTCCCCTCTCTGCCTCTTCTTCCCAGAGTGCTGCTAAAGGTAAGGGACTAAAAACCAAAGGCTATTCTGATAGCACCAGATTAACCCAGGCAGCATTGGTATCCCCTACTTCGCAGCCTTGGCATCTTCCCCTGGTACCAGATCTGTTGGTTCAGGGAGGGGGAAAGTTTCTTCATCCTCATCTTCAAACTCTGCATTTAACTGCCTGGCTAATACTTTAAAGTTCTTCGTGAGGCTAGGAGGCCTAGCACCAGAAAGTCCTATGCAGATAAATTGAAAAGATTTTGCTTTTGGATGCTGGCTAAAGGAGAAGACTCTTCTCATCCTTCTCTTTCCCTCATTCTTTGCTACCTAGCAGGATTGCTTAATGGTGGACTTTCCTTTTCTTCAATCAAAATTCATGCTTCAGCGATTTCGGCTCATTATTCTTTTGAGCAACCCATTTTTTCTCACCCCTTGAGGAAACCATTTCTGAGGGGAGCTAGCAATCTTAGACCCTCCCAGAAGAGCTCCTACTCCTGCTTGGGATCTTAATTTTGTCCTGGAAAAACTTACTCTGCCTCTCTTTGAACTAGCTGCCTCTGCAGATTTGAAGTTTCTATCCTGGAAGACTGCTTTACTTCAGGTAGAAGGGTATTTGAGCTGCAAGCCTTAATGGCATTAGAACCTTTCATTATTTTTCACTCAGATCGAGTTTCTCTGAGAACTAATCCCTCCTTCATGCATAAGGTAGTTTCCAGTTTAACCCTTAATCAGTCTATTCACCTGCCTACATTTTTCAACAATCCCCAAAATAAGGGGGAATGTGTTCTGCACTCTCTTGATGTGCATAGACAGCTGAAGTTTTACTTTGGACTAAATCCTTTCGAAAATGTGAACAGTTGTTGGTTAATTTTGCTCCTGGGGCGCAGGGTAAAGCTATTTCAAAACTAACCATCTCCAAATGGTTTGCTCATTGTATCCACTTTTGTTACCTGCAGCATGGGAAGGTTCCCCCTCAGGGTATTAGGACCCATTCTACTAGAGCAGCCTCTACCTCTGCAGCCTTTCTGAGAGGTGTGCCTACTAAGGACATTCCAGAAGCAGCTACTTGGTCTTCTGTCCATCTTTCACAAAGCATTACAATCTACCTTTGTTTTCTAAATCCAGGGCTGTTTTTGCCACTGCAGTTTTGCAGGGCCTTCTTACCAACCCTTAATCTGTGATCCTTCCTCCACCTTTTGTCTTTTTCCTGGGCTTTGAGAATCAACCCATATGTGAGGACTGCAACAGTGAAACACGAAGAACATAGTACAGTTATGTGCACTTGCCATAAATGCAGATGTTCGAGTGTATTCACTGCTGTTAAGTTGTCTGTCTTGCCTTTGTTTCTTGCTTGTTGGGATCAGAGCCGATCTTTGGCTCCGACTCGGCCATCTTCTATAGCTCGAGAGCCATTTACTGGCTCGAGGCCACCCCTTATCCCATGATGCCTAGCGGTAGCTACCTAGATCTCGTTTGCTGCTTCAGCTGCGAGGTTCGCTATTACAGACTCAGGCTCTTGTAAGTTTTATATATATTACTTTACTAGCAAATTAGGGGTTCTTTTTTGATAGTTTAACTTTTCGACATTGTCGTTAATTAGTTGTAGTTTTAGTGTTGTATTTTTCCCTTAGAACTCATTTAAGTTGGAGAGTTTTTCCCCTCCCCCTTCCCCTTTTTCTATCTCTACTTATAGTAGCGTTTTAGTTTTAGTCTTCTCTTTTACTTCATAGGTAGCAATTTAAGTTAGAGACTTCCTATCTTAAAAAAAAAAAAAAAAAAACTTCTTGACTGTAGTTATTGTGTTTTTTTTCAGTTACTGTTTGTAGAGTTTGGTTGTTAGGCCCTTGGCCAAAAACTTAAGCTAGTTATGTCTAAAGAATCCAAAGTGTCTGGATTCAAGAAGTGTGACTCATGCTGTCAGAAAATGTCTCTGACAGATGGGCACACTTCTTGCATCTGTTGCTTAGGCGCCTTGCACCTGCAGCACTCTTGTTCTGTTTGCCACGCATTCAGCCCAAGGGTTCTGCAGGAGTGCAAAAATAAGCTAATATTAAGGGGTCTTCTTAAGCCCCTGGATTCACCAGCCAAAGCTCAGCCGGTGAAATCTCCTATACTGACCAAATCATCAGCTCCTAGCTTGGAGCCATCATTGGTCCAAACATTAGCGACTACTTTGGTTCCAGACGGAACCGAGGAGACTGCCTCCCAGTCGGCTCCACCAGCATCTTCGGAGCCGTCTCGGACCCACAAGAGACCGAGGTCCCCTTCTCTAGACTCGATACATTCAGCCCCTCTGTCTCCTCTGTTGCAAAGTGACTGCAGCCACAGATCCTCCCACTCCTCTCGGACCACGATGTGGAGAGAGTGGTCAGCAGGTTGTTGAAGTCGCAGGAACTGGCCAAAATGTTATCCAGCCCTCTTCAACAGGTGTCTGCTCTGCCTGCTTCCATCGATGTTCCTCCTTCGACCCCTCTGAGTTCAGAGCCGGAGTTTGTTGGGGTTCAAAATGTGGAACTGTCGGCACCAATAACGATTTCTCCTTCGGTTCCGTCATCGGCACTCCGATCCCCTCGATGGTGCCTTCTGTCAATGGATCTGGGTGCCGAGACTCCCTCGTCGGCTCTGAGGGGGCGAGTGGCATCGGACCCTTGTCCAACCCCTTCTCTTTCTTGGAGCTTCGGCGCAGGTGAGCTCGGCTCCTACATTGGCCTCGGAATTGTCCCCCTCTGTGTGTTGGACGATTCCGGTTTCGCCGGAGCCTTTTTTGCATCGTGGCAAGGATGCCTTCGATGTCATGAGGAGTGTACTGGCCCCTGAGTCAGCACCACATTCGACCCCACTGACTCCGTCCCCTGTAGTGCCTGCGTCAACCTCTGTCCCTTCTCCAGACCCCAAGCGTGGGGAACCTACGCTCCAGAGCACCCCACTGGGTGTTTCCTCTTCTTTCGAAGCCTCCCCTGATCATTCAGAGGAGGCCCCACGGAAGAGGAAGTGCAAGAGGAAGCACATTGACTCCCCTGAGTCTCTCACTTCGGCTACAGATTTGGATGAATCAGAAGGGTCCCCAAGGTCCCCCTCTGAAGATGTTTCCTTTTTCGACATCCTAGAAATGCTTAGGCACAGGGGGAACTGGACTTCCCTATCCCCTACTGAGGATGAATCCGTATTCCTGGATGCATTTGGTTCCCATCCTTCCACCTCCTGGGTGCCTCCGCCCTTCAATCCACTAATGTCCATGGTGGCTCGAAGGGCTTGGTCAGCCCCAGATACAGTGGAACCAACCCCGAGGAGGCCCGGCAAGTTTATCACTGCACCCCCTGATAAACAGTTCCTTACCAAGGATGTTCCCATGGATGCCATGGTAGTAGCAACGGCCACTAAAAAGGAATTGGCTGAAACTTCGTCCTCTGTCCATCCTCCTAACAAGGAGTCTAGGACTATGGACAGGTATGGGAAGCGAATGTTTGCTTCAGTGACCTTTTCCATGAGGTCACTGAATTATTTATGCCATTTTACCAGGCTTCAGAGGGATCTCCTGAAAGAGCTTGGAGATGCCCTCCAAGATCCATCAGCTGAAGGAGTTAAAGCTAAAGTAGCTTCTCGGCTGGCAACCCTTAATTCAGTAGTTAACTCCTCCATGAGGCTTATTTCCTATGCAGCCGATGGTGCGAGTAGAGCCACAGGTACAGGCGTAGCCCTTAGGAGACACGCATGGATGCGGCTGTGTAATTTTGCAGAGCCCTTTAGAGCGTCATTCACCAACACCCGCTTTGAAGGTTCATTTCTCTTTGGAGCACAGGTGAAGGACACACTCACTAGGTGTGAACAAGTAGGCAAGACTCTCTCTGCCTTGGGAGTCCATTTTTTCACTCCTTCCAGATCCTATCCCAAAGGTCAGAAGAGTGGAAAAATGAGGATGTAATGGGATCCTATCTCGCCTACATTCATAACTGATGGGTTCGGCCACTATACACTAGAACGAAGTCTCTCATTGGCTGGGCTACCCCTTATCCCATAATGCACCACACCTGCTTCCCCAGATCTCGTTTGCCGCTTTTCAAGCCGGACGTGGTCTCGACTTGGCTGGAGCTAAGTGGGTTTTTTCTTGCCTTTTGGTCTTTTTTGACTAGGGTTTCTCTCAGAATTTAAACAAACAGCTGTTTTAACAGCTTTGTGTGTGTTTGTGGTTAGTTTGGTGTTATATTTAATTTTCATACTTTTCGCGCTACTTGTGGACTGGGCCAAGGCCCGTTTAAGTTAGAGGGCCTTTGCCCTTATTGAATGTGTATCTATTTTTTTCTGGCGCTGTGACTGAAATAGTTTCGGGCTAAGCCCGTTTAAGTTAGAGGGCTTTAGCCCACGTAGTTCTTCTCTCTCTGTGTGTTTCACCTGTTGTGTCGGGCTAAGCCCGTTTAAGTTGGAGGGCTTTAGCCCATCTGTTAGTTACGTTTTTTTTCTTGTTGTCAGTTATCTGCCTTGTTACTTCTAAAAATGTCTAAGGAGCAGAAGTCAGGTTTTAAGAAGTGTGCAAAATGTAATTATAAAATGTCTATTACAGACAGCCATGCTGACTGCGTGTACTGTTTAGGGCCTAAACATTTACAGGATACTTGCAGTGTGTGTCACGCTTTTTCCTCCAGAGTTCTCCAGGAGAGAAAAAACAAATTGATTCTTAGGGGTCTGATTAAGCCTTCATTTGAAGAGGCTTTGGCTTCATCTCCAACTCCTAAAAAGAAGAGATTGTTGGCTCCGACCAGTCCGTCGGGCCCAACACCCAAGAAGCATAGATCGTCGGTTCTGACCAGTCCGTCGGACCCGTCAGCTAAGAAACATGGCTCTACTTCTTCCTCGGCTCCAATGGCTTCGGAGCCGATGGCTGAAGGGTCTGCCTCTGTGCTTCTTCCCTCGGCTCCATTGGTGTCGGAGCCGCAGGTTAGTGCATCGAGAGGCCAATCACCTACTTCAGCTCCATTGGTCTCGGAGCCGTTGGAGGTGTGCAGCTCAGACTCTTCCCCCTCGGCTCCAGAGCCTCCCTCGGCGCCGACTATGTTGCAGACGGCCCCGGTCTCGGCTCCGATAGTGCTGGAACCCTTTCAGAGCCAATCACCTGCCTTATCGGAGCTGAGGCAGAAGTCTTCTCGGCCCCAATCTGTTTCCTCCAAATTCTCTAGGTTGTCGGATTCGGATTTGGATAAGGTTATCCAGAGGCTGTTCCAGTCCCCAGTTTTTACTAAAATGATCTCGGCTCCAGCCCACACGGCTTCGGAGCCGACTCCACATCCCATGCATTTGATTCCTCCTCCGACCCCCTTGGAGCCGTTGGAGTCGGTGCAGGTAGGATGGAGCGGGATCGTCCAGTCGGAGCAAGGACCCCCCAGGAGTTTCTCTGCTCCGACTTTCATTCCTACCCTGTCCTCGGTGTCAGGGTTTGGTACCGGGTCTTCCTCGGCAAGGGCCGAGGGCAACACTGTTGAGCTCGCCTCTTCGATGCCCAGTCTTCCCTTCAGAGCATCTGCCGCAGGTATTCCCGGTACCACCGTGGCCTCTCAGCAAGTGCCCTCTGCAGAGTCTGGAGGTCCTGCTTTTGAGGCCATGAGGAGTGCACTGGCCATGACCTTGCTGGTTCAGCAGGTTTCTACCTCACCGTCCCAAGTTTTGGGTACTGGTGCCTCTGGAGACATTCTTTCCCACGACAGTGGGGCCCCAGGGCCTGAGGATACCCCCTTGGGGGGTTCCCTTCTTCCGGGGGGTCCTTCTGAATCTACTTCGGATGAATCCCCTAGGAAGAAACTGTGTAAGAGGAAGCACGTTGATTCCCAAGATGAATCCGTCACTTCAAACACCGACCTCGATGATGCGGAGGAGTCCCCCAAATCGTCCTCGGATGACGTCTCTTTCTCGGATATCCTTGAGATCTTGAGACAGAGAGGTGATTGGCAATCCAAAGCTCCTACCGCGAGGAGTCTGTTTTCCTCGAGGCCTTCGGGGCCCAGCCCTCCTCCTCCTGGGTGTCTCCACCCTTCGACGAGTTATTGGATCTAATCTCTCGGAGGGTGTGGGAACACCCTGATATGGCGGAACCGGTGCCTGCCAGGCCCAACAAGTTTCTTTCAGCCCCTCCTCAGAAAGAATTCCTCACAAAAGGTGTTGCAGTTGATGCTATGGTGGTGGCATCTGCCACTCAGCAGGACGTGGCAAAGGCTTCAACGTCTATTCATCCTCCTAATAAGGATTCTAGGAGCATGGATAGGTACAGGAAGTGTACCCTTTCTTCAGCGAGCTTTACCATGCGGTCGCTGAACTCTGTCATTTTACAAGGCTTCAAAGGGACCTCCTCAAGGAGTTAGGAGAGTCCCTTGCGAGTAACCTTCCTGAGGCGTTAGCACAGACTGTAGGCGCCCAGATGACTACCCTAAATTCTATTGTCAACTCGTCTATGAGGCTCATTTCCTATGCAGCCGAAGGGGCGAGTAGAGCAGTGGGCACAGGAGTGGCTCTTAGGAGACAAGCCTGGTTATGCTTGTGTCCACTCGCGGAGGCCTTTAAGTCTTCCTTTGCCGACGCCCCCTTTGATGGGTCCTCTTTGTTTGGACCCAAGGTGAAGGACACACTTACTCGGTGCAAGCAGGAGGGCAAGACCTTGACTGCCGTTGGGGCCCGTTTTTCCGCTCCCTCTAGACCATACCCCAAGGCCCAGAGAGGAGGGAAAATGTGGATCAGAAAATCTCAAAAGTTCTTCTCTACTCCACCGAGTGATCCCCCCTCCAGAGGCGGGGGGGGGGGGGATTCAGGAAGACGCCACCCTAGAGGTGGCAGAGGCCCCCGTAACTCTGGAGACCGCGATTCCTTTTGTGGTTCCTCCTACTGTCAACGTCCCTAGGATGTGGCCCGACTGTGCTTCTCCGGAGCCGGTCAGGGCTCGTTTTGCAAAACACCCACAGGCTTGCAAATCGATAACCAAGGATCAGTGGGTGCTTCGCATTGTAACCGGAGGTTACCTCATCCCCTTTTTCAAGTCCCCTCCTCCTACAAGGAGAATCCCGGACGTGCCACCCAGTCAACAGGATCTGGCAGCCGTAGAAGTTTCAAAGCTGCTAAGCAAAGGGGTCATCCAGCCCGTCCCCACCGACCAGATTGGATCAGGAACTTACTCAAGATTATTTTTGGTGCCAGAAAAGACAGGGGACGTAAGGCCCATTTTGGACCTCAGCCTTTTGAATCGTTTTGTGAAGCAGTCCCCGGATGGTCACCCTTCAGTCCATCCTCCCGTTATTGGAGAAGGATGTCTGGATGTGCTCCATAGACCTCAAGGACGCTTACTATCACATATTGATACGTCAGGAGTCCAGGAGTTATTTACGCTTCCGCCTAGGAACCAGTCACTTCCAGTTTTGTGCACTGCCCTTTGGTCTCACCACAGCCCCCAGGGTGTTTACCAAGTGTCTGGCGGTGGTGACAGCTCACTTGAGAAGTCTCGGATTCCAAGTGTTTCCCTATCTCGACGACTGGCTCCTCACTGCCACCTCCAAGCATCTACTGATTCGAGCGCTGATGGCCACAGTAACCTTGGGTCTCTCGCTAGGAATCACTTTCAATTGGAAAAAATCTGTGCTGCGGCCATCTCAGCGTATCACTTTTATAGGCGCAGAGTTAGACACAAAAAGGATGCGGGCATTTTTGCCATCAGACAGAATTCAGATTCTACAATCACAGGTCCAAAATTTGTTACCCAAATCTCGAGTTCCTCCCAGACAGATTCTTCAGTTATTGGGTTCGATGGCTGCAACTATCCTCCTAGTACCGTTAGCCAGGTTGCACATGCGGGTGCTGCAATGGCTATTATCAGTTCAATGTTCATACCAAGAACTCCCCCTGAACCACCTAGTTCTGATTACGGACAGTTGTCATCGGGACCTTCGTTGGTGGCTATGTCGGTCCAACCTGGACCGGGGGCGTCCCTTCGCCCTTCAGCTCCCTGTTGCCACAGTGACCACGGACACCTCCCAGATAGGGTGGGGGGGGGTCATTATCTGGACAAGTCTGTCCAAGGCACGTGGCAGGATTGCGAAGCGCACCATTACATCAATATCCTGGAAATGAGAGCGGTGCTTCTGGTTTTACAAGCACTTCATCATGCTCTCCCCCAAGGTACTATTGCGATTCTATCCGACAACATGTCGGTAGTTTGGCGCACAAACAAGCAGGGCGGAACCAAGTCCTACCCCCTTTGCAGGGAGGCCATGAGAGTATGGCGCTGGGCCATAGCCTCTCATTTCCTAGTAGCCACGCACATTCCGGGAAAAGCCAATGTGATTGCAGACAGGCTCAGCAGGACTCTCCTGTTGCCCCACAAGTGGTCCCTCAACAACAGAGTGGCTGCGCAGATCTTCGCCAAATGGGGCCTCCCTTGTTGTGACTTGTTCGCCAGCCCCAACAATGCGAAGTGCAGAAAGTTCTTCACTCTGACCCCCTCTCAGGGACAGTCTCCCAGGGACGCTCTAGCCCACAATTGGCCCCCAGGTCTGCTTTATGCCTTCCCCCCCCGATTCCCCTTCTCCCGAGGGTGATTCAGAAGGCCCTTCATGTCGGGTGCCACATGATTTTGGTCGCCCCACATTGGCCCCGTCAGGTTTGGTTCCCCTTTCTTCAGAAGTATACGGTACAGGGCCCTTGGATTCTGGACCCAGTGCCGGATCTGTTATCCAATCCGTCGGGACACTCTCATCCGTCCCTCCAGTCGCTGCGACTGGCTGCTTGGCTACTCCACTTCCATCCTTAGTTAGGGATCTTTCTCTTTCTTCGGAAGTGATGCACATTTTGTCTTCTTCCCACAAGCCGTCTACCGTTAAGCTGTATTCCAGCAAATGGAAAAGATTTGTTTGTTGGGCCCAGCAGCGAAGCATTGATCCTTTCACGGCCCCAGTTCCGCAGGTCTTGGAATTTCTAGCTTCATTGTTTCATTCTGGCTCTTCAGTCTCCACACTTAAAGTTCAACTGGCTGCTATGTCTAATTTTCATGTTGCTATAGAGCCTTCTTTAATGGCCAACAGACTGTGCAAGTCCTTTCTTAAAGGAGCCTGGCTCCTCAGGCCTCCTATGGCTCATCCCGTGCCCCCTTGGGACTTAAATTTGGTTCTAGCCTCCTTAACTGCCTGTCCCTTTGAGCCGGCAGCCACTTGTGATATAAAATTCCTATCTTGGAAAACTGCTTTTCTAGTGGCAATAACTTCTGCTAAGCGTGTTTCAGAGCTTCAGGCTCTCTGTTCTTCCCCTCCTTATTTGATCTTTCACAGAGACAGAGTTTCCCTTAGATTGAATCCATCCTTTTTGCCTAAGGTAGCATCCCCTTTATGCATTCAGCAATCATTGGAGCTCCCAGTTTTCTTCCCAAATTTTTCTAATAGAGCAGAATATACTTTCCACCAGTTGGATGTTCACAGGCAACTGTGTTTTTACTTGGATAGGACCACTCAGACTAGAAAATCTGACCAACTGTTTGTGTCCTTTGCGGAGAATAGGTTAGGTCTTCCAGTTGCCAAAGCCACAATTGCCAAATGGATTAAGGATTGCATCTCTTTCATTTACTCCCAGTCAGGCAAAGAGTTGCCTTTCCCAATCAAAGCTCATTCTACCAGGGCTATGGCCACCTCTGTAGCTTTTCATTCCAAAGTTTCAATAGATGATATCTGTGCGGCTGATACTTGGTCTTCTCCGCACACCTTCATTTCTCATTATAAGCTTGATGTGGCTTCCCGAGGTAGAGCTTCATTTGGTTCCGCAGTTCTTAGGAGTGTGTTCCAGTGAGCCACCCGGGGTTTTAGGTGCTAGGGACGATGTCCCATCAGTTATGAATGTAGGCGTGATACGATCCCATTACATCTTTTAGTTATGTACTTACCATAACTTTGGATGTATGGGACCCATCTCGCCTGCATTCATACATACCCACCCTCCTTCCCCCTATCTTTTGGATTTGGAGGAAACATTGGTCTTGCTGAGCTCTCCTCTGGAAGGGCTCTAATTGGTTACAGTTATTGGTATGTGTTCTGTACCTGTATGTATGTATGAAAGCGAACAAACAAGATCTGGGGAAGCAGGTGTGGTGCATTATGGGATAAGGGGTAGCCCAGCCAATGAGAGACTTCGTTCTAGTGTATAGTGGCCGAGTCGGAGCAGACGGATCAGCTCCGAACCCATCAGTTATGAATGTAGGCGAGATGGATCCCATACATCCAAAGTTATGGTAAGTACATAACTAAAAGTTTCGGAAATCCCAGGGAGCCTCGCCTGATGTAGTGATTTTTCCTCCAGGGGCAGAGGAGGAAATAACAGACGCCACCCTCAAGGCAGAGGGGGTCCGCAGAACCAGGACAGCCGAGAATCTTTCTCTGACAAGCCCTTTCAGCATCCCTGAAGGGTTGCCTGGCTGCCCGCCTCTGGAGGCAGTCGGGGGAAGACTTTCACTGTACCCAAAAGCCTGGCAATACATTACGCGAGACAAATGGGTACAATCAATCATATCCGGAGGCTATGTAATTCCTTTCTTCCAATCTCCCCTATTGTTAAGCAAATCCCCCCCCAGATGTGCCACCCAATCTGAGGGCCCAAGCAGTTATAGAAATTTCAAGACTGCTAGAAAAATGAGTCATCCAAGAGGTCCCGGCAGACCAACTCAGATCCGGAACTTACTCGAGGTTCTTTTTGGTACCAGAAAAGACAGGGGACTGGAGACCAATTTTGGATCTCAGCAGACTAAAAAAAGTCTGTTCAAAGAACAAGGTTTCGGATGGTCACGCTACAGTCCATTCTACCTTTTTTGGGTCAGGACAATTGGATGTGCTCAATAGATCTCCAGGATGCATACTATCATATCAAGATGGACAGGCGCTCCAGGAGATTCCTTCGCTTCTGGCTAGGAGCCAGTCATTATCAGTTCAGAGCTCTGCCCTTTGGTCTCACCACAGCCCCCAGGGTGTTCACCAAATATATGGCAGTGGTCACGGCTCACCCAAGGAGTCAAGGATTCCAGGTGTTTCCTTAACTAGATGACTGGCTCCTTACTGCTACTACCAGGCACCAACTCCTTCAAGCCAGGGGACTATACAATCACAATCTGTGCCCAGTTAGGCATTACTATAAATTTTGAAAAATCTGCCTTGTTGCCCTGTCAATCTATTACCTATATAGGAGCAGATCTAGATACAAAAAGTATGTCCGCAAGGCTACCACCAGACAGGGTGGCCACGATTCGGCAGCAAGTTCATATCCTCATGCAATGCAAAAGGGTACAAGTCCGATTGGTCCTTCAAACTCTGGGTTCTATGGCGGCAGCAATTCTTCTGATACCTCTGGCCATTTTCACATGAGAATCCTTCAGTGGCTTCTCTTCACACAGTGGTCCTTTCAACAGCTCCTCATGTTCTCACATGATTATGATTACAGAGACTTGCAAAAGACACCTTTCCTGGTGGATGGTCTCCCCACTAGTGTCTCAGGGCAGACCATTCATCCAACCTCCTCCAGTTGCCACAGTGACCACGGATGCCTCACTGATAGGGTGGGGGGGGGCATTATCAGGGCAGGACAGTCCAAGACACTTGGCAGCCTCACGAGTACCATTTGCACATAAATGTCTTGGAGATGAGAGCCATGCTACTAGCGTTGCAAGCACTTCAGGACTCCCTCCCTCCTGGGACCATTGCAATTCAAACGGACAATATGTCAGTAGTGTGGTACATCAACAAGCAGGGCGGAACCTAGTCCTACCCCCTATGTCGAGAAGCACTCAGACTCTGGCAGTGGGCGATTTCCTCCCAATGATTTCTGATTGAGACGCACATCCCTGGGAAGTCCAACGTCATAGCGGACAGGCTCAGCAGAGCTATTCTCATGCCTAATGAGTGGTCTCTGAATCAGGTAGTTGCGGATATGATCTTCCACAAATGGGGACAGCCTTGCTGCGATCTGTTTGCCACCCCCTTCAACAGCAAATGCAGCAACTACTGCTCCCGTTTACCTCATCCCGATCACCCTCCTAGAGACGCTCTAGTCCACGATTGGCCTCAGGGACTTCTTTATGCCTTCCCGCCGTTCCCTCTTATACCCAAACTCATACAGAAAGCTATATCGTTGGGTTGCAAAATGATCCTCATTGCCCCTTACTGGCCTCGACAGATATGATTTCCGTTACTGCAACGTTGCCTCCTCGAGCAGCCCTGGACTCTGGATCCTTTTCCAGACCTGCTGATTCATCAATCAGGAGAGCTGCATCGATCTCTCCAAACACTCCAGCTCACAGTTTGGTTGATCCAATTCCAACCCTAGCCAGGCTTCCCAGCATTTCCCCAGCTGTGCGGGAAATTGTCTCCTCACACAAATCGGCTAATAGGAAGACGTATGCTAGCAAATGGAAATGTTTCTCTTATTGGGCCGAGGATTGGCAGTCCTGGTTTCCTACCCTCCATTCCCCATATATATATATATATATATATATATATATATATATATATATATATATATATATATATATATATATATATATATATATATAAAATGGCATTGGCTGCCTCCCTTTATACCTGACGTGCTGACATCAGTTTTACAACCAGTGGCAGCCGACGTCATATACCAAGGACTCTGGTATTCCGGCCGACTGAGGGCTACCGGGAGCCGGATAACCCATATATGAGGACTGCAGCAGTGAATACACTTGAACATCTACATTTATGGTAAGTGTACACAACTGTACTTTTTGTCTGAACAAGAGTCAGATGACTGATGCATCTGAATATGAAGACATGCAACCCCTCTCTACTTATGAGGATTCTGATGCAGAAGATTCCATCCCTTCCACCTTTCCCCCAGAGGATATTTCCTTTGTGGAAACCCTTCATACCTTAAGGGAACATTTCCAATGGGAGAGTCAGGACTACCCTCAGTCTAAAAAGAGACTCAAGAAATTCTTAGGTCTTTCACAATACAGACCCTTGGTCATCCCCCCCCCCCCCAGTCCTGGATGTTGTGGAGGATGTTTTCCAGGTATCCAGTTTGACTCATACCTCCCTCCTGCACCCAGAAATCTGGACAGGTACTGTAGAGTCCCTGACTCACATAAATTTGTTTTTAAAAATCCTACTGCTGACCCTGAGGTAATTTCTCAAGGGCCTAAAGGGATTAAAGCAACCTCTGCTAAGAATCCCACCCCCTCACATATGGATTCTTGAGCACTAGACAGAGTGGGGAAAAAGTATACACCTCAGCCACTCTTGCTATCAGGGCACTAAATTGTCAGTTTCATATGCTAAAAATTCAGCAACATACCAGGGGGACTCCTCAAACAAAAAATGTCTTCCTTTCCTGCTTGTGCAGAATCTAAAGAGTTGCAAGAGTTAATGCATTCTGCAAGTCAAGTAACTAAACACATCTTGCACTTTGGTTTTGATTGCCCTAGAAGCTTCTTGCAGGGCAGCAGTTACCAGATCTGTCATAAGGCATGCATGGCTTAAGGAACAGCCCTTGCCAGCCATGTCAAATCTAAATTGTTGGGTGCCTCCTTGCACAAAGAAAACTTATTTGGCACTAAGGCAGAAGAGGTCTTAGAAAAGATGGAAGAAAAAGCAAAATCTATGAAGACAGTAAGGACTTCTTACAGGTCCAGCCACCCTGGTTCAGCAGGCATTGTCCCACCAAGTACTGGTCCTTTCCTGCTCCCACTAAGTCAGTCCAGCCCAGCCCAGACCTCTGGGAACCTGACCCCCCAGACAGCAGCCACAGGAAATGCAGATATCTAAGCAGTGGACTACCTCCACTTCAAAACCAGGGAGTACTAAGCCACCCCCGTATGGTAAGAACTCACAATGACTCACCTCCCCACCCCATCTGCCAACCTTCACTTACCCCAGGAGGAAAACTCTCCTTTCGTGCAAGCACCTGGGTCACTATTACCAACAACTGCTGGGTTCTTAACATAGTGTCCCAGGGATACAAATTTTCTTTCTACACCCTTCCTACCCCAAAAGGGTTCCCAGAGCTACCTCCAAACCAGTGGGCAGAGGCACAAAAGCAAGTCCTTTCCCTGCTCTCTATGAGGGCAGTAGAGCACATTCCTGCAGAACTGAGAGGCCAAGGTTTCTACTCCCGACTTTTTTAGGTGCCCAGAAAAGAGGGCACCTGGTGCCCCATCCTCTATTTATTCCTTCTAAACACCTTCCTGGTGATCCCAAAATTCAAAATGCCCACCCTCCAGCAGCTGCTACCCATGCTCTCCAAGGATGCTTGGCTAGCTACCCTTGATCTAAAAGAGGCCTACCTCCATATTCCTACCAGGGAATCATGCAGGAAATATCTACGTTTCAGGGCAGGATCTCAGCAGTTTCAGTTCTCTGCACTCCCCTTTGGCTTATCTACTGCTCCCAGAGTTTTCACAAAATGTCTGGCTCCGGCCATTACCTTTTGAAAACAAAGGAATTTCCAGATTTTCCCATACTTAGATGACTCCCTAATTCAGGCAGACAGCCAGGAAAAGCTGCTCAAGCACCTGGCCTTTGTAAAGTCCCTACTAACCTCCCTATGGTACACAATCAGTGAAAAGAAATCCAAACAGGTGCCCACCCAAAGGATTGTATTCCTGGGAGCAAGCCTGGACACAGCATCCCAGATGGCATTCCGTACACCAGAAAAGCAAAAGTTCCCGACAGCCTACTTCTCTCAACTAGCCACCAGACCCCAGCTATCTGCAAGTAAGATCCTGCAAGCTCTGGGGTTCATGGCATCTTGCATACTACTCATTCCATATGCCAGACTGCATATGAGAAAACTTCAGTGGTACCTAAAAAGCCTTTGGTGTCAGCACTCTCAAGACCTGGAGACTCTTGTACCTATAATTCCTTGCCACAGAAAAGATTTTCTTTGGTGGGCAACAACATGCTCCCACAAAAAGGGACTACCTTTCTCACCACCCCCCTCCACCCAGACCCTCACCACAGACACATCAGACTATGCCTGGGGTGAACACCTGGAAGGCAGGTGCATACACAGCCAATGGAGCCCACAGCAAATCCCTCTGCACATCAGCCAAAAAGAGATAATGGCTGTCCAGCACGCCTTGGTAGCTTTCAAGCCCCTTCTCTACCCAGGGGCTCTCCTGATCAAAACAGACAACACCACTGTAATGTGGTATATCAACAAGCAGGGAGGGACTCACTTGTACCCTCTATGCAGGCTGGCCATGACCCTTTGGCACACAGCCTCTACCATGCAACTCCACTGTTAGCACAATTCCTACCAGGTTCTCTCAACTCTGTGGCAGACCAATTAAGCAGAAATCTTCTGGACCCACACAAGTGGCAGCTCAACAGAAGAACCTTCACCCTAATAACTCAGAAATGGGGCACACTGAAGGTTGACCTCTTTGCCTTCCACACCAACCATCAGCTCATTAAATTCTGCACCAGGGAGCATCACTGCATGGCTTGGAAAGTGGATGCCCTGTTCTTCCCCTGGGTCAATCTATCAGTCTATGCCTTTCCTCCACTACCTCTCATCCCCAGGGTACTGCTCAAAATAAAGGAGGAAAGACCAAGGACAGTTCTTAAATCTCCAGACTGGCCTCATCAGCACTGGTACCTCTTGCTGCTCAGCCTGTCCCCACTGCCACCATGGCATCTTCCTCAAATTCCAAACCTCCTGATCCAGAGGGAAGGGGAATTCATATATCCCCAATTGCAGACACACACTTTGGCAGCTTGGCTTACTCGCTAACCCCCGGTCAGTCTGCCAACCTCAGTAAACAGGTTCTAGATGTTCTACGTAAGGCCCGACGCCCTAGCACTAGAAAGTCTTGTGCTGACAAATGGAAAAGGTTCTGCACCTGGATTCAGGCTAAGGGAGCCAATATGGCACAGCCCTCCTTCCGTCTCATCCTGGATTACTTAGCTGACCTACTACACAGTAGCCTCTCTTTTTTTCTTCTATTAAAATTCATGCCTGTGGTATCTCTGCTCATTTTCCCACTGAGCAGCCCCTTTTCTCACACCGCTTAATCAGTCAGTTCCTAGGAGGGGGCTAGCAACTTGAGGCCCACCCAGAAGAGCACCAACCCAGGCTTGGGACCTTAACTTTGTGTTGGAAAAGCTCACCCTGACCCCCCCCCCCCCCACATTCGAACCAGCTTTTTCTGCAGAGCTAAAGTTTCTCTCCTGGAAGACAGCTTTCCTTCTGGCCATCACTTCAGCCTGAAGGGGTCTCCAAGCTGTAAGCACTCATGGCTGTGGGAACCCTTCATCATCTTCGATGCTGACAAGGGTATACCTCAGGACTAACCCATCCTTCATGCCCAAGGTGGTGTCCAGTATGGCTCTCGACCAATCCATTCATTTGCCCACCTTTTTTCCTAATCCCCAGAACAAGGGGGGAAGGATCCTACACTCTCTAGATGTGCACAAACAGCTCAGATTCTATCTAGACAGGGCTAAATCCTTCAGAATGTCTGAACAATTGCTGGTTAACTTTGCTACAGGGGTAGAAGGCAAAGCCATCTGCAAATAAACCATTTCCAAATGGATACCAAACTGCATCCATTTCTGCTGCAAGCAACACGGAAAGCCTCCACCCAAGGGGGTCAGGAATCATTCCACCAGAGCAGCCTCCACCTCTGCAGCTTTCCTCAGAGGAGTCCCCACAAGGGACATCCTAGAGGCTGCCACCTGCACATCTGTTCACACTTTTACCAAACATTGCCACCTGCCTCTCCTCTCCAAATCCAGGGCAGGGTTTGTCTCTGCAGTCTTGCAGGGCATCCTAGCCAGTCCCTAGTTTCCTTGACTGCCTCCACCCATTTCCTCAGCTTTGGGAATCAACCTAATTGTGATGACTGCAACAGTGAAACACGAAGAACATAGTACAGTTGTGTACACTAACCATAAATGTAGATGTTCGAGTGTATTCACTGTTGCAGTCCTGGTTTCCCTCCCTCCATTCCCCCTTTTTTCTTCTCTTTACCTACAAGGGACATGTTGGTATTTACTTTCTACTGGTGGGGATGTTCTTCGTGTTTCACTGTTGCAGTCATTACATTTGGGTAATCTGCTGGCAGGTTGCCCTCAGTCGGCCTGATTAACAAAGGCATGGGTCCTGCGTCGGTTGCTGTCCCTTCTTCCATGACGTCAGGTCGTCAGGGGTATAAAACATGCAACCGACGCCATTACATCTGTCTTTCCTGCCGTGCGGTGCCTAAAGCAGAAGCAGTTCACAAGTGCCGGTTGGCCGACTGCTGAAATTTTCGTTTTCCAGTTGGTTTTGTGCTTTATTTAATCAGCGCACTGTCCATCGTCGGTACATTTTTGCCTCTAAATATTTCGGTTCTCTGTTTAATTATCCAGAAATGATGTCTGTTAGCCATCCGACTACCGGAATTCTGAAAAAATGCAAAGAAAAAGACAGAGTCCGTTGAGATCCAAAACTGCCAATGAGGCTTCTAAGCCAGTCGTCAGTTCGCCGGTACTCAGTGAGGCACTTTCAAAGCCCCTGATAGCCGCTACTTCTGACTCGCAGGCCTCTACTGAGACCCATTCGGAGTTCGGTATGCCGCGAGACTCTTCTCCTATGGAACCTGTGGATGTCTCTACCTTGGATGGGTCCGGAGCCGCTGTGCAGGCACTGGCTTCTGAGGGTGTATTCAGGCCTACAGACTTGTATATTAAACCGACTCCACCTTCTATTCTTAGACCTAAATCTCGATCTATGTCTAAAAAACTGACACCCAGGCCACATGTTCAGGCCCCTATGCCTAAAAACAAATGATCAAAATGGCTGAAGATCTTAATACTCTAATCAGGGGAAGCCCCCCCCCCTTCTAAGAGGCCTAGGACTGAGTTTGACTTTGAGTCTTCTGATGAGGACTCTGTTTCTTCTAATTCTTCCAATGAGCACGAATTGTCCATCCCTACTTATGAGGATTCTGATGCAGAGGATTCCATTCCCTCTGCTTCTCCCAGTGAGGACTTTCTTTTGGGGAACCTTTACATACCTTACGGGAGCATTTCCACTGGGAAAGTCAAGAATTTTCTGAATCTAAACAGAGGCTTAGGGATTTCCTCCTCCTACCACAGTATAGGCCCCTGGCTATACCCCCTGTACTAGACATTGTTGATTGTATGTTTTCGGAATCCAGTTTGGCCCCTGATTCCCTGCCTCCGGCTTCTAGTAAACCTGACCGATACTACAGGGATGTTCTTCGTGTTTCTCTGTTGCAGTCATTACATTTGGGTAATCCTGCTGGCAGGTTGCCCTCAGTCGGCCTGAATTCCAAGGTCCTGGGTCCTGCATCGGCCGCTGTCGCCCCTTCCCTGACGTCAGGTCGTCAGGGGTATAAAAGATGCGGCCGACGCCATTTTCTTTAGTCTTTCTTGCCACACGGCGCCCGAAGCAGAAGCAGTTTGCAAGTGCTGGTCGGCCATCTCCTAAGATTTTCGTGTTTGAGTTTCAGATCCGAAGTCTTCAATAAAGCTAAGTACCCTGTTGGGGAAACTTTTTTCCTTGCTCCAGACCGATGTCAGAAAAAGTAAATAATTGTATTTCTTGTGGAAAGCAAATACCTCATAAGGACTTTCATTCTTACTGCATTCTTTGCCTAGGCCCTGATCCCAACGTTTCTGGTTGTCGGTTTTGTGCTAGATTTAACCAACACACTAAGTGTTGGTATGATTTTGCTTTAAACTATTTTGGATGCCAGTTTAATTATCCAGAAATGTTGTCCGATAGCCATCCGACTACGGGAGTTCACAAAAAACGCAAGGAAAAGGAGATAGATAGACAACCGAGGCCCAAAACCGACGACAAAGCTTCTCCTAAGCCAGTCGCCGGTTTGCCGGTTCTCAGTGAGGCACTTTTGCAGCCCCTGATATCTGCTACTTTAGAGTCACAGGCCGCTACCGACTCCCATGTGGAGTTGGCCATGCCACTGGAAACTCAAGGTACTGGAGCCTCGGATACTATTTTTTCAGATGGGTCCGGAGCTGCTGAGCAGGCACCAGCTTCTGAGGGTGTATTCAGACCTAAACATCTTTACATTAAACCAACCTCAGCTTCAAAGGCAAAGTCTAAAGCACCTTCTAAATTAAAGAAACAAACTCAAGAGCAATGTGGACAGGCCTCTATGCCCAAAAATAGATGCTCAAAATGGCCGAAGACTTAATTACCTTGATCAGGGGTTCCCATCCTCCTCCTGATAAGAGGCCTAGGCAAGAGACTGACTATGAATCTTCAGATCAGGTTTCTGTTTCTTCTGATTCCTCTTCTGATCAGGAATATTCGCTTCCCTCTTATGAGGATTCTGATGCTGAAGAATATATACCTTAAGCTTCTCCTCCAAAGGACTATTCTTTTGGGGAAACCTTGCATACAATGAGGGAGCATTTCCACTGGGAGAGCCTAGATTTTTCAGAATCTAAAAAGAGGCTCAGGGATTTCCTTTTACTACCTCAACACAGGCCACTAGCCATTCCACCTGTGTTAGATATTGTAGATGACGTGTTTTCGGAGTCTAGTCTTACCCCTGACTCCTTACCTCCAGCTCCTGTTAAGCCTGACAGATATTACAGGGTTCCTGACTCTCATAAATTCCTTTTTAAAAACCCTGCTGCAGACCCAGAAACTATTTCACAGGGTCCCAAAGGTGTTAAGGCTTCCGCTGCAGAAAACCCTACCGCCTCTGACAGAGATTCTAGGGCACTGGAAAGATGGGGAAAAAAGGTTTACACATCTGCTACCTTGGCTATAAGGGCCTTAAACTGTCAGTTTCATATGCTCAAATATCAGCAACATGTCATGGCATTGCTTAAACAGAAAATGTTACTAAACTCTGAATGTGCAGAAAACAAGGAAATGCAGGATTTATTGCATGCAGCTGAACAAGTTGGAAAGCATACTTTGCAATGTGGTTTTGATTCTTTGGAGGCCTACTGCAGGGCCACAGATGTCCTTCATGGATGCATCTGCAGTCATAACAAATGGGTTGTCCTGTCGTCAGGCAGCCCTTCGGTCGGCCGGATTCCAAAGTCTGGGTCCGGCTTCAGCTGATGTCGCACTTCACCCGACGTCATCTCTGCTGGTCTTCGGGTATAAAGGCATCAGCCGACGCCATTTTCCTCAGTCTTTCTTGCCGCGTGGCCAAGCAGAAGCTGTTCGCAAGTGCCGGTCGGTCAGATCCAGAGATTGCTACTACCGAATACTACTTCGAAGACTTCTAAAAAGCTAAGTACCCCGTTGGGGACTCTTTCTTGCCTCAGCCGATGTCAGAAAAAGTCAATAACTGTTTAACTTGTGGGAAACAAATACCTCATAAAGATTTCCACTCTTACTGCCTGCCTTGCTTAGGCCCAGACCATGACGTAGCAGCCTGTTCGGCCTGTGCTTCCTTCAACCGACGAACGCTTAGGCGTTGGTCGGAGTTTGCTGAACAGTTTTTCGGCTCAGATTTTGCGTACATTATGCCGTCGGATCCTCCGACTACCCAAATTGTTAAAACGCAAAGAAAGACCGACACTCGCGGTCCGCGGTTTCGGCCGAAACCACGGTTAAGCAAACCGCGAGTGTCTCGGTTTCGGCCGAAACCGAGAAAACCGGTCAATCTTCAGCTGAATCCATGACTACTACTGAGGCTCCTGCTACCTTAGTTGAATCGGCCTCAGAAATCTTGCCTACAATTGTGGTTCCTAGTGATTTATCAGACACCATCCCTTTGGATGTCTCTACCCCAGCACGTGGTGCTGCTAGGCCTCCTGCAGCCATGTCTATTAAGGCCTTTGCCAGGGCTAAAGCAGCCAAATCTGTTAAATCAGTGCCTGTTAAGCCCCCCTCACACAGGCCCACTTCAAGTTCACAAATGCTTACTCTGGCAGAGGATTTAATATCCTTAATTAGGGGATCCCAATCTCACCCAGACAGGGCCTCTCAGCCCCAGAAAGAGACCTAGAGCAGAGCCCCGAGCCAGTGTCCTCTGATGATTCTGCGGATGACTCAGACATTACAGACCAGCCAGAGGCTCCTTTTTCTACTTATGAAGATTCCGATGCTGAAGAATCCATTCCAGCTGCCTCTCCACCAGAGGAATTTTCCTTTGGGGAAACCTTACATGCCATGAGAGAACAATTCCAATGGCAGGGACAAGATTTCTCAGATTCCAGAAAAAGGCTTAGGACATTTTTGCACTTATCACAACATAGGCCCTTAGCTATACCTCCTGTACTGCCTGTTGTGGATGATGCATTTAATGATGTTTGCACTGCTCCTGATTCTTTACCTCCAGCTCCTGCCAAACCAGATAGATTTTACAGGGTGCCAGACACTCATCACCACCTATACAAGGCCCCACTTGCAGATCCTGAAACTATATCCCAGGGGCCTAAGGCAGTAGCCTCGACCTCAGCAAAAAACCCTATTCCTTCTGAAAGGGAATCCAGGTCCTTAGAGAGGATGGGGGAAAAAAGTTTACACCTCTGCTACTCTCTCAGCTAGAGCTTTAAACTGTCAGTTTCATATGATCCAATACCAAGAGTTTATGCTTGATCAGTTAACTAAAAAGCTGTCCTCTGATGACTCCTTAGATAAGAAATATGTATTAGAAATGGTGAATAACATCCAACAGATTAGTAACCATTCTTTAAAATGTGGCTATGATGCACTGGAGGCTTCATTTAGATCAGCCATGACTGGCACAGTGATAAGAAGGCATGCATGGTTGAAAGAACAGGTCTTACCGGATCATGTTAAAGCAAAGCTGTTAGATGCTCCTATGGATAAGGCCAGTCTATTTTGGTACACCTGCTCAGCAAGTAATGAAGAAAATGGAAGAGAAGGCAAAATCTGTACAAACAGTTAAAGATTTCTTACAGGTTCAGCCCCCAAGGTTTAGCAGGAACTGGCCTGCCAAAAATTGGTCCTTTCCAGACTCCTCAAAATCCCAAAGAGGCAGGAATAGACGCTCTAGAGGCAGAAATCAATCCAGAGGAGGTGCCTACAGAGGACGACAGTGGCAAGGCAATAACCGAGGCACAGACACAACCACTGCCACTGCAACAGGACAATCACAGTGACTTGGCTCTGACACCGCCTACCAGGGAGCAAATAGCAGCACCTTTAGGCGGAAAGTTAGCCTTATTTTCGAAAAATTGGCACTATATCACAAAAGACAAGTGGATTTTGCAAACCATAGACCAAGGCTACAGGTTCCACTTCCACACCTTACCAGTAAAAGAGGAATGCCAAACCTACCTCCAAATCAAAAACAGAAGCTCTACAGCAGATAGCGGAATTAGCAAAAATGAGAGCTGTGGAAAGAGTACCAATAACAGAACAGGGCAAAGGATTCTACTCCAGACTCTTCCTAGTACCAAGAAAAGAGAAAAGTTGGAGACCTATTCTCGACCTGTCCGTCTTAAACACATACATCATTGTCCCAAAATTCAAAATGCTGACCCTACAGCAACTTCTTCCCATGCTGGGCAAGGAGTGTTGGCTGGTAACTCTAGATCTCAAGGAGGCATACCTGCACGTCCCCATACGACCAAATTGCAGAAGATACCTCAGATTTCTTGCAGGATCAGAGCATTATCAATTCTCAGCATTGCCCTTTGGCTTATCTACTGCCCAGAGTATTCACAAAATGCCTGGCATCAGTAATCGCTCACTGCAGACTACAGGGAATCCAAATTTATCCATACCTGGACGACTGCCTGTTACAAGCGGACAACAAAAGCAAGCTGACAACAGATTTACAAAGGGTCATTTGCTTACTACAAGCCCTGGGATACACAGTCAATTTACAAAAGTCAAGGCTGATACCATCCCAAACAAGAACATTCTTGGGTGCGGAGTTGGACACAGTAAAACAAATGGCATTCCTAACTGCAGAAAAACAAAAGAACTCCCTCTTTACTTCTTGGCATTAACAAAGCAGAACAAACTAACAGCAAGAAAAGTTCTGCAGGCCTTGGGCTTCATGGCATCATGCATAATCTTGGTCCCACATGCCAGACTGCATATGAGAAAGCTACAGTGGTACCTAAAGAATTTATGGTCTCAACACAGGCACAGCTTAGAAACCGAAATCCCACTAATCCCATGCCTAAAACAGGAGTTCCTATGGTGGGCTCAAGCATGCCAGTCAAACCCAGGCTTACCCTTCCACAACTTTCAAGCAAGCCAAACCATCACAACGGACGCCTCAGACCTAGGCTGGGGGGTGCACATGTTGGACAAATGCATACAAGGATTGTGGACTCAAGACCAGCTGCACCTGCACATAAACCAAAAAAATGCTGGCAGTAAAACTAGCAATCCAGAAATTCAGACCATTCCTCAAAGAAGGCCATTTAATAAGGACAGACAACACCACAGTCATGTGGTACATCAACAAACAGGGAGGCACTCATTCATACCCCTATGCAGAATGACTCTGGACCTTTGGAATCTGGCTCTGAGCTACAACATCCAGTTACAGGCAATATTTGTGCCGGGAAAAGAGAACACCCTAGCAGACATGTTAAGCAGAACCACCTCGGATGCTCACGAATGGATGCTACACCCGGACATCTTCAAGGCCATCACAAAGAAATGGGGAATGCCACAAATAGACCTATTCGCATCCCCACTCAATCACCAGCTCAAAAAATTCTGCACAAGGACATACCACCCACTTGCATGGAAGGTGGACTCTCTATCCTTCAGTTGGAAAGGCCTGACAGCATATGCATTTCCACCTCTTCCCTTGATGCACAAGGTACTACTGAAAATCAAAGAGGAACGTCCAAGGATAATCCTGATAGCTCCGAATTGGCCAAGACAACACTGGTACCCATTGCTGAGGAGCATGTCTCAGTGGAGAATGTGGTCAATACCCCTGATGCCTTTGATGTTAACTCAGAACAACTACAACATCATGCATCCAAACCTAAAAACCTTGCAACTGACTGCCTGGAACATCACATAGCAGCAACTAACCCAGACCTATCCCAAAGGGTTAAAGACATTATCCTTGAAGCCCGCAGACCTTCAACAAGAAGGAACTATGCAGGAAAATGGAAAAGGTTTGTCATTTGGAGTACTGAAAGAGGAAAAGATGTGTCGAACATAGATATTGCTAACATCCTGGAGTACTTGGCAGAGCTTCTACATACAGGCCTGTCCTATTCCTCTATCAAGATACATGCATCAGCTATTTCAGCAGAATACAGCTTCGATCCACCTGTCTTTTCGCATCCTCTACTCAGGCAGTTCCTCAGAGGGATCAAGAATGTAAAACCTCCTAGAAAACCACCATTACCAGCATGGGACTTGAACTTTGTGCTAGAAAAGTTGACACTCCCTCCGTTTGAACCAGCAGCAACAGCAGATCTGCAACACCTATCATGGAAAACTGCTTTCCTACTGGCAATTACTTCAGCAAGGAGGGTTTCGGAACTACAGGCCTTAATGGCAGTGCAACCCTTCCTAATCTTCCATCAAGATAGGGTGTCCATGAGAACTAATCCTACATTTATGCCTAAGGTGGTATCCAGAGTGTCTTTAAACCAGGCAATCCACCTACCTACCTTCTTTCCCAATCCACAGAACAGGGGGGAAAGACTGCTGCATACCTTGGATGTACATAGGCAGTTACGCTACTACCTGGGCAGAACCAAAGGTAACAGAAAAACTGACCAGCTTTTAGTAGCCTATGCAACAGGAAGGGAAGGAAAAGCAATTTCCAAACAGACAATCTCCAAATGGATAGGAAATTGCATAAGATTCTGTTACTCCTACCATGGAAAACCAATTCCACAGAACATAAGACCTCATTCTACAAGAGCTACAGCCACTACCACAGCTTTCTTACGAGGAGTGGCAACCAAGGACATTATTGAGGCGGCTACTTGGACCTCCGTGCATACATTTGCCAAGCATTATAATTTACCTCTATACTCTAGATCCCGAGCAGGGTTTGGCACTGCTGTACTGCAAGGGATCCTAACTACACCATAATTTTCTTCCTCCACCCCTAGTTTGGCTATGGTATTCTACCCATTTGTTATGACTGCAGATGCATCCATGAAGGACATAGTACAGTTTTGTACCTACCATAAATGTAGATGTCCGAACTGGATAGCATCTGCAGTCAGGATTACCCACCCTCCTCTCCCTCTGTGGTACTCCTAGGGTATTTACCCTCCTAATAGCTAGTTGAGAGGGAGTCTCTTATGGTGTATTTGTTTGTATATATGTACATACAGGCTTATTTTTTGTGTTTGCCTTCTACTTTTTTTTGGAAACATTGGCATTTATCCAAAATTTAGCTTTCCAAGAGGGCAACTGGCATCTGGGGCAAGAAACACTGAGGAAAATGGCGTCGGCTGATGCCTTTATACCCGAAGACCAGCAGAGATGACGTCGGGTGAAGTGCGACATCAGCCGAAGCCGGACCTAGACTTTGGAATCCGGCTGACCGAAGGGCTGCCTGACGACAGGACAACCCATTTGTTATGACTGCAGATGCTATCCAGTTCGGACATCTACATTTATGGTAGGTACAAAACTGTACTTTACAGGTTCTGTAATTCGGAGGCATGCTTGGTTAAAGGAACAAAATCTGCCTGATCATGTCAAAGTTAAATTATTAGATGCACCTTTACAGCATGATACTTTGTTTGGTGTTAAGGCAGAGGAGGTGTTTAAGAAAATGGAGGACAAAGCTAAATCTATGCAAACTGTCAAAGATTTTTTTACAAGTACAGCCACCTAGGTTTAGTAGACACTGGCCTACAAAGAATTGGTCCTTTCCTGTGTCAGACAGACCTCAAACGGGCAGATCCCAGGTGCAAGGTTCCTACAGGTCAAAGCAATGGGGTGCTTCTACCTCCAAAGTTGGAGAAGACCAATCACAACCATACAGGAAACCGTCCCAATGACTTCCCCCTGCCTGCACCAAGCACTTATCTCCTGGCAGCACCCTTAAGGGGGAAATTAGCACCTTTTTCTCAAAAGTGGCACATTATAACCCAAGACAAGTGGATTTGAAATATCATGACACAAGGGTACAAGTTCCATTTCCATACCCTGCCAAAGGCAAACGGCTGGCCAGATCTGCCAAAAAATCAGTTGGCAGAGGCACAAAAACAAGTCTCATCCCTCACGGACATGGGGGCCATTCAACAAGTACCAGAGCAAGAGCAGGGACAAGGATTTTACTCGACTGGCCCGGAGACCAATACTGGACCTATCTATTCTGAACACATTCCTGGATATACCAAAATTCAAGATGATGACTTTGCAGCAGCATCTGCCCATGCTGGGCAAGAACGTTTGGCTGGTGACTCTAGACCTAAAAGAGGCATACCTGCATGTCCCAATCAGACAATTATGAAGAAGATACCTCAGATTCAAGGCTGGCTCAATGCATTACCAATTCTCTGCACTGCCCTTTGGCTTATCTACTGCACCCAGGGTCGTTGCAAAGTGCCTGGCACCAGTAATTGCATTCTGCAGACAGAGGAATACAAATATATCCTTACTTTGACGACTGTCTAATTCAAGCAGAGAACAAGGACATTCTTCTACAGCATCTGGCATTTGTGAAAAGACTTCTAACATGCCTAGGGTACACAGTCAACGAAAAGAAATCAAAACTAGTACCCTCTCAAGAGATAATATTCCTGGGTGCAAGCTTAAATACAACTGCCCAGATGGCTTATCTCGCGCCAGACAAACAAAGGCAACTGACTACCTATTTCAAAATGTTGGCAACAAAGGCCCAGTTATCTGCAAGAATAATTCTGCAGGCTTTGGGCTCTATGGCATCCTGCATCCTACTAATTCCATATGCAAGACTGCATATGAGGAAAACCTCAGTGGTACCTAAAAAGTGTTTGGTCTTAACATTGCCACAGCCTGGAAACAATGATTACTCTCATTCCCTGCCTACAACAGGAGTTTTAATGGTGGGCAAAGGCTTGTCACCAAAACAAGGGACAGCCATTCACATTACCCCCAGCCAGGCAGACACTAACAACGGATGTATCAGATTATGCCTGGGGGGCCCACATGGCAGGAAGATGCATTCAGGGAACATGGTCCTCAACCCAAATGCATCTACATATCAATCAAAAAGAGATGTTAGCTGTTCAGAATGCCCTGACAGCCTTCAAGGACCTACTTTATCCGGGACAACTCCTGATAAAGTTGGACAACACTACGGTCATGTAGTATATAAGCAAGCAAGGGCGGCACACATTCTTGCCCCTTTTGCAGACTAGCCATGACTTTGTGGGACACAGCATTAACTTACCAAGTACATCTGCAGGCACAGTTCCTGCCAGGAAGGAAAAATACTCTGGCAGACGAACTAAGCAGAAACCTCATGGATCCCCATGAGTGGCAGCTGGATCCTCAAGTCTTCAACATGATAACAAGGAAATGGGGATGCCCGGACATAGATCTATTTGCCTCCCCTCACAACTACCAGCTAAAAAGATTCTGCACAAGGACTTACCACAGACAAGCATGGAAAGTGGATGCCCTCTCAGTATATGCCTTTCCCCCACTGCCTCTCCTCCCCAAGGTACTCCTAAAGTTCAGACAGGAGAAGCCAAAAATGATACTGATTGCCCCAGACTGGCTCCGCCAGTACTGGTTTTCAGTCCTAAAGAACTTGTCTCAATTCCCAGCTTGGACCTTACCTCAAATACCTCATCTACTGTCCCAGCAAAACAATTAGATCCTACACAGCCATCTCAGGACGTTAAACCTGGCAGCATGGCGGATAATGTAGTCATTACAAAACACACCTCTCAGTAA
Source organism: Protopterus annectens (assembly GCF_019279795.1). Lineage (NCBI taxonomy): Eukaryota > Metazoa > Chordata > Ceratodontiformes > Protopteridae > Protopterus > Protopterus annectens. Next base: position 753,960,273 of record NC_056728.1, on the reverse strand, counting down.
AGCTGTGATGGATGTCATTTTGGATGCCAGAAGGCCTAGTACTAGAAAATCTTATGCTGGAAAATGGAAGAGATTCTGTGCTTGGAACCACACACAAGGAACTGATACAGCTCTGCCAAATATTCCTCAGATTTTGCAGTACTTAACTGAGATGCTGGACAAAGGCCTATCTTTTTCATCTATTAAAATTCATGCCGCTGCCATTTCAGCTTATTACAATACAGAGCCACCTATCTTTTCTCATCCCTTAAGACAGTACCTCAGAGGAGCCAAAAATTTAAGGCCTCCAAGGAGATCACCATTGCCTGCATGGGACCTCAACTATGTCTTAGAAAAACTCACCCTGCCTCCTTTTGAGCCAGCTGCTACTGCTGATATAAAGATTTTATCTTGAGAAACAGCTCTGCTCCTAGCAATAACTTCTGCAAGATGAGATTCCGAGCTACAGGCACTCATGGCTGTGGAACCTTTTTATCATTTTTTATCCAGACAGGGTCTCTGAGGGCAAACCCAACATTTATGTAAGGTGGTATCCAGTGTATCTCTTAACCAAACTCTTCATCTGCCAACATTTAACCAAATCCACAGAACAAGGGGGAGAGAATTCTGCGTTCTTTGGATGTGCACGGACAGCTTAGATTCTACTTGGACAAAACCAACGATGTTAAGTTGTCAATCTCGCCTTCATTCTTGCTTGATGGATTCGGAGCCGATCCTCTGCTCCGACTCGGCACTTTGCTAAGCTCGAGAGTCACTTTTACCAGCTCGAGGCAGCCCCATATCCCATGATGCAAGGCGGTAAGTACCCAGATCTCATTTGCCGCTTCGCTGATGAGGTCCTCCTTTTGCCAGCTCCTGGTAAGTGTTAGTTTTAAACTACTATTTGCCCCTAAAATTTTATAATATTCACTTTTCTTTGGAATACCTTCATTTTTACTTAATTGTAAGCCCTTTTCTGACTAAAATTATTTTTCCTTCCTCTTCTTTTAGTTAGGCCTTCATTCCCTCCCACCCACCCCCCCCTGTTAGGGTGTGTGTGTGAGAAGTTAAACAATAATTAATAGATAATCTTTAGTTGTCTGATTGGGACTGTGTGTGTGTACTGTTTTGTGTACAACCATGTCCAAAGAGCAAAGGGTCTCAGGCTTTAAGAAGTGTGACTCGTGCTGTCAGAAGATGTCTCTGACAGACGGTCACACTTCTTGCTTATATTGCCTGGGACCTCTCCACCTGCAGGACTCCTGTGCAATTTGTCATTCCTTTAGCCAGAGAGTCCTGCAGGAGAGGAGAAATAAGTTGATTTTAAGGTGTCTCCTTAAACCGGAGGGCTCTCCGGCCAAATCGGCTCCAAGCAAGACTTTTAAGTCTTCCAAGACCCAGGCTTCTGTATCGAAGCCGGTGGCCTCGGCTCCAACTCCTTCGGAGTCGAAATCGACTCCGGCTGGAGCCGATCCTGTCTTGCCAAAATCTTCGGCACCGATGGCTATCTGTGCCGATACTGCTATGGTCACATTGGTGTCGGCTCCAACTGGCTCCGACCACCATGTGGCTCAGGCTTCGGTGTCGGCGCCGACCGGCTCCGACACCATTACTGTTATGTCTGTATCGGCTCCGGCTGGAGCCGATGCATCGAAACTTTCATTCGGAGCCGAAAAGTCATCGGCTCCGTCTGGATCTCTGGTTTCTTCGGCTCCGATGGTTCCTTCGAGGAAGAGGTCCAGGTCCCCTTCCTTGGAACCGATACTTTCGGCTCCGGCCTCACCTCTCCTTTCAGAGCGGAGCCATCGGAGCCGATCATCTAGGTCGTCCAGGCTTTCAGACCATGATTTAGAGAGGGTGGTAAGTAGATTGTTGAAATCACAGGCACTGGCCCAGATGCTTCATAGTCCGTCTCAACAGACGACTATTAGTCCGCACCCTCTTCAAGTTCCTCCTTCGACTCTACCTCAGAGTTTGGAGCTGGAGTCTTCGGGGATAGTTACTGCTATGGCTGAGGGGCAGATACCCCCCCTCCCTTCTGCACCCTCGGCATCTACTCTTATCTCCTCTTCGAGACCTTCCTTGGAGGGATTCGGTGGTCGGGCTTCCCTGGTCTCCTCCGAGGGAGTGAGTGGCATCGGACCCTTGTCCGACCCCGCTCTTCCCCTTGGAGCCTCGGCCTTGGTGAGCTCGGCTCCGACATCTGCCTCGGAGCCTTCCCTTCGTGGGCCCTGGAGTCCCGGTTTCTTGAACGGGTTCTCTCGGATCTCCCTGGGAGGGGCCTTCGAGGTGATGAAGAGTGTGCTGGCCACTGGGCTCAGCCAGCAGTCTATTCCTAGCTCCTCCCTCTACAGTGCCTGTCGATATCTCTTCCATCTCTCTTGCTCCCGGACCTAGAGATCCACCGCCTCAGGTTCCCCACTGGGATTAACCCCCTCTTCCGAGGATTCTCCTGACCAGTCAGGAGATCCTCCGCAAGAGGACTTGTAAGAGGAAACACCTAGACTCCCCTGAGTCTATCACTTCAGATACCGACTTAGATGAGTCGGAGGGATCCCCAAGATCCCCTGAGGATGTCTCCTTTTCAGACATCCTAGAACTCCTAAAACAGAGGGAAACTGGCCTCCACAAATCCCTCTGAGGATGAGTCGGTATACCTAGAGGCGTTTGGATCTCGGCCCTCCACCTCCTGGGTGTCTCCGCCTTTCCACCCCTTATGGAGGTTATTGCTCAAAGGCTTGAGCTGCTCCTGACTCTGTAGAGCCAGTTCTTAGGAGGCCGTCTAAATTTATTACAGCCCCTTCGAAAAGCAATTCCTTACAAAGGTGTCCCTGTTGATGCCATGGTGGTGGCTGCTGCCACTAAGAAGGAACTTGGAGATCCTTCGGTACCAGGCCATCCTCCTAATAAGGATTGTAGGACCATGGATAGGTATGGCAAGCGGATGTTCTCTTCAGCGACCTTTGCTATGCCGCTGAACTACTTATGTCACTTCACCAGACTCCAAAGGGACATCCTTAAGGAACTAGGTGAAGTAGTGCAGGATCCTACGGCTGCAGGGGCTCAAGAGAAAATTGCTTCTCAGCTAGGAATCCTTAATTCTATAGCTAACTCCTCCATGCGACTGATATCATATGCAGCAGATGGAGCGAGTAGAGCCGCGGGTACAGGGGTGGCTCTTAGACGTCAATCCTGGATGCGGCTCTGTAATTTTGCAGATCCCTTTAAGGCATCCTTCACAAACTCTCCCTTTGATGGGTCAGCTTTGTTTGGCCCTCAAGTGAAGGATACATTGACCAGGTGTGAACAGGACGGCAAGACTCTTTCTGCCGTAGGGTCCGTTTTTCCACCCCTTCTAGACCTTACCCCAGAGGACAGAAGGGTGGAAAGATGTGGTTCCGCAAATCCCAAGGAGTCATGCCGGATACACGTGGTCAGTTTACCCCTAGAGGCAGAGGGGGTAATAATAACAGACGCCGCTCTAGAGGCAGAGGGGGTCCACAAAACCAGGGAAGCAGAGAGCCTCTCTCTGACAAGCCCTTCCAGCATCCCTGAGATGTTGCCCGACTGTCCATCCTTGGAGGCGGTCGGGGGAAGACTATCGCTGTACCCAGAAGCCTGGCGTTCCCTCTCTCAAGACAGATGGGTACAGTCGATTATATCCGAGGGTTACAAAATTCCTTTCGAGGAAAGTCCTTTCTCTCACAAAAATTCCCTTCCAGATGTACCACCCGTTCTAAGGGAAGGTGCAGAGTTAGAAGTATTAAAGCTTCTACAAAAAAGAGCCATTTAGCCAGTTACAACAGACCATTCAGAGCCCGGAATCTACTCAAGATTCTTTTTGGTCCCCAAAAAGACGGGAGACTGGAGACCAATATTGGATCTCAGCAGACTCAACAAGTCTGTGAGAAAGACAAGATTTCGAATGGTGTCACTTCAGTCAATTTTGCCCTTCCTAGAGAAGGACAACTGGATGTGCTCAATAGATCTTCAGGACGCGTACTATCACATAAAAATTCACAGATGCTCCAGAAGATTTCTCCGCTTTCGGCTGGGGTCCAGTCATTTTCAATTCAGAGCCCTGCCCTTTGGTCTCACTACAGCCCCCAGAGTGTTCACCAAATGTATGGCAGTGGTCATGGCTCACCTGAGACGTCAAGGATTCCAGGTGTTTCCGTATCTCGACGACTGGCTCCTTTCAGCCACCACCAGGCATCAACTTCTTCAAGCCCGGGATTACACACTAAATCTCTGCACTCAATTAGGAATTTCGATCAACTACGAAAAATCCGCCTTATTGCCCTGACAGTCTATTACCTTCATAGGCGCAAACTTAAACACTGTTCGGATGTCAGCAACCCTCACAGACCAAAGAATCTCAGATATACAAAGTCACATGAGGATCATCCTTGCCAGCAAAAAGGTGCAAGCCAGAATGGTTCTGAAGGTGTTGGGCCTCATGGCTGCGGCTATTACCCTTCTTCCCCTGGCCCGCTTCTACATGCGTCTGCTTCAATGGATGTTGTTCACTCAGTGGTCTTACCAACAACTTCCAATGCGTCACCAAATCCTGGTGACACAAATTTGCAAGAATCATCTTTCATGGTGGATTACTTCTCCCCAGATTCACCAAGGCAGACCCTTTGTATCCCTGGCCCCGATAACCACTGTCACTACGGACGCCTCCCTGATCGGGTGGGGGGGGTCATTATCAGGGCAGGATGGTTCATGGGACGTGGCAACCGTTCGAATACCACCTGCACATAAATGTCCTAGAGATGAGAGCAGTGCTTTTAACGTTGCAAGCCCTCAACGACTTTCTTCCCTTGGGAACAATTGCAGTTCACACAGACAACATGTCTGTAGTATGGTATATCAACAAACAGGGCGGAACCAAGTCCTACCCCTTGTGTCGAGAAGCTCTCAGACTTTGGCAATGGGCGATCTCCTCTCATCGGTTTCTGGTAGCAACGCATATCCCTGGGAAAACCAACATTCTAGTGGACAGATTGAGCAGAGCTATTCTCATGCCTCACGAGTAGTCTCTCAAACAATCTATAGTGGAGAAAATTTTTCTAGAATGGGGCCGCCCATGTTGCGATCTTTTTGCTACTCCCCAAAACAGCAAATGCCCAGACTTCTTTTCTCTCTTCCCACTGCCAGGCCATCCCCCCAGAGACGCTCTAACCCAGGATTGGCCCCAGGGACTTCTTTATGCCTTTCCTCCCTTTCCATTGATTCCACAAGTTCTCCAGAAAGCCACTGTTTTGAGAGCCAAAATGATTCTCATTGCTCCCTATTGGCCTCGACAAATTTGGTTCCCGTTCCTCCATCGTCACCTTTTGGTGCAGCCGTGGCATCTGGACCCAGTACCAGACCTTCTGATTCACCAATCGCGTCAGCTGCACCGGTCTATCCCTTCTCTCAACCTCACAGCATGGTTGCTCCACTTCCTTCCTTAGCCAGGCTTCCTATGATCTCTAATCCTGTTAGGGATATCATAGTGGCTTCCCTAAAATCCTCTACTAGAAGGATTTATACCAGCAAATGGAAACGCTTCTCTTGTTGGGCAAAAGCTAAAAATATAGATCCTTTTACTGCTCCTGTTCAAGCAGTTTTGGATTTCTTAGCAGAAATCTTTCACGCGGGCTCTTCATCTTCCATGGTCAAAGTTCAGTTGGCTGCTATCTCGAACTTTCATGTCGGGTTTGCAGATCACAACATTATGTCCCACAGGCTTTGTAGAGCCTTTTTAAAAGGAATCTTTTTCCTAAAACCTCCACTCAGGAGTCCTCCTCCTCAATGGGACCTAAATTTTAGTGCTGACATCCTTGATTCTTCCTCCCTTGGAGCCAGCTGTTTCATGTTCCCTGAAATTTCTTTCATGGAAAACACTCTTCCTGGTTGCTATTACCTCGGCAAGGAGTGTGTCTGAACTTCATGCTCTCTCTGTTCGTCCCCCTTATTTGGTCTTCCACAAAGACAGGGTATCCTTGAGAACTAATCCGACCTTTTTGCCTAAGGTCGCCTCAAAAAATAATTTGAACCAGTCTATTGACCTTCCTGTATTTTTCCCAAATTACTCAAACAGATCGGAACAAAAATTACATTATCTTGATGTTCACCGCCAACTCGGATATTATTTGGACAGAACAAAACAATTCAGGAAATCCGATCAGCTCTTTATTTCTTATGCTGAGAACAAAAAAGGCCTTCCTGTCTCCAAAGTGACCTTATCTAGATGGCTTTCTTCTGTCATCTTTGAAATCTATCAGCTCAGGGGAAAACAGCTGTGCTCAAAACCTAAAGCGCATTCAACCAGAAGCTTAGCCACTTCCACAGCCTTTCAGGCTAGACTTACATTAGACACTATTTGTGCAGCAGCCACTTGGGCCACTCCTCATACCTTTGTTTCTCATTACAAATTGGATTTGGCCTCCAGGGATAGAGCCAGTTTTGGCTCTACAGTTCTCAAGAGTCTGTTCCATTGAGCCACCCAGGATAGAGGTGCTAGGGACACGGTCCCATCAAGCAAGAATGAAGGCGAGATTGACAACTTAACATTGAGAAGTTATGTACCTACCATAACGTTCCATGTTAGTTGTCTTCTCTCGCCTTCTTTCTTGCGACCCTCCCTCCTGCCCCGTGGCCTGGACAGACCTTTTTCTCCCTACGTGGAAGAATGCTTCTTAAGACCAGACAGTTCTGGTCTTCCTTACCCATCCTTCAGGTTTTTTTTGCCTTTCTTTCTTCCTTCTGGGAAGTTTTTATGCTAGGTGTTATTGCCTATAGATAACAAACGAGATCTGGGTACTTACCGCCTTGCATCATGGGATATGGGGCTGCCTCGAGCTGGTAAAAGTGACTCTCGAGCTTAGCAAAGTGCCGAGTCGGAGCCGAGGATCGGCTCCGAACCCATCAAGCAAGAAAGAAGGCAAGAGAAGACAACTAACATGGAACGTTATGGTAGGTACATAACTTCTCATTTTCAGACAGAGCAATTACTAGTGGCATGTGCTGCAGGATCACAAGGAAAGGCTATCTCAAAGCAGACTATTTCAAAGTGGATAGGCCACTACATTCGTTTTTGCTACTTACACCATGGCAAGCCAGTGCCTAAGGGCATTAGGCCACATTCAACCAGCGCTGCAGCCACTTCAGCAGTCTTTCTCAGGGGAGTACCAACAAAGGACATTTTAGAGGCTGCTACTTGGAGTTCAGTGCACACCTTTACAAAGCACCATCATCTGCCACTGTACTCTAAATCCAGGGCAGGCTTTGTCACTGTAGTTCTGCAGGGCCTTGTAGCCGCTCCTAATGCTGTTTAGCTCCAGCCTCCCATTCATAGCTTTGGGACTCTACCCAAATATAATGACTGCAACAGTGAAACACGAAGAACATAGTAAAGTTGTGTACACTTACCATAAATGTAGATGTTTGAGTGTATTCATTGTTGCAGTCCAGGTTACCACCCGCCATCCCCCTTTCTTCTGATGGAACCTATATGGTGTATTTGCTTGTAGATGAAGGTAAAGTTTATATTGCTGCATGTGTTTATATATATATATATATATATATATATATATATATATATATATGTATATAAATTTTGGCTACCCTTTTAGGGGGCACCTGACATCTGGGGCAAGAAAAACTAAAGAAAATGGCATTGGCCGCATTTTTTTCCCCTCTGATGACCTGACGTCAGGGAAGGGGCGACAGTGGCCGACGCTGGACCTAGGACTTTGGAATTCAGGCCGATTGAGGGCAACCTGCCAGCAGGATTACCCAAATGTAATGACTGCAACAGTGAATACACTCGAGCATCTACATTTATGGTAAGTGTACACAACTATACATTCCTGAGTCCCACAAGTTTCTTTTCAAAAATCCTGTTGCAGATTCAGAAACCATTTCTCAGGGGCCCAAGGGCATTAAGGCTTCCACTGCTAAAAACCCTACTCCTTCTGATAGAGACTCTGGGGTGCTGGATAGATGGGGTAAAAAGGTTTATACTTCTGCTACCTTAGCAATCAGTGCTTTAAACTGCCAGTTTCATATGCTAAAATATCAGCAACCTGTTATGGGACTGCTTAAACAGAAAATGATGATGATTTCTGATTGTGTGGAAAATAAAGATTTACAGGATTTACTCCATTCAGCTGAACAAGTTGGAAAACATACTTTGCAATGTGGTTTTGATTCCTTAGAGGCCTCTTGTAGGGCTGTTGTTACTGGGTCTGTGCTTAGAAGGCATGCTTGGCTTAAGGAGCAATCTCTGCCTGATGATCAAGCAAAGTTGTTGGATGCTCCATTAAATCAGGACCGTCTGGCAGTAAGGCTGAAGAAGTTCTAAAAAAGATGGAAGATCAAGCTAAATCTATGAAAACTGCGAAAGATTTCTTACAAGTGCAATCTCCAAGATTTAGTAGGCACTGGCCTACTAAGAATTGGTCCTTTCCAGCTCCTTCCAGATCCTCTCAAGCCAAACCCAGACACAGCAAAAGTGCCAAGTTTCAGTCCCCGAGGGACTCTCAGAACTAAGCAATGGGGGGGCCTCCACTTTCAAATCTGGAAATAACAAGACACCCCCTATGGTAAACAGTCTCAATGACTTTCCTTTAAAATTGCCAAGAAGTTATATTTTAGCTGCCCCTTTGGGGGGAAAGATTGCTCTTTATGCAAAAAACTGGGAACTCATAACCCAGGACAAATGGGTTTTAAAAATAGTATCCCAGGGATACAGATTTAATTTCCACACGTTGCCAACACAAAACGGGTGGCCAGACCTGTCCCCAAATCAGTGGGCAGAGGCTCAGAAACAAGTTCTTTCCCTCTTAAACTTGGGGGCTATTCAACCGGTACCAGAAGAAGAAAAGGGTCAAGGCTTCTATTCCAGGCTTTTCCTGGTACCCAGAAAAGACAATTCATGGCGTCCAATTCTGGACCTGTCTACTCTAAACACCTTTCAGACATTCCAAAAATTCAAGATGCTGACTCAACAGTTACTTCCTATGCTAGGCAAGGATGCCTGGTTGGCAACTCTAGATTTAAGAGAGGCTTACCTGCATATCCCAATCAGGGAATCTTGCAGAAGATACCTATGCTTCAAAGCAGGCTACTTGCATTATCAGTTCTCTGCACTGCCCTTTGGCTTGTCTACTGCGCTCAGGGTATTTACAAAGTGCCTGGCTCCAGTAACTGCATTTTGCAGGCAAAGTAATATTCAAATATATCCATACCTGGAGGATCGTCTAATTCAAGCAGAAAACCAGGCCATGCTTATAAGTCATCTGGCATTTGTAAAAAGAGTTCTAACTTGTCTAGGGTACACCATAAACGAAAAGAAATCACAACTGGTACCCTCTCAACAGATTACATTCCTGGGTGCAAGCTTGAATACAACTGCCCAGATGGCTTTCCTCATACCAGAAAAACAAATTCATTTGGTAACTTACTTCAAACAAGTGGCCACAAAACCCCTGCTATCTGCAAGACAAATACTGAAAGCCTTGGGGTTCATGGCCTTCTGCATTATTCTAATTCCATATGCAAGACTGCATATGAGGAAACTTCAGTGGTTCTTATAAAGTCTATGGAGTCAGCATTGTCACAGCCTGGAAACAATGATTCCTATCATACCTTGCCTACGCCGGGAGTTTCTGTGGTGGACAGAGGCCTGCCACCAAAACAAAGGACTGCCATTCACACTACCCCCTGCCGCCCAAACCCTAACTACAGATGCATCAGACTATGCATGCAGGGGGCTCATCTGGCATTGAAGTGCATTCATGGCAAATGGAACGCAAATCAAGTGCACCTACATATCCATAAAAATGAAATGTTTTCTGTACAGAATGCTCTGACAGCCTTCAAGGACTACTTTCAACCAGGACAACTACTTGTAAAGACGGACAACACCATGGTTATGTGGTACATAAACAGGCAGGGAGGTACACATTCCTACCCCCTCTGCAGACTAGCCATGGCATTGTGGAACACAGCCTTGAGCTACCAGATACAACTACAAGCTCAAGTCCTGCCAGGAAAACTGAATACACTGGAAGACGGACTAAGCAGAAATCTCATAGACCGACATGAATGGAAACTGGAACCACGGATTTTCAACATGTTGAACAAGCAAATGGGGGAGCCCAGACATAGATCTATTTGCCTCCCACCACAACTACCAGTTGGACAAATTTTGCACAAGGACTTCACAACAAAGCCTGGAAAGTGGATGCTCTGTCATTCAGCTGGAAAAGCTTATCGGTCTACACCTTTCCCCCTCTGCCTCTGCTCTCCAAAGTTCTGATAAAAGTCAAGCAGGACAAACCAAGAATAATTTTGTTTGCTCCAGACTGGCCACGCCAACACTGGTACCAACTCCTGCGCAGTGTCACAATCTTCTCCATGGCACCTGCCTCAGACACCTTCCTTACGGTCTCAGCAGGCGAACCAAATTCTGCACCCTCAGCTCCCAACTTTGAACCTGGCAGCTTGGCTAATCATTTAAATTCAACCTTAGCATTCCTCAGCAAACCTGTGATGGATGTCATCTTGGAGGCGAGAAGGCCTAGTACTAGAAAGTCTTATGCTGACAAATGGAAAAGATTCTGTGCTTGGAATCAATCTCAAGGAATGAGCACAGCAGCACCCAATTTACCTCAGATTTTACAATATTTAAGTGAGATACTTCACAAGGGCCTGTCTTTCTCCTCCATTAAAATCCACGCCTTAGCCATCTCAGCTCATTATAATACAGAACCTCCCCTCTTCTGTCATCCTCTGCTCAAGCAGTACCTCAGAGGGTCCAAAAACTTGAGACCACCCAGGAGAGCTCCAACCCCTGCCTGGCACCTTAACTTTGTATCGGAGAAACTCACTCTACCTCCTTTCAAGCCAGCTGCTACTGCAGACTTAACATTTCTTTCCTGGAAAACAGCCTTCCTTCTAGCAATCACTTCAGCAAGAAGGATATCTGAGTTGCAGGCCCTTATGGCAGTGGAGCCTTTCATCATCTTTCATACGGACAGGGTGTCACTCAGGACCAATCCATCCTTCATGCCCAAAGTGATATCCAGTGTGGCTCTTAATCAGTCCATTCATTTGCTAACCTTCTTTCCCAATCCACAGAACAAAGGGGAACGGATCCAGCATTCATTGGATGTACACAGACAACTTAGATTCTACTTGGACAGGACTAAACCTGTAAGAAAATCTGAACAACTACTGGTAGCATTTGCTGCAGGGGCAGAGGGGAAGGCTATTTAAAAAAAAAAAACATCTCTAAATGGATAAGCCATTGCATTAATTTCTGCTGTAAGCACCATGGAAAACCTGTCTCCCAGGGGATCGGATCTCATTCCACCAGAGCTGTCTACTTCAGCGGCCTTTCTCAGAGGTGTTCCTACCAGGGATATTCTAGAAGCTGCTACCTGGAGTTCAGTTCATACTTTCACCAAGCATTATTATTTACCAATTTTCTCTAAATCCAGAGCTAGCTTTGCCACTGCTGTCTTGCAGGGCCTTGTAGCTGCTCGAAATGCTGTATAAATCCATCCTCCCAACCATAGCTTTGGAAATCTACCCAAATGTAATGACTCCAGCAGTGAAAGACGAAGAACATAGTACAGTTGTGTACATTTACAATAAATGTAGATGTTCGAGTGTATTTACTATTGCAGTCCTGGATGTTCATCGTGCATACAGCTGCAGTCATAACAGATGGGTTTTCCTGCCATCAGGCGGGTCCTCGGTCGGCCGAATTCCAAAGTCTAGGTCCGGCCTTGGATGTTGTCGCTTCTTCCCTGACGTCAGTGCGACAGGGGTATAAAAGAACCAGCCGACGCCATTTTCTTCAGTCTTTCTTGCCGCGCGGTGCCCGAGCAGAAGCAGTTCGCACGCGCCGGTCGGCCAGCTCCTGAGATTACGAATATTTTTCAACCGAAGTCTTCTTGAAAGCTAAGTACCCCGTTGGGGAAACTTTTCTTGCCTCAGACCGATGTCAGACAAAGTTAATGATTGCATTTCATGTGGGAAGCAAATACCGCATAAGGATTTCCATTCCCTCTGCATTCCTTGCTTAGGCCCAGACCACGACGTCTCGGCCTGTCATTTTTGTGCTACATTCAACAGACGCACTATTAAGCGTTGGGCGGAGTTCGCCTAACACTATTTTGGCAAAAAGTTTAATTACATTATGTCTTCGGATAATCCGACTCCAGATGTCCTTCATGGATGCATCTGCAGTCATAACAACTGGGTTGTCCTGTCGTCAGGCAGCCCTTCAGTCGGCCGGATTCCAAAGTCCGGGTCCGGCTTCGGCTGATGTCGCACTTCACCCGACGTCATCTCTGTTGGTCCTCGGGTATAAAGGCATCAGCCGACGCCATTTTCCTCGGTCTTTCTTGCCGCGTGGCGCCCGAAGCAGAAGCTGTTCGCAAGTGCCGGTCGGTCGGATCCAGAGATTACTTCTACCGAATACTACTTCGAAGACTTCTAAAGCTAAGTACCCCGTTGGGGACTCTTTCTTGCCTCAGCCGATGTCAGAAAAGTTAATAATTGTTTAACCTGTGGGAAACAAATACCTCATAAAGATTTCCACTCTTACTGTCTGCCTTGTTTAGGCCCAGCCCACGACGTAGCAGCCTGTTCGCCTGTGCTTCTTTCAACCGACGAACGCTTAGGCGTCGGTCGGAGTTTGCTGAACAGTTTTTCGGTTCTGATTTTGCGTACATTATGCCGCCGGATCCTCCGACTACCCAATCTGCCAAAAACGCAAAGATAAAGATAAAGACCGACACTCGCGGTCCGCGGTTTCGCTGAAACCATGGTTAAGCAAATCATGAGTGTCTCGGTTTCGCCAAACCGAGAAAACTGGTCAAAGTACAGCTGAATCTATCTCTACAACTGAGGCCCTTGCTACCATTCTTGAATCGGCCTCAGAAATTATACCCACTACGGTGGTTGCCACTGACTTATCAGACACCATTCCCTTGGATGTCTCTACCCCAGCACGTGGTGCTGCTAGGCCTCCAGCAGCCATGTCCATTAAGGCCTTCGCCAGGGCTAAAGCAGCCAAGACTACTAAAACAGTGCCTGTTAAACCCCTTCTACCAGGCCCTCCTCTAGTTCTCAAATGCTTACTCTGGCAGAAGATTTAATTTCATTAATTAGAGGATCTCAATCTCACCCAGACAGGGCCTCTCAGCCCCCAGAGAAGAGACCTAGGGCAGAGCCCCTGAGCCAGTGTCATCTGATGATTCAGCCGATGAATCAGACATAACTGACCAGCCAGAGGCTCCTTTCTCTAATTTTGAAGACTCTGATGCTGAAGAATCCATTCCAGCTGCTTCCCCACCAGAAGAATTTTCCTTTGGGGAAACCTTACATGCCATGCGAGAGCAGTTCCAATGGCAGCAACAGGATTTTTCAGACTCCAGAAAAGACTTAGGACTTTTCTGCACCTTCCACAACACAGGCCCTTAGCTATACCTCCTGTTCTCTCTGTGGTGGATGATGCTTTCAATGATGTCTGCTCCGCTCCAGATTCTTTACCTCCAGCCCCTGCCAAACCAGACAGATTTTACAGGGTGCCAGACACTCATCACCACCTTTACAAGGCCCCTCTTGCAGACCCCGAAACTATATCCCAGGGTCCCAAGGCAGTAGCCGTGACCATAGCTAAAAACCCTATTCCTTCTGAAAGGGAAGCAAGGTCATTAGACAGATGGGGCAAAAAGGTCTACACTTCAGCTACTCTCTCAGCTAGAGCTTTAAACTGTCAGTTTCACATGATACAATACCAAGAGTTTTTGCTTGATCAGTTAACTAAAAAGCTTACCACTGATGAATCTCTTGATAAGAAATATGTATTAGAAATGGTAAATAACATACAACAGGTTAGTAACCATTCCTTAAAATGTGGCTATGATGCACTGGAGGCTTCATTTAGATCAGCCATGACTGGCACAGTGATAAGAAGGCATGCATGGCTAAAGGAGCAAGCTTTACCGGATCATGTTAAAGCAAAGTTACTAGATGCTCCTATGGATAAGACAAGTTTGTTTGGTACACCTGCCCAGCAGGTTATGAAGAAAATGGAAGAAAAGGCAAAATCTGCTCAAACGGTTAAAGATTTCTTGCAGGTTCAGCCCCAAGGTTTAGCAGGAACTGGCCTGCCAAAAATTGGTCCTTTCCTGACTCCACAAGATCTCAAAGGGGCAGAAACAGACATTCCAGAGGCAGAAACCAATCCAGAGGAGGTGCCTACAGAGGACGACAGTGGCAAGGTAACAACAGAGGCACAGACACAACCACTGCCACCACATCAACACAACCACAGTGACTTAATCCTAAATCCACCTACCAGGGAACAAATAGCAGCTCCTCTAGGCGGAAAGTTAACCTTATTTTCAAAAAACTGGCACTATATAACAAAAGACAAGTGGATTTTACAAACCATAGATCAAGGATACTGGTTCCACTTCCACACTTTACCAATCAAAAGAGGAATGCCAAATCTACCTCCAAATCAAAAAACAGAGGCTCTACAACAGATAATGCAGTTAGCAAACATGAGAGCTGTGGAAAAAGTGCCAACTGCAGAGCAAGGAAAGGGGTTCTACTCAAGACTATTCCTAGTTCCAAGAAAGGAAAAAAGTTGGAGACCAATTCTCGACCTGTCCACCTTTAAATACATACATCATTGTCCCAAAATTCAAAATGCTGACCCTACAGCAACTTCTTCCCATGCTGGGCAAGGAGTGTTGGCTGGTAACTCTAGATCTCAAGGAGGCATACCTGCACATCCCCATTCGACCAATCTGCAGAAGATACCTCAGATTTCTTGCAGGATCAGAGCACTATCAATTCTCAGCATTGCCCTTTGGCTTATCTACTGCGCCCAGAGTATTCACAAAATGCCTGGCATCAGTAATTGCCCATTGCAGACTACAGGGAATACAAATTTACCCATACCTGGACGACTGCCTGCTACAAGGGGACAACAAAAGCAAGCTGACAACAGATTTACAAAGGGTCATCTACTTGCTACAAGCACTGGGATACACAGTCAATCTACAAAAGTCAAGGCTGATACCATCCCAAACAAGGACATTCTTGGGTGCGGAATTGGACACAGTAAAACAAATGGCATTCCTAACTGCAGGAAAACAAAAAACTCCCTCTTTACTTCTTGGCACTAACAAAGCTGAACAAGTTAACAGCAAGAAAAGTACTGCAGGCCTTGGGCTTCATGGCATCATGCATAATCCTGGTCCCACTTGCCAGACTACATATGAGAAAACTACAGTGGTACCTAAAGAATTTATGGTCCCAACACAGTCACAGCCTAGAAACAGAAATCCCACTAATTCCATGCTTAAAACAGGAGTTCCTATGGTGGGCTCAGGCATGCCAGACAAACCCAGGCCTACCCTTTCGCAGATGTCAAGCAAGCCAGACCATCACAACAGACGCTTCAGACCTAGGATGGGGGCCCACATGCTGGACAAATGCGTGCAAGGATTGTGGACACAGGATCAACTTCACCTGCACATCAACCTAAAAGAAATGCTGGCAGTAAAACTGGCAATCCAAAGGTTCAGACCATTTCTCAGAGGGCCAGTTGATGATAAGGACAGACAACACCACAGTCATGTGGTACATCAACAAGCAGGGAGGCACTCATTCATACCCCTATGCAGAATGACTTTGGAGCTGTGGAACCTGGCACTCAGCTACAACATCCAGTTACAGGCAATGTTTGTACCGGAAAAGAAAATATTCTAGCAGACATATTAAGCAGAACCACATCGGATGCCCACGAATGGAAACTGCACCCGGACATTTTCAAGACCATCTCAAAGAAATGGGGAATGCCTCAGATAGACCTATTTGCATCACCTCTCAATCACCAGCTCAAAAAATTCTGCACAAGGACATTACACCCACTGGCATGGAAAGTGGATTCGCTCTTCTTCAGCTGGAAAGGCCTGACAGCATATGCATTCCCACCTCTTCCCTTGATACACAAAGTATTACTAAAAATCAAGGAAGAACGCCCAAGGATAATCCTGATAGCTCCAAACTGGCCAAGACAACACTGGTACCCACTGCTGAGGAGCATGTCTCAGAACAATATGTGGCCAATACCCCTGATGCCTTTGATGCTAACTCATAACAACTACAGCATCATACATCCAAACCTAAAAACGTTGCAACTGACTGCATGGAACATCACATAGCAACAGCTAACCCAGAACTTTCTCAAAGAGTTAAAGACATTATTCTTGAAGCACGCAGACCTTCAACAAGAAGGAACTATGCTGGAAAATGGAAAAGGTTTGTCATTTGGAGTACTGAAAGAGGAAAAGATGTGTCAAACATAGATATGCCTAACATTCTAGAGTATCTGGCGAACTTCTTCATTCAGGCTTGTCCTACTCCTCCATCAAGATACATGCATCAGCTATTTCAGCAGAATACAGCTTTGATCCACCTGTTTTTCGCACCCTTTGCTCAGGCAGTTCCTCAGAGGAATCAAGAATGTAAAACCTCCAAGGAAACCACCTTTGCCAGCTTGGGACTTAAACTTTGTGCTAGAAAAGTTGACACTATCACCCTTTGAACCAGCAGCAACAGCAGACCTACAACACCTGTCATGGAAAACTGCTTTCCTACTGGCAATTACTTCAGCAAGGAGGGTTTCAGAGCTACAGGCCTTAATGGCAGTGCAACCCTTCCTAATCTTCCACCAAGATAGAGTGTCCATGAGGACTAATCCTACATTTATGCCTAAGGTGGTATCCAGAGTGTCTTTAAACCAGGCAATCCACCTACCTACCTTCTTTCCCAACCCACAAAACAGAGGGAAAGAATACTGCATACCTTGGATGTACATAGACAGCTACGCTACTACTTGGACAGAACAAAAATAGCAGAAAGACTGACCAACTTTTTGTAGCCTATGCAACAGGTAGGGAAGGAAAAGCTATTTCCAAACAGACAATCTCCAAATGGATAGGAAATTGCATACGATTCTGTTACTCCTTCCATGGAAAACCAATTCCACAGAACATAAGACCTCATTCTACAAGGGCAACAGCCACTACCACAGCCTTCTTACGAGGAGTGGCAACCAAAGACATTATTGAGGCGGCTACTTGGACCTCCGTGCATACATTTGCCAAGCATTATAACTTACCTCTAGATTCCAGATCCCGAGCAGGGTTTGCCACTGCTGTACTGCAAGGGATCCTAAACACACCATAATCTAGTTTTATCCTCCTCCCTAGTTGGCTATGGTATTCTACCCAGTTGTTATGACTGCAGATGCATCCATGAAGGACATAGTACAGTTTTGTACCTACCATAAATGTAGATGTCCGAACTGGATAGCATCTGCAGTCAGGATTACCCTCCTCCTTCCCTCTGTGGTACTCCTAGGGTATTTTACCCTCCTAATAGCTAGCTGGTGGGGAGTCTTTTATGGTGTATTTGTTTGTATATATGTACATCCATGCTTATTTTTGTGTTTACCTCTATCTTTTTGGAAACATTGGCATCTATCCAAATTTTAACCTCCAGGAGGGCTACTGGCATCTGGGGCAAGAAACACTGAGGAAAATGGCGTCGGCTGATGCCTTTATACCCGAGGACCAACAGAGATGACGTCGGGTGAAGTGCGACATCAGCCGAAGCCGGACCCGGACTTTGGAATCCGGCCGACTGAAGGGCTGCCTGACGACAGGACAACCCAGTTGTTATGACTGCAGATGCTATCCAGTTCGGACATCTACATTTATGGTAGGTACAAAACTGTACTTTTTGAGTAAAAGACGCAAAGATAAGGACCAATATACGAGGTCCGCGACTTCTACCGACACTACGCTAAAGCCAACTACTGGTGCACCGGTTCTCAGTGAGGCGCCTACTGCTGGCAGGACAGGTAGCTTTCATCCTTCTAAGTTGGGAACTGCTGATTGAGAGCCCAGTGTCTGTTATTCTTAAAGTGTATTCGTTCTGGTTTAAGCACTTGGGCTTCAGGCCAGTTATTTTACATTAAGAAGGTTCGTGGTCTGCACTCTTGTGGGAGAAGAGGCTGGACTCTGCCCTTCTGAGCTGGGAATTTCTGGTTAAAGGTTTATAGTGCTTGAACATTTGAACTGTATCTTACTGAAATTGGTACACCTTGTTTGCTGTAGCATAGACTAGATCCAGGCCTGCTGAATCTAGCTTTGTTTATATGCTTGTTATTTCCCTGGAACGCTAATTCCACCTAATACGCGGCTTCTCAGCACTTCTGTGGATCACTAGTGATATCTGCATTGTTTACTGTACTTATTTCCTTGTTTCACTTGAAAGAAAGTTACTGTTTGTCATTTTTGCATTTAAGTTACCTGTAACACATTGCACTTAAGTTACTTGGCACTTGCTCGCTAAAGCAATTATATAAGTCAGCACTAAAAATTAAAAGCACTACACCCTCACTCCCCACTGGCCCTTGTTTTCAATTATTAAGGAATTCCCAATATTATTCTAGCATGTCCAAAGGTCAGTTGTCAAGCTCCTCTCCGGTCCAGCTGGTGAATCTGGGAATCTTGAGGCAATGTTATAACTGCCTCATGTACACAGACAACCCACTCCTCCTCCCAACAAATTCCAACACATGTGAGAAATGCAACCATATAGCCAAAGTCAGTACTGGCATAACCAGTCAGGAGAAGAAGGAAACCACACTCACTACAATTCCAGTCTCACACAGACCTACCAAGACAGCAAACCAAACACATAATCATACAAAAACATACTCGGAGGCTCTAAATAAAGATCTGCCTAAGCAGCAGAGACCTCCAAAGCAGACACCCAAGCAACCGCTACCCCAAAACAAACCACGTGCAACACATCTCACAAAGCCAGTGTGCCAAACAGTCACAGCCCTTAAGACTAAACAACACACCTAATACACTTGTAATAGGTGACTCTATCGTCAGGCACACTGACGTCCCGCTCACCAGGCTGAACAAGGAGAGGGTCACGGTGAGCAGCCTGTCCGGCGCTAGGATCCGCCACATAGCACAAGCACTCAGGTCCCTCCAAGGCAAGTACAAATATGACTCTGTCATTGTCCATGCTGGTGTGAATGACCTGAGACGTACCTCCTTGGACTACATGAAAAGAGACATAAAGGAGCTCTCTGAGCATGTAGCCCAGGCCGGTATGACCCTGACCTTGAGTAGCATCTTACCCTCACCAAGAATGATGCCACAATATGAAGACAAGATGATCAATTTCAACAATTGGCTTAAGTACTGGTGTCATTCAAAGGGGATCCAATGCCTGTCAGCTTGGGATGATATGCTCGACAAGCCACGATGCTTCGCTAGGGACGGCTTGCACCTGTCACCCCTGGGCTTTTGGATATTAGCAAAGGCTCTTGCTACCCCCATAGTGCCTTTTTTAGGCAAGGCTCAAAAGGCAAATCCACCTCCATAGGTATCACAAGGGACAAGAAACTGAGAGTAATGCTACTCAACGCCAGAAGTCTAAACCTCAAGATGCACGCACTCTAAACTCTCCTTAGCATGGAGAACATCGATATCTGTGCAGTAACAGAAACCTGGTTCAAGGCTCCCGAGAGCACCCCAGCACGAAAGCACCCCAGCACTACCAGGTTATACCTCATACCATGCTTTTCGGCCCCAAAACTTGGACCGAACCACAAAAGGAGGGGGAGTATCGATATTCATCAAAGATACCCACACCTCAAGGTTGGTGGCAAAGCACGAAGCATCAGAGACTATCCATGTGCAGCTAACAGTGGGTAAATCTGCCTTCCAGTTTATAGCCTGCTACAGACCACCCTCCCAAACCCAGGAACCCCACTCGGCCTTTCTGAGAACACTGGAAAATATGAAGGTCTCTCCAAACACCATTATATTGGACGACTTCAACTACCCAAACATAGACTGGGAGCATTACTCTAGCTCCAACACCCTAGCACAAAGGTTCCTAGAATTTATAAACTCAAATGCTATGGAACAACTTGTTACCACTCCCACAAGAGGGGAAAACATACTGGACCTGATCATCACCAACATGGGGACTCTATGCTCCAGACCAGAAGTGTATCCTTCACTGGTAAGATCAGACCATAAACTAATCTCACTGGATATTCACATCCCGACCCCACCCCCTGCCCAGAAAACCACAGTGAAAAACTTCTCTAAAGCAAATTTCACACTCCTCAAAACCGAGGTGGAATCCTTCAAAGCCCCCGGCCTGTGGAAAATACGTCCCAGACCGCAGAATCCTTTATAAACGCATTCTATGAACACCTTCAGGAATGCATGGATCATGCGATCCCAAATAAAACCAAGACCCAATCCTCCAAAGGCAGACGTCCTGTCTAGTGGACCCCAGCCATAAACAAACTATACAATAGGAGGAGGAAGCTACTAAATGATAGAGCAAAATCCCAAAAAGGGAAGGCATCACTGATCAGTATTAGCAAAAAACTACGGGCACTCATAAAATTGTCTAAGGCCAGATTCGAGAGAAAAATTGCACAGGACACAAGGATAATCACAAGGCTTTCTTTAGTTATGTTAGGAACCTGGGTGGTAATTCCAAGATATGCTCAGAATTAGTCCAAAATGACAAAAAATACACTGAACCCACAGACATTGCCAACATCCTAGCTGACCAGTTCAGCGCAAACTTCTCTCCCCCCCCTCCCCACCAAAAGGGCAAATATCTATCCCAGCAGAGTGCTGCCCTCCTGACATCTCAGATGCTCAGGTAAGAGCCGCCCTCTCCAAAGCAAAAAACACAGCATCAGTGGGACCAGACGGTGTCCCGGGCTGCGTCCTACATGAACTCCAAGAAGAGCTAAACCCAAACATAAAACTACTGTTCAGTCTCAGCCTTACTACAGGATATGTGCCCATAGAGTGGCGTACAGCAACAGTGGTCCCTCTCCATAAAGGTGGTGCCTCAACGGAGCCTGGAAACTATCGCCCCATAAGCTTGACTAGCTTGGTCTGCAAAGCTATGGAAAGGATCATCATGGACCTCATAAATAAAGATATTGGGGACCTACAGACACTGGATCCTACCCAGTTTGGCTTTGTTAAGGGCAGATCCTGCCTCTTAAACCTGGTTGATTTCTTTGAAACAGTCACCAAGGCCATTGACGAGGGGAAGGTGGTCCACACAGCCTACCTAGACCTCGCAAAAGCCTTCGATACAATACCCCACTTGGGCATTATAGATAAGCTCACCAGCGTAAATATATAAACCCTTATGTCACTAGATGGATTGCAAACTGGCTCAAGGACAGAACCCACATGGTTAGAATTGCTTGAGCCTTGTCAGACTCCAAACCAGTTACAAGTGGTGTCCCACAAGGCTCAGTCCTGGGACCTCTCTTGTTCAGTATATATTTCTCGGAGGTACAGGCCAACATGGAAGGACTGTGGCTGACCAAGTTTGCAGATGACTGCAAACTGGGCGCCATAATCGACTCTCCAGCCGACACAAGCATCCTCCAAAAGGGCCTCATATAAACAGACAAATGGTGCCAGAGCCATGGCCTCAAGCTAAATGCCAAAAAGTGTATAGTCATCCCCGTTGGCAAGAACAAAGTGCCCACAAATTACCACATAGGTGGTAATCCATTAAGTACAGAAGAAATAATTAGGGACCCAAGTTAATGGCAATCTCTCATTTGGCAACCACGTGGCCAAAGTGGTTAGAAAAACATTTTATATAGCCCACCTAATCATGAAGGGATTCACATCTAGATCAGGGCAGGTCATCGTGCCTCTTTACTTATCCCTCATCAGGCCCATAATTGAGTACAATGCCCCTTTTGGGATGTACCTTACCAGACACCTGCAGCAACTGGAAAGACCCCAAAAGTACCTCACCAAGAGGATCAAAGGGCTCAAACAGATGCCATATGCTGCCCGGTTAAAGAAACTCCAGCTCTACTCAGTGGCATACCGCCTGTTCAGAGGCGATCTGTGCCTGACGATAAAGCCATGTCCAACCCGAATTAATGGACATGCTGCACCTCAGAAAATCCAATCCCATCGAGCTATGCGCCGAGACTTGAACCTCAGAACTGAAATAAATAGGACATGCTGGAGGGACAGATTCATAACCCAGAGGCTCCCTTCACTCTGGAATAAAATCCCAGTCCAGGTTAGGCAGAGTCCCTCATTGACTCTCTTCAAGAGGAATCTTGATGAGTGGATGGGAGATCGTAGGTTTACCCCGGGTATCACTTCTGTCACTGTTAGACAGAGGCACAGTATACTAACCTCGAAAAAGGGCATAGCAAAATAAATTTAAAATGGATGGCGAAAGCCAAACACATTCTGGCTAGGCTTATAAATGCCCTAGGGCAGATAGCCTAGTATGAACCTATGAACCTATGATGACACTTCATTAGCGGTGTCTTCTGTGCCAACCTATGATGACACTTCATTAGCGGTGTCTTCCGTGCCCGAGGTCGCAGGCTCTTCGGCCCAAACCCCGACTACAGATACCGAAGCCACTCTTGGCGGGGAAACTCAGAGTTTACACAGGCCTGCCACCTCTCAAGGTGTCTTCAGGCCGCCGCCTTCTTTTTCCATTAAGGCTTTCACTAAATCTAAAGCAGCCATGCATTCTAAGAGACAAGCTCCACAGGGCCCCATGCCTAAAAAGCAGATGCTCAAAATGGCTGAGGATTTGATTACTCTTATCAGGGGTTCTCAACCCCCCTCGGACGAAAGGCCCAGAGTGGAGGAAAAATACCCTTCCTTGGACCAGGCCTCCATTACTTCAGAACATTCTGAAGACCAGGAACATTCATACTTCCCTTTTGAAGATTCTGATGCAGAGGAGTCCATTCCCTCTCTCTCCCCCCCTGAGGACTACTCTTTTGGGGAAACCTTGCATACCTTGAGGGAACACTTCCACTGGGAAGGCCAAGATTACTCAGACTCCAAGAAAAGGCTCAGGGATTTCCTCTTGCTCCCTCAGCACAGGCCTTTGGCTATCCCTCCTGTCTTAGACATACTAGATGATGTGTATTCAGAGGCCAGCCTTAACCCAGATTCTTTACCTCCAGCTCCAGTCAAGCCTGACCGGTATTACCGGGTTCCTGATTCACACCAATGCCTATACAAAAGCCATGCGGCTGACCCAGAAACTATTTCACAGGGTCCCAAGGGAATTAAGGCCTCCACTGCCAAAAATCCATTACCTTCAGAGAGAGATTCCAGAGCTTTAGAAAGGTGGGGGAAAAAGGTATACACCTCGGCCACCTTAACCATGAGGGCATTAAACTGTCAGTTCCATATGTTAAAGTATCAACAGTTTTTGTTATCTCAGTTGAAAAGCAAAATGTCACAGCCTGAACAACCAGACTTGAAGGAGTTGCAGGATTTGTTGCATAGTGCAGAGCAAGTGGGTAAACGCACCTTGCAATGTGGTTTTGATGCTTTAGTGGCCTCATGTAGAGCTACTGTTACAGGATCAGTCATACGTAAACATGCTTGGCTCAAAGAACAAACCTTACCAGATCATGTCAAAACTAAACTACTAGATGTACCTCTTCAAAAAGATGTATTGTTTGGTGTTAAAGCTGAGGAGGTATTAAAGAAAATGGAGGAAAAGGCAAAATCAATGCAAACAGTGAAAGATTTCCTACAGGTACAACCTCCACGTTTCAGTAGAAATTGACATTCAAAAAATTGGTCCTTTCCAGCCACGGACAGACCTCGAAGAGGGTAGATACAGGCGCCCGAGGGGTAGAGGGCAATCTCAAGGATCATTTAGAGGCAGACAATGGCAAGCACCTACACCAAGAGGTGGTGAGGATAGATGTCCTTCAAGGATGCATCTGCAGTCCTTACAAATGGGTTGTCCTGTCGTCGGTTGGCCGGATTCCAAAGTCTGGGTCCGGCTTCGGCTGGTGTCGCACTTCACCCGACGTCATCGCTGCAGTTTTTCGGGTATAAAGGCATCAGCCGACGCCATTTTCCTCAGTCTTTCTTGCCGCGTGGCGCCTGAAGCAGAAGCTGTTAAGTGCCGGTCAGTCAGATCCAGAGATTACTACTACCGAATACTATTTCGAAGACTTCTAAAAAGCTAAGTACCCCGTTGGGGACTTTTTCTTGCCTCAGCCGATGTCAGAGAAAGTGAATAACTGTTTATCTTGTGGGAAACAAATACCTCATAAAGATTTCCACTCCTACTGTATACATTGTTTAGGCCCAGACCACGACGTAGCAGCTTGTCTAGCCTGTGCTTCTTTTAACCGACGGACGCTTAGACGTCGGTCGGTGTTTGCTGAACAGATTTTCGGCTCTGATTTTGCCTATATTATGCCGTCGGATCCTCCGACAACGCAAATTTCCAAAAACGAAAAGAAAAGGACCGACACTCACGGTCCGCGGGTTTCGCCGAAACCGCGATTAAGCAAACCGCGAGTGTCTCGGTTTCGGCCGAAACCGAGCAAGCGGTTCTTTCTTCAGCCGAAACCTTGCCTTCTACCGAGGCCTCCTCTAACCTGGTAGAATCGGCTTCTGAAATCCAACCTTCTGTTGCGGTTTCTCAGGAATTATCAGACACTATTCCCCTGGATATTTCAACCCCTGCACGTGGAGCTGCTAGGCCTCCTGCAGCCATGTCTATTAAGGCCTTTGCCAGGGCTAAAGCAGCCAAAGCTTCAAAAACTGTGCCTGCCAAACCCCCCTCACACAGGCCCAGCACTAGCTCTCATATGCTTTCTTTGGCTGAAGATCTTATTTCTTTAATTCGTGGATCCCAGCCTCATCCAGACAGGTCCTCTCTCCCACCTCCAGAAAAGAGGCCTAGAGCAGAGCCTCCTGAACCAGTATCCACTGATGATTCCTCTGATGACACAGAACATACAGACCCTCCTGAGGCTTCTTATTCTCCTTACGAAGATTCTGATGCTGAAGAGTCCATTCCTTCAGCCTCTCCACCTGAGGAATTTTCCTTTGGGGAAACCTTGCATGCTATGAGGGAACAATTTCAGTGGCAGGGCCAAGATTTCTCAGACTCCAGAAAAAGGCTTAGAACCTTTCTTCATTTGCCACAACATAGGCCTTTAGCTATATCTCCAGTTCTCTCTGTTGTAGATGATGCATTTAATGATGCTTGCACTGCTCCTGATTCATTACCTCCGGCTCCTGCTAAGCCCGATAGGTTCTACAGGGTCCCGGACACTCATCACCATTTATACAAGGCTCCTTTTGCAGATCCAGAGACTATCTCCCAGGGCCCTAAAGCTGTAGCAGCTACTTCTACTAAAAACCCCCTCCCCTCTGAAAGGGAATCCAGGTCCTTAGAGAGATGGGGTAAAAAAGTTTACACTTCTGCTACCTTGTCAGCCAGGGCTTTGAACTGCCATTTTCATATGATTCAATATCAAGAGTTTATGCTTGACCAGTTAACTAAAAAGCTGTCCTCTGAAGAATCTTTAGATAAAAAATATGTTCAGGAAATGGTACATAACATACAGCAAGTTAGTAACCATTCTTTAAAATGTGGCTATGATGCACTGGAGGCTTCCTTTAGATCAGCCATGACTGGCACAGTTATCAGGAGACATGCATGGTTGAAAGAACAGGCATTACCAGACCATGTCAAATCAAAGCTTTTGGATGCACCTATGGACAAGGTCAATTTATTTGGTTCCCCTGCTCAGCAGGTACTAAAAATGATGGAAGAGAAGGTGAAATCTGTACAAACGGTGAAAGATTTCTTACAGGTTCAACCTCCAAGATTTAGCTGGAACTGGCCCTCCAAGAATTGGTCCTTTCCGGACTCTTCTAAGACACAGAGAGGCAGGAATAGGCGTTCTAGAGGCAGAAACCAATCCAGGGGTGCCTACAGGGGACGCCAGTGGCAAGGTAACAACCAGCGAGGCACGGACGCAGCCACCACCACTACAACTACTCAATCACAGTGACTTGACAGTGGCACCGCCTACCAGGGAACAACTAGAAGCACCCTTAGGCGGAAAGCTAACCTTATTTTTAAAGAACTGGCATTGCATCACAAGGGAAAAATGGATTTTGCAAACTATAGACCAAGGTTACAGGTTCCATTTCCATACTCTACCAGGGAAGAGAGGAATGCCAAACCTACCACCTACTCAAAGGGCAGAAGCTCTAAAGCAAATATCTCAGCTATTAAGAATGAGAGCTGTGGAAAAGGTACCATCTATGGAGCAAGGCAAGGGATTTTACTCGAGACTCTTCCTGGTACCAAGAAAAGAAAACAAATGGAGACCCATTCTAGACCTGTCCGCTTTAAACACATTCCTCATTGTTCCAAAATTCAAAATGCTGACCCTACAGCAGCTTCTTCCCATGCTGGGCAAGGAGTCTTGGCTGGTAACTCTAGATCTCAAGGAGGCATACCTGCACGTCCCCATACGACCAATTTGCAGAAGATACCTCAGATTTCTTGCAGGATCAGAGCATTATCAATTTTCAGCATTGCCCTTTGGCTTATCTACTGCGCCCAGAGTGTTCACGAAATGCCTGGCATCAGTAATTGCTCATTGCAGACTTCAGGGGATCCAAATTTATCCCTACCTGGACGACTGCCTGATACAAGCGGACAACAAAAGCAAGCTAACAGAAGACTTACAAAGAGTCATTTACCTGCTGCAAGCCTTGGGATACACAGTCAATATAAAAAAGTCAAGGCTGATTCCATCCCAAAGAATAACCTTTCTGGGTGCAGAGCTGGACACATCAAAACAAATGGCATTCCTAACTGCAGAAAAGAAAGAGCAACTACCTCTCTACTTCTTGGCATTAACAAAGCAGAACCATCTAACTGCAAGGAAAGTACTGCAAGCTCTAGGCTTCATGGCATCCTGCATAATTCTGGTCCCTCATGCCAGACTGCATATGAGAAAGCTACAGTGGTACCTAAAGAATTTGTGGTCCCAACACAGGCACAGCCTAGAAACCAAAATTCCAATAATCCCATGCCTGAAGCAAGAGTTCCTATGGTGGGCTCAGGCCTGTCAATCAAACACAGGATTGCCCTTCTGCAACAGTCAACCAAGCCAAACCATCACGACAGATGCCTCAGACCTCGGTTGGGGGGCACACATGCTGGGCAAGTGCATACGAGGCTTATGGACTCAAGACCAGCTGCGCCTACACATAAATCTAAAGGAAATGCTGGCAGTAAAATTGGCAATCCAGTCATTCAGACCATTTCTCCAAGAAGGTCAGTTGATAAGGACAGAACACCGCAGTTATGTGGTACATCAACAAACAGGGAGGCACACATTCATATCCTCTATGCCGGCTGGCACTGGACCTATGGGATGTGGCCCTGAGCTTCAACATTCAGTTACGAGCAATTTTTGTACCGGGAAAAGAAAACATTCTAGCAGACATATTAAGCAGAACTACCACAGATGCCCACGAATGGATGCTACATCCGGACTTCTTCAAAGCCATCACAAGAGAATGGGGATTACCACAAATAGACTTGTTTGCATCCCCACTCAACCACCAGCTAAAGAAATTCTGCACAAGGACGTACCACCCACTTGCTTGGAAGGTGGACTCCCTATCTTTCAGTTGGAAAAACCTGACAGCATACGCATTCCCACCACTTCCTTTGATGCACAAGGTGCTTCTGAAGATCAAAGAGGACCGTCCAAGGATCATTCTGATAGCTCCAGACTGGCCAAGACAACATTGGTACCCATTGCTGAGGAGCATGTCTCGGGAACAGGTATGGACACTACCCCTGATCCCATTACTGTTGACACAGAACAACTACAACATCCTGCATCCAAACCTGAAAACTCTGCAGCTAACTGCCTGGAACATTACATAACACCAATTAACCCAAATTTATCCCAAAGGGTTAAAGACATAATCCTGGAGGCTCGCAGACCTTCAACAAGAAAGAATTATGCAGCAAAATGGAAAAGATGTCTCATTTGGAGTACTGCAAAGGGAGAAGATGTGACGCTGGTAAACATAGCCAACATCCTGGAGTACTTGGCAGAGCTCTTCCACACAGGCCTGTCCTATTCTTCCATCAAGATACATGCATCAGCTGTTATACAGCTCGGATCCTCCTGTCTTCTCTCGTCCTCTGCTCAGACAGTTTCTGAGAGGAATTAAAAATGTAAAACCTCCCAGGAAACCGCCATTGCCAGCATGGGACTTGAACTTTGTGCTAAAAAAATTGACACTTCCCCCTTTCGAGCCAGCAGCAACAGCAGAATTACAATACTTATCCTGGAAGACTGCTTTCCTGCTGGCAATAACTTCAGCAAGAAGGGTCTCTGAACTACAGGCATTAATGGCAGTGCAACCCTTCCTGATCTTCCATCAAGATAGAGTGTCCATGAGAACAAATCCTACATTTATGCCTAAGGTGGTATCCAGTGTCTCATTAAATCAGGCTATCCACCTACCTACATTCTTCCCAAACCCACAGAACAGGGGGGAAAGACTCTTGCATACCTTGGATGTACATAGACAATTACGCTACTACCTGGACAGGACTAAGTCCAATAGAAAAACTGACCAGCTTCTGGTAGCATATGCCACAGGAAAGGAAGGAAAACCAATTTCAAAACAGACAATCTCCAAATGGATTGGAAATTGCATTAGATTTTGTTACTCCTACCATGGAAAGAAAACTCCAGAGAACATCAGGCCTCACTCCACAAGGGCTACAGCCACTACCACAGCTTTCTTACGAGGAGTGGCTACCAAGGACATTATAGAGGCTGCTACTTGGACCTCCGTGCATACATTTGCCAAGCATTACAATTTACCTTTATACTCTAGATCCCGAGCAGGTTTTGCCACTGCTGTTTTGCAAGGGATCCTAGCTGCACCATAATCTCTACTCTTTTCCTCCTCCCCTTGTTTAGCTATGGTATTCTACCCATTTGTAAGAACTGCAGATGCATCCTTGAAGGACATAGTACAGTTTTGTACCTACCATAAATGTAGATGTCCGATAGGAATGCATCTGCAGTCAGGATTACCCACCCACCTTCCCCTCTGAGGTACTCCTAGGGTATTTGCCATCCTTCAGCTAGCTTGGAGGGGATCTATTATGGTGTATTTGTTTGTATATATGTACATACATGCTTATTTTATGTGTTTGCTCTCTTCTATTTGGAAACTTTGGCATTTATCCAAATTTAGCCATCCAAGAGGGCACCTGGCATCTGGGGCAAGAAACACTGAGGTAAATGGCGTCGGCTGATGCCTTTATACCCGAAAAACTGCAGCGATGACGTTGGGTGAAGTGCGACACCAGCCGGACCCAGACTTTGGAATCCGGACGACCGAAGGGCTGCCTGACGACAGGACAACCCATTTGTAAGGACTGCAGATGCATTCCTATCGGACATCTACTTTTATGGTAGGTACAAAACTGTACTTTCACAGCCATTCAGAAAGCAGAACCAATGACTTTCCCCTTTGCATGCCAAGCAAGGCTCAATTGGCAGCACCTTTAGGCGGAAAACTGGCGTTATTTTCGAAAAATTGGCATATTGCCACAAAAGACAAATGGATCCTGGACATTATAGACAGAGGCTACAGATTCCACTTTCACACCCTTCCAAAAATGAGAGGCATGCCAAACATGCCACACAATCAAAGGGCAGAGGCACAAAAACAAATTTCAGATCTCATGGACATGAAAGCTATTCAAGAGGTACCTGCACAAGAACAGGGTCAAGGTTTTTATTCCAGACTATTCCTGGTACCAAGGAAGGGCAAAGATTGGAGACCTATTTTGGACCTATCCATCCTAAACACATATTTACTGCCAAAATTCAAGATGCTCACATTACAGCAGCTTCTTCCCATGCTGGACAAGGAGTCTTGGCTGGTAACATTGGACCTCAAGGAGGCATACCTGCATGTCCCAATCAGACAAGATTGCAGAAGATACCTCAGATTTCTTGCAGGTTCAACCCATTATCAATTCTCTGCATTGCCCTTTGGCTTATCTACTGCGCCCAGAGTGTTCACGAAATGCCTGGCATCAGTAATTGCCTTCTGCACACTTCAAGGGATACAAATATATCCATATTTGGATGACTGCCTGATCCAAGCGGACAGCAAACACATACTTCTGAAACACCTGGCGTTTGTAATAATGTTGTTGAATTCTCTGGGATACACAGTCAACAAAAAGAAATCAAGACTAATACCCTCTCAAACAATAATTTTCCTGGGTGCCAGCTTGAATACAAACACCCAGATGGCCTACCTCACACCAGAGAAACGAGGGCAACTAACTCATTACTTCAGAAAACTGGCAACCTTCACCAGGCTGACTGCAAGGAAAATCCTGCAGGCTCTGGGATTCATGGCATCTTGCATCCTGCTAATCCCATGTGCAAAGCTGCATATGAGGAAACTTCAATGGTGCCTAAAAAACTTATGGTCTCAACACAGCCACAGTTTGGAAACAATTATACCACTGATTCCATGTCTTCAAAAGGAATTTCTGTGGTGGGCTCAAGCATGCCAAAGAAACACAGGTCTCCCATTCTGCAAGCCTCAAGCAAATCAAGACATCACAACAGACGCCTCAGACTACACCTGGGGGGCGCACATGACAGATCGGTGCATTCAGGGCAAATGGTCAGAAAAAGAAAAGCACCTACACATCAATCAAAAGGAAATGCTAGCAGTAATAAATGCTATTATGGCTTTCAAAGACCTACTGCATCCAGGCCAGCTATTGATAAGGACAGACAACACCACAGTGATGTGGTACATAAACAAACAGGGAGGAACCCATTCATACCACCTATGCAGGCTAGCCATGTCTCTTTGGAACATGGCTCTGGAATTATAAATCCAACTTCAAGCACAGTTCCTGCCAGGCAAGGAAAACACGCTGGCAGACAACCTAAGCAGAAATATGACAGATCCACACGAATGGAAGTTGCATCCTCAAGTTTTTACAAAGATAATTCAAGCATGGGGAAAGCCAGACATATAGATCTCTTTGCCACCCACAGAAATTACCAATTGACAAAATTCTGCTCAAGGACCTTTCATCCACAGGCCTGGAAAGTGGACGCACTCTTTCAGTTGGACAACAATGACAGTTTATGCCTTTCCACCGCTTCCTCTGCTGCCCAAAGTTCTATTAAAAGCCAGAGCAGACAGACCAAAGATGATTCTCATTGCTCCAGACTGGCCAAGACAACACTGGTATCCACTCCTGAGGAGCCTGACGCATTCCCCACCATGGATCCTGCCTCTAATGCCTCTTCTACTGACTCAGCACAACTTCAAAACTCTTCACAGTCAGCTGAAAACACTCAATCTTGCCGCATGGAGGATTCCTTAAATTCACAACAGACCCTACTCTCCAAGGAGGTGCAGGATGTAATTATGGAGGCCAGAAGGCCTTGTACTAGAAAAGCCTACTCCGCAAAATGTAAACGGTTTTGTGCCTGGAATCAGAAAAAGGGTCAGAATCCTGAAATACTGAATTTACCTCAAATATTACAGTACCTAGCTGAGATGCTAAGCAGTGGACTTTCATTCTCCTCCATCAAAATCCATGCCTCAGCCATTTCTGCAGAATACAACACTGATCCTCCTTTATTCTCTCACCCTCTCTTAAGACAGTTCCTCAGAGGTGCTAAGAATATAAAACCCCCAAGGAAGCAACCAGTACCTGCTTGGGACCTCAATTTCATTCTAGAAAACTGAACCTGCCTCCTTTTGAGCCAGCTGCTTCAACAGAACTGCAATATTTGTCATGGAAAACAGCCTTCCTTCTGGCTATCACCTCAGCACGCAGGGTTTCGGAACTACAAGCCCTCATGGCTGTGCAGCCTTTCATCATTTTCCATCAGGACAGAGTTTCCTTACGAACCAACCCTTCTTTTATGCCAAAGGTAGTATCCAGGGTAGCCTTGAATCAGGCTATCCACTTACCTACCTTTTACCCTAATCCACAAAACAAAGGGGAGAGACTACTACATTCTTTGGACATTCACAGACAGCTCCGTTATTATTTGGACAGAACAAAGCCTTACAGAAAATCAGAGCAACTCTGTGTCCTATGCTACAGGTGCTCAAGGGAAGCCTATTTCCAAACAGGCAATCTCAAAATAGATAGCCCACTGCATTCGCTTTTGTTGCTCTTTTCATGGTAAAACTGTACCTACAGGCATCAGATCTCACTCCACAAGGGCCACAGCTACCTCTGCAGCTTTCCTCAGGGGGGTTCCTACCAAAGATATTTTGGAAGCAGCCACTTTACTTTCTCCAAGCACGATCACCTACCATTATACTCCAAATCTAGAGCGAGCTTTGCCACTGCAGTCTTGCAGGGCATCCTGGCTCCTCCTAGTTCCACTTAGTGCCTACCACCCCTTCTTTAGCTTTGGGATTCTACCCATCTGTTATGACTGCAGCTGTATGCACGATGAACATAGTACAGTTTTGTACCTACCATAAATGTAGATGTTCGAGTGCTAATACAGCTGCAGTCCAGGTTTCCCTCCCTCCTTCCCCTCTTGGGACAGGCCTAATTGCTAACACCTCCTCATACAACATGATTGGGGTGTTCTTTTATGGTGTATTTGCTTGCAACTTCTGTTTTTTGATTTTATTGCATTGCATTATTACATAAATTTATGTTTTGCCTTCCTTCTGGGGGCACCTGACATCTGGGGCAAGAAAAACTGAAGAAAATGGCGTCGGCTGGTTCTTTTATACCCCTGTCGCACTGACGTCAGGGAAGAAGCGACGACATCCGACGCCGGACCTAGACTTTGGAATTCGGCCGACCGAGGCCCCGCCTGACGGCAGGAAAACCCATCTGTTATGACTGCAGCTGTATTAGCACTCGAACATCTACATTTATGGTAGGTACAAAACTGTACTTTACCCTCCCTCCCAACCCCCTGTTTTTCCTCTTAGTAGACCTCTACTTTCTTTTACTATCCTTAAAAGCCTTTTTGGAGTATTTCCTTTTGGTTTGAGGTATATTTTTGTGTGTTTCATTTTATTTTGGTCCCCATTAGAGGGCACCTGACATCTGGGGCAAGAAAAACTGATGTAATGGCGTCGGCTGCATGTTTTATACCCCTGACGACCTGACGTCATGGAAGAAGGGACAGCAACCAACACAGGACCCAAGACTTTGTTAATCAGGCAGACTGAGGGCAACCTGCCAGCAGATTACCCAAATGTAGTGACTGCAACAGTGAATACACTCGAACATCTACATTTATGGTAAGTGTACACAACTGTACTTTCTTCCACCAGAACCTGGCTCCTACTTGGGGGGCTTCTGACAGGATAGGGCAAGAAAAACTGATGTAATGGTGTCGGCTGCCTTACTTTTATACTACTGACAACCTGACGTCTGTCCTGAAGTGACAACAACCGACACAGAAATACTAAGCCTCTGGTCTTTGGGCTGGCAGAGGGCTACCCTGGCAGGGATAACCCAAATGTGATGACTGCAACAGTAAATGCACTCTAACATTTACATTTATGGTAAGTGTACACAAATGTACTAGCTTTCGTTGTGGTAAGTATTTAACTTTTCCTGCTACTGTTCTATAAATCTAAAGCTGATTGTAATTTATCTGTGTTCCCTTCTGTTTTCTAGGTTATAGTAAGTCAATTCAGAAAGTTGCAACATGCTGAGAAACCCTGATTTGTCTTATTTATGATGTGCTCCACAGGGCTGATTCTTTCATGATCCTCTTTTAATGTAAATTTGACTGTATTCATTCTGAAGTAACTAATTGTCCTGTAATGCCTTGTGCACATCAGGATTGTGTTATTTGTGCATTTGGTTTTTAAAACTCTATCTCCGTGTGACAGTGACGTACCAAGAGACCTGCTAACTTGTTGTTGAACCCTTTTGGGTTTTATCTGTACTATTTTCAGTGTACTTTTTGCTAGACATTAACCTGAAGCACATAACTGCAGTTTACTAAGTAAGTTAGCTTTATAAATGGATGACTTATAAATTGTTTAATTTATAACATGGCAGTCTTGCATTCACCTTATGTAGGGAAACCGCTGATGATTTCAGAAACTGGCCAGATGATGACTAAACTGGCCAAGCAGAAGCTCAGATGCTGTAGACACTGTGACAAGGACCTAATCTTTGAAGACTTGCTTTTATGTTGAGTACATTCCCATAACTGTATTTAGACTTCTGAATGCTTTATTCTTCTCTGACTTTGCTTTTGTGTTATGAACCATATTTCTTTGTTGATAGTGTCATGACTTTTTTTGTTTGTTTTACTTGGTTTTTCACTTCTCATTTTACTTGCGTGTGCTTTCCAGCTGTTTTGCCTTTTTTTCTCTCTCTTCCTAAAGTTTAGTGCCTTGAATTTTGTACGTTTCTTTTCTTTGTGGCAAAATTTCATTAACCAAGTGGCGCTTTCTGGCTTTTACATGGTAACCCACTTCTTACTACATTGCACATAGTGCTTCCTGTTGCCATTTCTGTTTGAGAAAATTACATGTTGCCTGATAAATACTGTCATTGCAGTAGGCTATTTGATTGCAGCTTAGAAAAGAATAAATTGAAATGGTATAAAGGTTCCTCACCTTGATTCAGTGGGCTTGTGCCCTTTACATATTCCAATCTTTATTATCCTGAGTAACATTTTGGCTGCCATACTTTTTATTTTTAGACATTAGCTGTTTGCACAGATACCAGCTGCTCCTGTGTCTGGCCTAACATTATGAAATTTATTTTCTGATTGCAGTTTCCTAGGTTGAAATGTGACTTTGTTTATTGAAGTGCATATAGTTTGCTGCTTAAGATTTAAATTTCTATGTACTTTTATTTTTTTCTGCAGATTTAAACAGCATATTTCTCAATTTGTTTGGTACTGTTTAGTGTCTGATGTTCTCCCCCCATTGTTTACAGTATATTTTTTTATTTACAGGCCATCACACCTCATGGGCTTTTCATCCTGTTTGGTAAGTTCTCAAAAATGTGCTCAAATAGTAATGCAACTCAAGCTGATAAATCCAGATTCAGGGCGAAACTGAATCAAAAGAAAAGCAAATTCTGACTCAGGGCCACAAGTTCAAATTTCCTTTTGCAAAGTTAAAATTGCACAATATTTTAAACTGCACAAGCACTTCAAGTACTAAAATTTTGCAAGTATTTATTTTAAATAATAAATAACATTTTTTGTAGCTTTGTTGAATATATTTTATTTTGTCGCTCCTGAATCAGAATTTCTTTTAAGTTCTAAAAAGTTAAGAGCATTGACATTTTGGAGAAGGAGTACTGTACAATGTGCAAAGTTAGCTTTGTTACATGTTTTTCTCTCTGTTTAGCTCTAGAGGTATTTTTTTTTTCGTTTCCAAACTAGTGATGCTTTTCTGCCTACAGCATCTTAGAGTTGGGAATGGTGGTCATGTTATTTATCTGCAGTGTACTAAAGATAAGAGTGCAGCCATTACTCAAGCTTATGTCTTATACTTTTGCTGCTAACTTTCTGCTGGTAATGAAACAAGGTGCTTTGGATTGCACCCAAATGTTATGACTTCAGAGCAATGTCTATCCCTGACAAAAAGAACTACAGTAGAGCATCTATTATCTGAACGTCAATTGTCATAACAATCAGTTGTCAGAACCAGCCTTCCAAAGTTTTTGGGTGGGAAAAATCATAGTCTGAAAATGTAAACATTATATGTATTTGCCTGAGCATGTTTTTTGAGCTTGTAGCCAGCTTGTGTGTGAAAAATATTCTTTATTGTCCATTGAAATTGCTGAATGGTTGAAAAGTATATTCCTGCATGCAGAATAAAAACAAGATTTTAGAAGTGTTTTACCCACTTCAGTTGTATGTTTGATTATCCGAACAGTTTGATTATCCGAACTACTCTAGGTCCCAAATAGTTTGAATAATCATCTCTAATGTACTGCTTTTTTAACTGTCTTATTAACAACGGCTCTTCAAGAAATTGTCACCTACATTATACCCATTTTATTTGCTTATGGGAATATCTGAAATTTCTGTATATGCTTTGTTTCTAGTTTTCAGAACCATACGTCATATATTGTGATATTGGTAGGGGTATAACTGCAATGAAAAGCTAATCTTTTCCTGAATAACCTAGTCATCCATTTTCATTTACACCACTTTCACCTCTCACTTAACTGTTCATTGTTCATATTCCCATTTTACCTTAGTGTATTGGTCATATTTTAGGCACTTTACAGCACTTACGGGGTTAAGTGCCAAAATGTGTTTGTACTCATCTCCCTTCTCATTTATTTGAGATTTTTTTTATCAAAAGGCTTTGTAACTATTTTGTTAAACCACAGCCCAAATAAATTCAGTAGATCTCTGTGACAGTGTTGGGGTATTGTGAAATGCATCCATAGACTTTATTGGACACACTTCCGTGCATGTGTGATGGTGTACCTGTTAGTTGTTTTATACACTTCACCCTTTTCCCTATGCTTATGTCACTAGAATTAAAATTTACATTTCATTCTCTGTGGCATGCTTGTAGGAGAAGCAGGATTTCAGGATTTTTAAAAGGTTAATTTCAGGAAATCTGCTGTCAAAAGCATTCGCCATGTGCAGAAAATGATTTTCTGCACTTGGTGCACGTCATGCTGCATCAGGAAAGTAAGCAGCTAAACATGACCGATAAATTTTAAAAATCAGGATTCCGTGATTACCATTCTTTTTGTAATATTAGGGCTTAACTAGCATCTCCTTGTAAAAATGTCTTGTGTTTATCATTATTTATGAAGTGCTAATGAATGTGTCTTAATTTGTCACCTGTAGAATAGTG
This sequence comes from Protopterus annectens, assembly GCF_019279795.1. NCBI lineage: Eukaryota > Metazoa > Chordata > Ceratodontiformes > Protopteridae > Protopterus > Protopterus annectens. Next base: position 753,923,434 of record NC_056728.1, on the reverse strand, counting down.
TGTGCGTTGTACCTTTAAGATGCATTTCAAGGACAGCACGTGCACATAAATAGCAAGCACGTGCTAGCTTTAGTGCCATTTTGAGATTGAAGCCAGAGAGTGAGCATGAATGAATGTAACAACTAGTTTGTTTATAAGTTTATCTAAGTTAAAATTATTAAGCCTTAATCCTGATGTGTTTGTACATAATAAAGCTGCTTGAACAGATCCCACGAATGCTAGTCTGTTTTATCCTGACTGGACGAGTGACATGGTGTCAGAAGTGGGATTTCAGAGTCATGAGGTGCAGAGTTAACCGTGAAGATAAACTAAGAAAGCAGAGTACAGAAAAAGGGCCAGAAACGAACCAAATGTAATGGAAACTTGCACAAACAATTTATTAAAGGTAAAACCGAGCACTACAAGGGCACAAAATGCATTATTAGGCAAGCGAGAGGCACAGAAAAGTTTATTAATTAAACATGTTTAAAATTAAGATATTTGACAAAACAATTATCAGAAAATCACATAAAGGGTTTGGAATCACCTCGGAATGGCAAAACGAGCTTTTTTAATGTAAAATGAGCATGTTTAGCATAAAATGAGAACAAGAAAAGTATAAATGGGCATGACAAAAGATTAAATTAGCAAAACAAATATAATAAAAAGCAAAAAAGGGCATATTAAATCAAGGTGACTGCATGTTTTTTGGCCAAGTACTGTATAAACTACTGTTTTGTATTGAGTTAAGCTATAAATGTGTTCCTTATGGAGGTGAAAAAAATTTAAACCGAAGGCTCAGTAGTGCTTTCATGATATTTGGCTTGGAACAGCTACAGCTTATTATTCTATGTAGTCATTAATGGGTCTCAGAGACAGTTTGAGAATGAATCTGCTTTCTTTACCAAAGAAGTTCATCATATAAGCACATATCCTAGTTCCAGTTTTACTAAAGCTATTTTCTCAGAGTATGCTGATGTTTTTGATGACAAGTTAGACAAACTTCCAGTTGTGTATTCTATGAAGTTAGACCCAGAGGTCAATACAGTGGTCAGACCAGCAAGACAAGTTCTGATAGCTATGCATGATAAATTCAAAGCTCAGTTGGATAAAATTGGTGCAGCAAGGTATAATTTGTCCAGTTACAGAACCAACTGAATGGGTATCGTCCATGGTAGCAGCCCACAAAAAAGGCTCTGACTAAATCAGAATATGCATTGATCCAAGAGATCTGAACAAAGCATTAAAGAGATCTCATCTTTTGCATACAGTCGAAGAAGTTGCAGCCCTAATACCGAATGCCACTATCTTTTCTGTACTGGATGCAAAATGTTCAGTGTTCTGTAGTCCTGTCTCACCTTCATTCTTCTATATGGGTTCGGAGCTGATCTTTGGCTCCGACTCAGCCTATTACAAAGCTCAAAGTCTTCTAGTTGGCTCGTTTCTAGGTAGGTATCCCATGGTGGACCAGTATAATCCCCAGATCTTGTTTGCCGCGTCGACGAGTTAAGATGTGCTACTTTTTGGCCGTGGCTAAGTTTAACACATTTTGCTATTTTTTTTCTATATTACAGTTTAACTTTTCAAGTTATATGGCTTTTGCTAATGTTTTACAAGTGTTAGTGTAGTTTCAGTCTTGCTGAAGTGATGTCCTTCAAGGATGCATCTGCAGTCATAACATATGGGTTGTCCTGCCTCAGGCAGCCCTTCGGTCAGCCGGATTCCAAAGTCTGGGTCTGGCCTCTGCTGATGTCGCACTTCACCCGACGTCATAGCTCCTGGGGTATAAAGGCATCAGCCGACGCCATTTTCCTCAGTCTTTCTTGCCGCGCGGTGCCCGAAGCAGAAGCTGTTCGCAAGTGCCGGTCGGTCAGATCCAGAGATTTCAGCTACCGAAGACTTCTAAAAAAGCTAAGTACCCCGTTGGGGACTCTTTCTTGCCTCAGCCGATGTCAGACAAAGTAAATAATTGTTTAACTTGTGGGAAACAAATAGCTCATAAGGATTTCCACTCTTACTGCCTTCCTTGCTTAGGCCCAGACCACAACGTATCAGCTTGTTTAGCCTGTGCTTCCTTCAACCGACGGACACTTAGACGTCGGTCGGAGTTTGCTGAAGAGTTTTTTGGCTCCACTTTTGCATATAAAATGCTGTCGGAGACTCCGACTACACATTTAGCTAAAAAACGCAAGGAAAAGGGCCGACACTCGCGGCCCACGGTTTCGGCTGAAACCACGGTTAGGCCTACCGCGAGTGTCTCGGTTTCGGCTGAAACCGAGACCTCGGTTCTCCCTTCGGCCGAAAGCATGTCTCCGACAACCGAGGCCACACAGGCCCCGGCTGAGTCGGCTACAGAAATTCCTACTGAAGAAGCAGGCACACAAGATTTGTCCAACACCATTCCGTTGGACATCTCTACTCCTGCACGTGGGGCAGCTAGACCCCCTGCTTCTATGTCTATCAAGGCCTTCTCCAGGGCTAAAGCAGCTAAACTTTCCAAGGCCTTACCTACAAAAGCTCCCTCTCACAGACCTACCTCAAGTACTCAGATTCTCAGTCTTGCTGAGGACCTTATTTCCCTGATCAGGGGATCCCAACCTCACCCAGACAGGGCCTCACAACCCCCTCCTGAAAAGAGGCCTAGGACTGAACCCCGTATTTCCCTGATCAGGGGATCCCAACCTCACCCAGACAGGGCCTCACAACCCCCTGCTGAAAAGAGGCCTAGGACTGAACCCCCTGAACCTCTCTCCTCTGACTATTCCTTGGATGGTTCAGATTTATCTGACCATCAGGAAGGACCATACTCACCTTACGAGGATTCTGATGCAGAAGACTCCATTCCTTCTGCCTCCCCTCCAGAAGAATTTTCATTTGGGGAAACTCTACACTCAATGAGGGAACACTTCCAATGGCAGGGTCAAGATTTTTCTGATTCTAGGAAAAGGCTAAGGACTTTTTTACACTTACCACAGCATAGGCCTTTAGCCATACAACCTGTACTATCAGTTGTTGATGATGCATACAATGATGCCAGTACTGCCCCTGATTCTCTTCCCCCGGCCCCTGCCAAACCTGACAGATACTACAGGGTCCCGGATTCTCACTTCCACTTGTATAAGGCCCATGCTGCAGACCCAGAAACCATTTCTCAGGGCCCTAAAGGTGTTGCAGCTGCCTCTGCCAAAAACCCCCTACCCTCTGAAAGAGAATCAAGAGCATTAGAGAGATGGGGTAAAAAGGTTTATACATCTGCTACTCTTTCTGCCAGGGCTTTAAACTGTCAATTTCACATGATACAGTACCAGGAATTTTTGTTAGATCAGCTGAATAAAAAGCTGTCCTCTCCTGAACCTTTAGACCGTAAGTCCCTTCAGGATTTGGTACACAGCTCTCAGCAGGTCAGTAATCATTTCTTAAAATGTGGCTATGATGCACTGGAGGCTTCATTTAGATCAGCTATGACTGGAGCAGTGATTCGAAGGCATGCCTGGCTAAAAGAACAATCCTTGTCAGACCTTGTCAAGTCTAAACTCCTAGATGCCCTTATGGAGAAACAAAGTTTATTTGCCTCCCCTGCACAGGAGGTTCTAAAGAAAGTGGAAGAAAAAGCAAAATCTGTCCAAACAGTCAAGGATCTTCTGCAGGTCCAACCTCCGAGGTTCAGCAGAAATTGGCCTTCAAAGAATTTGTCCTTTCCAGACACCTCCAGAGCACAGAGAGGCAGAAATAGACGCCCAAGAGGCAGAGGTCAATCAAGGGGTGCCTACAGGGGTCGTCAGTGGCAACCTGCCAACCAGAGAAGTGCTGCCACAGCTGCGACTGCAACCACTTCCACAGGACAGACACAATGACTTGGCTCTGATTCCGCCTACCAGGGAACAACTGGAAGCACCATTGGGCGGAAAGCTAGCTTCATTTTCAAAAAACTGGCATTGCATTACAGGAGACAAATGGACTTTGCAAACAATAGACAAAGGCTACAGGTTTCACTTCCACACTCTACCAAAAAAGAGAGGAATGCCAAACCTTCCACCAAGCCGGAAATCAGAGGCTCAACATCCAACTGCAGGCCAGATTCGTACCAGGAAAAGAGAATTCACTAGCAGACAGCTTAAGCAGAACTACCACGGATGCTCACGAATGGATGCTGCATCCAGACATCTTCAAAACCATAACAAAGAAATGGGGAATGCCAGAGATAGACCTGTTCGCCTCCCCAGTCAACCACCAACTGAAGAAATTCTGCTCAAGAGCATACCACTCACAAGCCTGGAGGGTGGACTCCCTTTCTTTCAGCTGGAAGGCCCTGACAGTATATGCCTTTCCACCTCTCCCATTGATGTACAAAGTTCTACTGAAGATCAGAGAGGAACAGCCAAAGGTAATTATGATAGCTCCAGACTGGCCAAGGCAGCATTGGTACCCACTACTGAGAAGCATGTCTCGGACTAACTCATTACCTCTACCTCTATGTCCTTTACTTCTAACACAGAACAACTACAAGACCCTGCATCCAAACTTAAAAACGCTGCAGCTAACTGCTTGGAAAATTGTATAAAACAAAACCAACCTGTTTTGTCTCAGAGGGTTAAGGACATTATCCTGGAGGCTCGCAGACCCTCCACAAGGAAAACATATTCAGCCAAATGGAAGAGATTCCTCATTTGGAGTGCAGCAAAGGGAACAAATGTCACACTGGCAAACCTAGCACACATCCTAGAATACTTAGCAGAACTGTTCCACAATGGCCTGTCCTATTCTTCCATTAAGATTCATGCATCAGCAATTTCAGCAGAGTACAACATGGATCCTCCTGTCTTCTCTCATCCTCTCCTCAGACAATTTTTGAGAGGGATCAAAAATGTAAAACCTCCAAGGAAACCACCTCTGCCTGCATGGGATCTCAATTTTGTGCTAGAAAAATTAACACTTCCCCTTTTGAACCAGCAGCAACAGCAGACTTACAGTTCTTATCTTGGAAAACTGCCTTCCTGCTAGCAATCACTTCAGCAAGAAGGGTATCCGAGTTACAGGCATTAATGGCAGTGCAGCCTTTCCTTATCTTTCACCAGGATAGAGTGTCTCTGAGAACCAATCCTACTTTTATGCCAAAGGTGGTATCCAGGGTATCCTTGAACCAAGCTATTCATTTACCTACATTCTTCTCTAACCCACAGAACAGGGGGGAAAACTACTACACACCTTGGATGTACACAGACAACTGCGCTACTGTCTGGACAGAACTAAGGCCAGCAGAAAAACTGACCAGCTTCTGGTAGCATATGCAACAGGAGTGCAAGGAAAAGCAATTTCAAAACAGACAATCTCAAAATGGATAGGAAATTGCATTAGATTCTGCTACTCATTTCATGGAAAGACCACTCCTGAAAATATCAGGCCTCACTCCACAAGAGCTACAGCCACCACTACAGCTTTCCTACGAGGAGTGGCTACCAAAGACATTTTAGAAGCTGCTACTTGGAGCTCCGTGCATACTTTTGCCAAGCATTACAATCTTCCTTTATACTCCAGATCCCGAGCAGGTTTTGCAACTGCAGTTTTACAAGGGATCTTAACTACACCATCATTATCTTAGTGCCTCCTCCCCCAGTTTGGCTATGGTATTCTACCCATATGTTATGACTGCAGATGCATCCTTGAAGGACATAGTACAGTTTTGTACCTACCATAAATGTAGATGTCCGATAAGTATGCATCTGCAGTCAGGATTACCCACCCTCCTTCCCCTCTGTGGTATTCCTAGGGTACTTACCCCTCTCTTAGCTAGCTGGGGGAATCTATTATGGTGTATTTGTTTGTTTGTATATATGTATATATACTTTTTGATTTCTACTGTTTGGAATTTTCTACTTTTATACAAATTTAGCCTTCCTAGAGGGCACCTGGCATCTGGGGCAAGAAACACTGAGGAAAATGGCGTTGGCTGATGCCTTTATACCCCAGGAGCTATGACATCGGGTGAAGTGCGACATCATCCGAGGCCAGACCCAGACTTTGGAATCCGGCCGACCGAAGGGCTGCCTGAGGCAGGACAACCCATATGTTATGACTGCAGATGCATACCTATCGGACATCTACATTTATGGTAGGTACAAAACTGTACTTTTTCTTTCTTCACTTTAATTATTGTTGAGAACTGGTTGACCGTTGGCCTTGTTCTCTTTAGTATGCTGTGTGCCAGTTTGTTCTGTTTAATGGGCATTTTGCCCCTTGTTGTTAATTGCTCTGCTTATTAGTTAGAGAGTTGGTAGTTCATTAGTTTAATAGTTATTGCTTAAATATTTACTGCTTGCTGTTAAGGTGCACGTTTGCACTCATTTTCACCTTTCCATGTACTGTGTTCTTTAGTGTGCGGTATTTATTATTATTAGTGAGTTAGCATTAGACTATTTCCGCCTAGTTTTTAGTCTGATATTTAGCTATTTAGTTGACAAGAGTTCTTGATATTTCCATCCCTTTTGGTTCGACTTCATAGAGTTTGAGTAAAGTTCATCTCAGACAGTGGACATTTTCTGGCTTATACTTTGTGTGTGTGTGTGCAGTATATTTGGTAGTTTCTGACCTTTAGTCTTCTCTTTTCTAGGTCCGTTTAAGTTAGAGGACCTAGTTTTCTCTTTTTCTCTGCCCAGAGCTAGGCCTGTTTGAGTTAGAAGACCTAGTCCTCGTTGTGTTTGGGTTGTGTCGTTTTTTGCTGCCGTTCTGTACCATATCTAAAGAGGCAAAAGATCATAAACCCTCTGGGTTTAAGAAATGTGTAAACTGCTCTCAGAAATGGCCACAGTAACTGTGTGTGTTGCTTCGAAGCCATCCATCTGCAAGAAACATGTTTGTTTTGCCATTCTGTCAGTGCCAGAGTCTTACAGGAGCGGAAGAATAAACTAATATTAAAAGGTCTTCTTAAGCCTTCTTTCGAGGAAGACTTGGCTATTTCGTAATTTTCCTCCAAACCTCATGCATCTAAAAAAGAAAAGGCTAAACCTTCCAAGAGGCATTCCCTGGCGCCATCCGGTGCTTCGGAACCACCTCCTAAACTTTAAAAACCAGACAAGACTTCTCCCTCCTCGGCTCCACTGATCTTGGAACCGATCGAGGCTGTTGATACTATGACTTCAGTGTCGGCCCCGTGCATTTCGGAGCAGACTACTGATAGCAAACATCAGAGCTGATCCTGAGATCCATTGCCGGTCTCCCCAACTTTAAGGTGCCCTATCTTGCAGAGGTCCAGATCTCCCACACTGTCTTCCAGATCTTCCAGGAGCCTATCGGAAGAAGATGTGGAGAGAGTAGTGCTGAGACTCCTGAAGTCGTCTGCCTTGCCAAAAATGCTAATGGCTCTGACCCAGTCGGTCCCGGAGCCACTTGAGTCCATTTCCCCTTCTGTGGTTCCTCCTCCGAGCCGTGCTGGGCTTTCGGAGCCAAAGTGCTCTGTACCGCTGATTGGGAACCCTTGGTTCCAGCTCCCCCCGAGGCCGCCTCTGAGCAAAGTTCCACTCTGACACCTTTGGTGCCGTCCGAGGTGTCTAGGTGCCGAAGCTCTCCAGTTGGGCCTAACAGGGACGCTTAGAGCCAGACCTCTTTGGTTCAGAGTCTCCCTTTCGGTGCGTCGGCTAGGGTGAGCTTGGACCCTACATCTATCTTGGAGCCGATGACTTCCTCTGTCTCCTCGGAGCCAAGGAGGTCTTCGGAGCCAGAGAGGTCGGCCTTCGAGATGATGTGGAGTGTGCTGTCCTGATCATCAGCTCCACTCAGGGGTACCGACACTCTTCCCCCTCGGGCACCGATCTCCATCTCAGTACCTACTCCCTGTCTCGACAGCAGAGACCTGCAGCCTCAGAGGCCCTCGGCTGGTGATCCCCACTCTTCCGAGACCTCCCCGGAATATCCTTCTGAGGAGGCCCCTCAGAAGAGGACATGCAAGAGGAAGCATGTAGACTGCCAGGATGAGTCTCTTACCTCCTACACCGACCACGAGGAGTCGGAAGGGTCCTCCAAGTCGTCCTCTGATGATGCCTTCTCTGTAGACATCTTGGAGATCCTTAAGTAGAGGTGCGACTGGCCCACTGTTACCCCTTCTGATGAGGAGTCGGTGTACCTGAATGCTGTCAGGTCTCAACCTTCAGCCTCTTGGGTGTCTCCACCTTTCAACGAACTTCTAGATCTTGTTAGTTGAAAGGTGCGGGAGACTCCTGATGCCGTGGAGCCAGTCCCCAGGCGACCCAGTAAATTTTTGTCAGCCCCCAAGGAGAAGGAATTTTTGTCCAAGGGTATTCCTGTAGATGCCATGGTGGTGGCAGCAGCCACTAAGAAGGAACTAGCAGAGACTTCATCTGTCCAACCGCTGAACAAGGAGTCTTGAACGATGAATAGATACTGGAAGCGTATCTGTTCGTCATCGGCATTCACTCTCAGATTGCTGAACTACCTAACACATTTTACGCGAGGCTTGAGAGATCTCCTTAAGGAGTTGGCAGAGACTCTACAAGGTACATCTACTGAAGGAGTCCCTGATAAGATGTCTGCTCAGTTGTCCACCTTCAGTTCCATTGTGAACTCCTCCATGAGGCTGATTTCTTATGCATCTGATGGAGCGAGCAGGGCAGCGGGTTCAGGAGTTTCCCTTAGGAAGCACTCCTGGATGCACTTGTGTAATTTTGCGGAGCCATTCAAGTGTACCTTTACCAATGCCCCCTTTGACGGTTCTTCCTTGTTTGGACCCAAGGTAAAAGACACACTCACCAGGTGTGAGCAAGAAGAGAAAACTCTCTCTGCCATGGGAGTACGTTTTACCGTCCCCTCTAGACCATACCCCAAGGGTTAGAGAGGTGGTAAAATGTGGTTCAAGAAGTCCCAGAGGTTTTTCCCGGATGCACAGGGTAACGACTCCTTCAGAGGCAAAGGAGGAGGAACAAATGGTAGACGTCACCGTAGCGGCAGGGGCTGACCGCAAAACCAGGGAGGCCGCGATTCATTTCGAGGCCGGCCCTATCAGTGCTCCTGATGTGAGGGCCAGATGTGCTTCTCTGGAGCCAGTCGGGGGTCACATTTCTTTGTATCTAGAAGCCTGGCTAAGCATCACCCGAGACAAATGGGTACAAAGAATTATCACCAGAGGTTATTCCATTTCCTTTTCTCTTCCACCTCATGTTCCCAAGAAGATCACGGATGTTCCACCCAATCACAGGGATCAAGCAACTGCAGAAGTGAACAAGTTGCTTGCAAACAGAGTCATCCAAACTGTCCCCGCAGACCAGGTAGGATTCGGGACTTACTCCAGATTCTTTTTAGTGCCCATCTTGGACCTCAGCAAATTAAACAAATCCGTAAAGGACAAGTTCCGAATGGTGACACTGCAGTCTATACACCCTATGTTTGGGAAAGAGACTTGGATGTGCTCAATAGACCTCCAAGATGTGTACTACCACATAAAAATGGACAGAGCATCGAGGAGCCATCGACACTTCCGGCTGGGAGCCAGTCACTACCAGTTTTGTGCTCTGCCCTTTGGTCTCACCACAGCCCCCAGGGTGTTCACCAAGTGTATGGCAGTAGTGACAGCTCACATGAGACGTCTAGGATTCCAAGTGTTTCTGTACCTGGACGACTGGCTCCTGACAGCCTCCACCAGGCATCTACTTCTTCAAACCAGAGATTCCACTTTCCAACTTTGTGCCCAGTTTGGAATTACTGTAAATTGTGAAAAGTCTGCCTTATCGTCCTTTCAGTTTGTGACTTTTATAGACACAGAAATAGACACAATCGTCATGTTGGCTTGCCTTCCAGCAGAAAGAGCACAGAACCTCATACAAAAAGTCCTTCGTCAACTCCCCCTCCAGAGGGTCAAGGCAAAGATGGTGCTTAAACTCTTAGGGACCATGGCCTCCATATTGCTAGTCCCTCTTGCCAGAGTACATATGCGGATTCTTCAGTGGCTCCATTCGTCCCAGTGGTTCTTCCAACAACTCCCTCTATCCCACCACATCATTTTAAGAGTCTTGCAAAAAGGACCCCTTTTGGTGAATCCAACCCAACGAACTAACAACAGGCACTCCATTCCTTCCTAGCCAACCCGTTGCTACTGCGACCACGGATGCCTTGCAGATGAGGGGGGGGGGGGCATTATCTAGGCAGGACTGTCCAAGGCACATGGCAAGATTATGAGGCTCACCTGCATATCAGTGTCCTAGAGATGAGGGCGGTGCTTCTGGCGTTGCAAGCACTCCATGACCTTCTTCCTCTTGGGACGATAGCAATACAATCAGACAACATGTCAGTAGTATGGTATCTCAACAAACAAGGCCCAACCAGATCTTTACCCCCTTTGTCTAGTGGCTATTCGTGTTTGGAAATGGGCGATATCTTCCCATTGCTTTCTAGTAGCAATGCACATCCCAGGGACAACCAGCGTGATAGCCGACAAACTCAGCCGGGCAATCTTGATGCCTCACAAGTGGTCTATGAAGCAGGAAATAGCGGAACAGATTTTCCGCAGATGGGGACAGCCTTACTTAGATCTTTTTGCCAGTCCTATCATCTCCAAATGCAGCAGCTACTTTTCCCTTATCCCCCCTCCCTGGAAGTCATAGAGAGACGTACTTATGAATGATTGGCCTCTGGGTCTCCTTTGTGTTCCTGCCCTTTCCTCTCATATCCAAGGTGATTCAGAAAGCAAAACTGTTGGGAAGCAAATTGATTCTCATCACTCCTTACCGGCCTCGTCAGGTTTGGTTCCCCTTTCTCGGGCCTCATCTACTAGATGATCCATGGAGTCTGGACTCAGTGCCAGATCTCTTGACGCACATGTCAGGCTGTCTTCATCCCAGCCTCCACACCCTCAATTTGACAGCGTGGCTACTCCAGTTCCATCCCTAGTCAGGCTTCATGATTTTTTAACCCGTTACGACCCACATTCTCACATCTTTTCACAAACCCACCACTCGAAAGTTATACACCAGCAAATAGAGAAGGTTTTCTATCTGGGCTGAGGAAAGGAATGTTGACCCTTACAACCGCATCAATTCTGGTGGTTTTGGAATTCTTGTCTGAACTTTTTCACCAGGGTTCTGCTGTTGCCACAGTTTGGGTTCAGTTGGCAGCAATATCGAGTTTTCATTTGGGCCAACATGAGTGTAATCTGATGTCAAACAGAGTGTGTAAAACCTTCCTTAAAGGTGCTACCTTGCCAAGACCTCCCTTTCAGGAACCGGTAGCTTCATGGGATCTAAACTTTGTCCCATCCATATTAACATCTCCACCATTTGAACCTGCTCATTTGTGTTCGTTGAAGTTTCTGTCTTGGAAGACTTTGTTTCTGGTAGCCATCACATCTGCTAGACTAGTCTCAGAGTTACAAGCACCGTCTGTCAAGCCCACCTTATTTGATTTTCCACAAAGAGTATCTCTTTGCACAAATCCATCTTTTGTCCCTAAGGTGTGCTCTCATAATAACTTGAACCAAACTATAGAGTTTCCGGTGTTCTTTCCTAATCATGCCAACGCAGCAGAATACAGATTTCATCAGTTGGACGTTCACAGACAATTATGGTTCTATCTACACCGGACCAAGGAATTCAGGAAGTCTGACCAATTGTTTGTTTCCTTCTCCGACTCCAGATTGTCTCCCAGTTTCCAAAGTGACCCTTTCGAATTGGACTTCCAGTTGTATATCCTACATTTATTCTTCTGATGGAAAGCCTTTACCGTTCAAGATTTTAAGACTCATTCTACCAGATCCCAGTCAACTTCTGCAGCCTTTCAAGCCAGGGTTCCAGTTGATAATATTTGTGCAGCAGCAACCTGGGCTACCCCTCACACCCTTATTACTCCTTACAAATTGGACTTGACCTCTAGGGGTCGAGCCTCCTTTGGTTCCACGGTACTCAGGAGTATTTTTCCGTGAGCCATCCAAGAATAAGGTGCTAGGGATGCTGTCCCATATGTAAGAATGAAGACGAGATAGGACTACAGAACATAAAGAAGTTATGTACTCACCATAACATTCCATGTTTGTAGTCCATCTCGCCCTTCATTTTTATGAACCCACCCTCCTACCCCCTTTCTGGAAGAGTGGAGACCTTTTATTATTGTTGGTCTTTCTGGGTAGTTTTTGTTCTGTCGTTCTTTAGTTTTAGCAGCAAACAAGATCTGAGGATTATAATGGTGCACCATGGGATACCTACCTAGTCACGAGCCAACTAGAAGACTTTGAGCTTTGTAATAGGCCGAGTCGGAGCCAAGGATCGGCTCCAAACCCATATGTAAGAATGAAGGGCAAGATGGACTACAAACATGGAATGTTATGGAGAGTACATAACTTCCTTTTTGGCAAGTGATGCTTAATCGCAAATCTTCACTACTGACTACTTTCAGTACCCAATTTGGAGGCTGTAGATTCCTCAGTATGACATTTGGAATAACTTCTGCAAGTGAAGTCTTTCAGCCTACAGTGGAGCAAATTTTTTCAGATTATCCTTGTGCCATAATAGTAGATGATTTATTGGTTGGAGCCAGTAGTTGAAGCAGAGCATGACAGAAACTTTGGGAAAGATCTAGACAGAACACGTGATGTGAACTTGAAGCTCATTCCCCTGAAGTGTAAATTCAGACTACCAGAAGATGTTTTGTGTTTCACTGTTGCAGTCATTACATTTAGGGTAATCTGCTGGCAGGTTGCCCTCAGTCGGCCTGATTAACCAAGTCTTGGGTCCTTCGTCGGTTGCTGTTCCTTCTTCCATGATGTCAGGTCGTCAGGGGTATAAAACATGTAGTTGACGCCATTACATCAGTCTTTCTTGCCCTGCGGTGCCTGAAGCAGAAGCAGTTCGCAAGTGCCGGTCGGCCGACTCCTGAAATTTTCATTTTCGAGTTTCAGAACTGAAGTCTTCAACTTAAAGCCAAGTACCCCGTTGGGGAAACTTTTTCTTGCTCCTTACCGATGTCAGTAAAAGTTAATTGCATTACTTGTGGAAAGCAAATACCTCATAAAGATTTTCATTCGTACTGTATTCCTTGCCTGACCACAACGTACCTTGCTGTCGTTTTTTTGCTTTATTTAATCAGTGCACTATCCGTCCTCTGTATAGTTTTGCCTCTAAATTTTTGTGTTCTCTGTTTAATTATCCAGAAATCTCGTCGGGTAGCCATCCGACTACTGGAATTCCAAAAAAACACAAAGATAAAGACAAACAGGCTGCTGAGGTCCAAAACTGCAGATGACGCTTCTAAGCCAGTCGCCGGTACTCAGTGAGGTGCTTTCGCAGCCCCTGATACCCGCTGCTTCTTATTTGCAGGCCTCTGCTGAGACCCATTCGGAGTCCAGTATGCCGCGAGATACTTCAACTGTGGAACCCGTGGATGGCTCTACCTTGGATGGGTCCGGAGCCGCTGTGCAGGCACCGGCTTCTGAGGGTGTATTCAGGCCTGCAGACTTGCATATTAAATCGACACCACCTTCATTTCTAAGGCCTAAATCTCAATCCATGTCTAAAAAACTGATGCCCAAGCCACATGCTCAGGCCCCTATCCCCAAAAAATAAATGATAAAAATGGCTGAAGATCTAATTACTCTAATCAGGGGTAGTCAACCCCCCCCCCCCAAGAGGCCTAGGGCTAAGCTTGATTTTGCACTAAAAGTACAGTTGTGTACACTTATATAAATGTAGATGTTTGAGTGTATTCACTGTTGCAGTCATTACATTTGGGTAATCTGCTGGCAGGGTTGCCCTCAGTCGATCTGAATAACAAAGTCTTGGGTCCTGCATTGGATGCTGTCTTCTCTTCCATGAAGTCAGATCGTCAGGGGTATAAAACATGCAGCCGACGCCATTTTCTTTAGTCTTTCTTGCCAAGCTGTGCCCAAAGCAGAAGCATTTCGCAAGTGCCAGTCGGCCGACTACTGAAATATTCGCGTTTGAGTTTCAGAACCGAAGTTTTCAATAAAGCTAAGTACCCCATTGGGGAAACTTTTTCTCTTGCTTTTTACCGATGTCAGAAAAAGTTAATTGTATTACTTGTGGGAAGCAAATACCTCTTAAGGATTTCCATTTATACTGTATTCCTTTTCTAGGCCCTGATCATAATGTGCCTGGCTGTCGGTTTTGTGCTAGATTTAACCAACGCACTATTAAGCGTCAGTATATTTTTGCATCTAAGTATTTTGGAAACAGATTTAACTACCCAGAGATGTAGTTGAATAGCAATCCGACTACCAGAGTACATAAAAAAAAAAAACGCAAAGAAAAGGACAGAGAAAGACAGTCGATATCCAAAACCGACGACGAAACTTCTCCGAAGCCAGTCGTTGGTTCGCCGGTACTCAGTGAGGCGCTTTCGCAGCCCCTGATACCTGCTACCTTCGAGTCGCAGGCCTCTACCGACACCCATGTGGAGTCCGGCATGCCGCAAGATACTCAAAGTATTGGACCGATGGATGCATCTCCCTCTGATGGGTCCGGAGCCGCTGAGCAGGCACTGGCTTCTGAGGGTGTATTCAGACCTCAACATTTTTATATCAAACTGATAAAAGCTGCAAAACCAAAGGCAAAGACCCCTTCTAAAACTAAAAACCGACGCCTGAGCCATGTGCACAGGCCTCTATGCCTAAAAAACAGATGATCAAAATGGCTGAAGACCTTATTACCTTGATCAGGGGTTCCCATCCTCCTCCAGATAAGAGGCCTAGGCAAGACGCTGACTATGAATCTTCAGATCAGGTTTCTATTTCTTCTGATCAGGAATTATCTTTACCTCCTTATGAGGATTCTGATGCTGAGGAGTCTATTCCATCTGCATCTCCTCCTGAAGATTATTCATTTGGAGAAACCTTGCATACTTTGAGGGAGCATTTTCACTGGGAGAGTTAAGACTTCTCAGAATCAAAAAAGAGGCTCAGGGATTTCCTCCTTCTCTCTCAGCACAAGCCTTTAGCCATTCCCCCTGTGTTAGACATTGTGGATGATGTTTTTTTGGAGTCAAGCCTGACCCCTGACTCTTTACTTCCGGCTCCCAGTAAGCCTGACCGGTATTACAGGGTCCATGACTCATAAATTTTTATTTAGAAACCCTGCTGCTGATCCTGAAACTATTTCATATGGTCCAAAGGGAGTTAAGGCCTCAACAGCAAAAAAATCCTACCCCCTCCAACAGAGATTCAAGGACGCTGGACAGATGGGGGAAAAAGGTTTATACATCTGCAACCTTGGCAATCAGGGCCTTAAACTGTCAATTTCATATGCTTAAGTACCAACAGCATGTTATGGGATTGCTGAAAAAGAAAATGTTGATTTCAGAATGTGCAGAAAGTAAGGAATTGCAGGAATTACTGCATGCAGCTAAACAAGTTGGAAAGCATACTTTGCAATGTGGTTTTGATTCTTTAGAGGCCTGCTGCAGGGCCGCAGTAGGAGGCAATGCCTGGTTAATGGAACAAAATTTGCCTGATCATGTTAAAGCTAAATTGCTAGATGCACCTTTACAGCATGATTCACTGTTTGGTATTAAGGAAGAAGAGGTTTTAAAGAAAATGGAAGACAAAGCTAAGTCTATGCAAACTGTTAAAGATTTCTTACAAGTGCAGCCACCTAGATTGAGTAGACACTGGCCTACAAAAAAACTGGTCATTTCCTGGGTCAGACAGAGCTCAAAGGGGCAAATCCAGATGCCGTAAGGGTTCCAGGTACCAGGCACAAGACTCGTACAGGTCAAAGCAATGGGGCGCATCCACCTCCAAATCTGGAGGAGATAAAGCACAAACCTACAGAAAGCAATCCCAATGACTTCCCTCTGCCTACACCAAGCACTTAACTTTTGGCAGCACCCATAGGGGGAAGATTAGCACTTTTTGCTCAAAATTGGCAGTTAATAACCCAGGACAAGTGGGTACTGAACATTGTGTCACAGGGATACAGATTCCATTTCCACACACTGCCAAAGACAAATGGTTGGCCAGACCTGCCAAAAAACCAATGGGCAGAGGCACAGAAACAGGTTATGTCCTTCATGGATATGGGGGCCATTCACACAGTACCAGAACAGGAAAAAGGACAAGGTTTTTACTCTACTGCTCTTGGTACCCAGAGAGGACAAGGCATGGCAGCCAATACTGGATTTATCGATTTTGAACACATACCTGGACATTCCAAAATTCAAAATGCTCACTTTGCAACAGCTTCTGCCCATGCTGGGCAAGAATGCTTGGCTGGTGTCTTTAGACTTAAGAGGCATACCTGCATGTCCCAGTAAGACCATTGTGCAGAAGATACCTCCGATTCAAGGCTGGCTTAATGCATTACCAATTCTCTGCACTGCCCTTTGGCTTATCTACTGCTCCCATGGTCTTTACAAAGTGCTTGGCACCAGTAATTGCATTTTGCAGACAAAGAAGTATTCAAATATATCCTTACTTGGACGAATGTCTCATTCAAGCAGAGAACATGGACACTCTTCTACGACACCTGGCGTTTGTGAAAAGGCTTCTAGCATGCCTAGGGTACACAATAAACGAAAAAAAATCACAACTGGTACCCTCTCACAAGTTGACATTCCTGGGTGCAAGCTTGCATACAACTGCCCAGATGGCTTACCTCACGCCAGACAAAGGCAACTACTTACTTCAAACTGATGGCAACAAAAACCCAGTCTTCTGCAAGACAAATTCTGCAGGCTCTGGGCTTCATGGCATCCTACTAATTCCATATGCAAGACTGCATATGAGGAAACTTCAGTGGTACCTAAAAGGTTTATGGAGTCAACATTCATGCAGCCTGGAAACAATGATTCCTCTCATTCAGTACCTGCAGCAGCAGTTTTTATGGTGGACAAAGGCCTGTCACCAAAACATGGGATGGCCCTTCACTCTACCCCCTGCCAGCCAAACCTTAACAACAGACGCATCAGATTATGCCTGGGGGGCCCACATGGCAGGAAGATGCATTCAGGGCATATGGGTGCCAAATCAAATGCATCTACATATCAACCAGCAAGATATGCTAGCTGTTCAAAATGCCCTAACAGCCTTCAAGGACTTACTTCATCCAGGACAACTACTGATAAAGACGGACAACACCAAAGTCATGTGGTATATAAACAAGCAAGGGGGCACACACTCATACCCCCTTTGCAGATTAGCCATGGCACTGTGGGACACAGCTTTGACCTACCAAATAAATCTTTAAGCTCAATTCCTGCCAGGAAAACAAAACACTCTGGCAGACTATTTAAGCAGAAACCTTATGGATCCTCACGAGTGAAAACTAAATCCACAAGTATTCAGCATAACAGAGAAATGGGGGAGCCCAGACATAGATCTATTTGCCTCTCCTCAAAATTATCAATTGAAAAGATTCTGCACAAGGACTTATCACAGACAAGCATGGAAAGTGAACGCCCTATCCTTCAGTTGGAAAAAACGGTCAGGTTGCACCTTTCCTCCTCTGCCTCTTCTACCCAAGGTCCTCCTAAAAGTCAGACAAGAGAAGCCAAAAATGATAATAATTGCCCCGGACTGGCCCCGCCAATACTGGTACCCAATCCTAAGGAACTTGTCTCAATACCCAGCTTGGACCTTGCCTCAAAGACCACAACTACTGTCCCAGCAAAACAATCCGATCCTGCACAATCAACTACAGACTCTGAACCTGGCAGCATGGCTAATCATGTAATCATACAAACTACACCTTTCAGTAAAGCTGTGATGGATGTCATTTTGGAAACCAGAAGGCCTAGTACTAGAAAATCTTACGCTGACAAATGGAAGAGATTCTGTGCTTGGAATCATGCACAAGGAACTGATACAGAACCACATATTCCTATTCCTCAGATATTACAATACTTAACTGAGATGCTTGACAAAGGCCTATCTTTCTCAACAATCAAAATCCATGCCTCTGCTATTTCGGCTCATTACAACACAGAGCCACCAATCTTTTCTCATCCTTTACTAAAGCAGTATCTTAGAGGAACCAAAAACCTAAGGCCTCCTAGAAGATCACCATTACCTGCATGGGACCTCAATTATGTGTTTGGAAAGCTCACCCTGCCTCCATTTGAACCAGCCGCTACCGCTGATATAAAGTTCTTATGGAAGACAGCTCTGCTACTAACAATTACTTCAGCAAGAAGAGTTTGAGCTACAGGGCCTCATGGCTGTAGAGCCTTTTATAATATTTTACCCAGACAGGGTGTTTCTGCGGACAAATCCTACTTTTATGCCTAAGGTGGTTTCCAGTCTGGCTCTTAACCAAACAATTCATCTGCCAACTTTTTATCCAAATCCGCAAAACAACGGGGAGAGAATTCTGCACTCCTTGGATGTACACAGACAGCTAAGATTCTACTTGAGCAGGACAAAAGCTCTAAGAAAAACCGAGCAGTTACTAGCATCATATGCTGCATGATCAGAATGAAAGGCTATTTCAAAGCAGGCAGTTTCAAAGTGGATAAAGCCACTGCATCCGTTTCTGCTACTTACACCATGGTAAACCTGTGCCCAAGGGCATTAGGTCTCATTCCACCAGAGCTGCAGCTACGTCAGCAGCCTTTCTCAGAGGAGTACCAACCAAAGACATTCTAGAGACTGCTACTTGGAGTTCTGTTCACACCTTTACAAAGCATTACCATTTGTGTCTCTACTGTATGTCCAGGTCAGGCTTTGCCACTGCAGTGCTGCATAGGTTCATAGGTTGGTACTAGGCTATCAGCCCTAGGGCCTGTACAAGCCCAGCCATAACAATTCCCTGGCTATTTCTTCCCACATTATTTACTTTCCTGGACCCCTGTCTAGCAGGGCGACTGACGTGATCCCTGGGGTGAATTTCCTTTCTCCCATCCAATCGTCAAGGTTCCTCTTGAAGAGGTCCAAAGAGGCACTCTGCTTGACATGTATGGGCAATCTATTCCAGAGTCTGGGGAGTCTCTGGGTCAGGAACCTATCCCTCCAGCATGTTTTGTTTATTGAGATGACAAGGTTTAGATCCCTGGAGCGTGTAGCTCTCAGGGATTGGGATTTCTTTAAGTGTAGCATGTCCAACAGCTCTGGGTTTGACATGGCATTGTATGTTAAGCAGAGATCGCCTCAGAGTAGACGATATGCGACAGAGTATAGCTGGAGTTTAAGGCGATCAGAGTAGGGCATCTGCTTTAGGCCTGTGATTCTTTTAGTGAGGTATTTCTGAGGCCTTTCCAGTTGTTGCAGATGTCTTGAGAGGTACATACCAAATGGGGCGTTGTATTCTATAATGGGTCTAATGAGGGATGAGTACAGTGGGACAATGACCTCCTTTTTTCTGGATGAAAAGCCCTTCGTGATGAGGTGTGCCACATAGAAGGATTTCCTGACTGTTGTGGCGATGTGGTTATCGAAGGTGAAACCACTGTCCACCTGTGTCCCTAAGTCTCTTATCACACTTTCTGTGTTTAGTGCACTGCCACCTATATGGTAATTCATGGATACATGTTTTTTCCCAAAGGGGATAACAATACATTTCTTGGCATTGAGCTTGAGCCCATGGCTCTGGCACCAAGCATCTGTTTCTGTAAGGCCCTTTGTAGAGTATCCACATCATTTGGGATTCAATAATGGCTCCCAGTTTGCAGTCATCTGCAAACTTTGTTAGCCAGAGTCCCTTAGTGTTGACCTGTACTTCAGAGAAGTAGATGCCAAACAAGAGCGCCCCAGGACTGAACCCTGAGGTACTCCACTTGTCACTTGTCTGGAGCTGGATTTGGAGTCTGCTACTTTTACAGTGTGGGTTCTATCAGTAAGCCATTTAGCAACCCATTGGGTGACATAGGGATTAATGCCCAACTTAGTAAGTTTATCTATGATTCCAGAGTGGGGATGGTGTCAAAGGCCTTGGCAAGGTCTAGATAGGCTGTGTGGACCACCTTACCCTTGTCCATGGCTCTGGAGACTGATTCAAAGAAGTCAATCAGGTTCAGGAGACAAGATCGGCCCTTCACAAACCCAAACTGGGTGGGGTCCAGTGTTTGAAGGTTGCCAATGTCTTTGTTTATAAGTTCCATGATAATACGCTCCATGGCCTTGCAGATAAGGCTCGTCAGACTGATGGGACGGTAGTTTCCGGGATCCAAGGTGGATCCCCCCTTGTGGATTGGGATAACTGTAGCTCTGCGCCACTCAGTGAGCACGAAACCTGAGGTGAGGCTATGATTAAACATGACACTTAGGTGAGGTGCCAGTTCATATTGTAGTTCATGTAGTACACAGCCCGGGATGTCATCTGGTCCCATGGATGCTGTATTCTTGGCTTTACAGAGTGCGTTTTGTATCTGTGTGGCCGTTATTACTGGAATTTGGCAATCTTCCGGTATTGAGATGGGCCATTTAGGGGGTGAGAGGAAGTTGAAGTTGGCACTGAATCGATCTGCCAGGATATTGGCAATATCCTTCGGATCAGTATATTTAATGCCATTCTGTTTTAGCTCAGAGCAGATTTGAGCATTGCCATTTAGATTCTTGACATAGTTATAGAATGCTTTGTGGTTGTCTTTGGAATCTTTGGCAATTTTATTTTCGTAATAAGCTTTGGAGGATTTTATGAGGCATCTCAGTTTCTTACTGAGACTAGTAAGGGAGTTTTTTGCATCCTGGGATTTTCCTCTTTTCTGCAAAAGTTTCTTCCTTTTGTTGTAAAGTTTGTTTATGGCAGGGGACCACCAGATTGGCTTCCTTTTTTTGGATGAGAGCATTTTGGTTCTATTTGGGATGGCACGATTCATGCATGAGTGGATGTGCTCGTACAGTGCCTTAGTGTAGGATTCAGCAGTTGAACTTTCAGTTCCCGTCTGCATGGGTGTTATGAAGTTTGTCACTTCTGACTTGAGTAGCATGAAGCTGGCTTTGGAGAAGATGTTCTTCATCTCACATTGCTGCAGTCATAACCTGTGGGTAGTCCGCTGTCCTCGGTCGGCCCGAATACCAAAGTATTAGGCTGGCGTCGGTCATGGGCGCTCAGATCTGACGTCAGAGCGTCATGGTATTAAAGCGCATGACCGACGTCATATCCTCAGTCTTTTTTGCTGCATGGTCCGAAGCAGAAGCAGCGTTTGCAAGTGCCGTTCGGCGTTCTGAAATTTTCGTATTCTGAGTTTCAGACCGAAACCAAGTTGGGCTAAGTACCCGTGGGAATATTTTTGTTTTTTCTTGCCTCAGTTAATTCCGGATGTCAGAAAAAGTGAATAATTGTATTTCTTGTGGGAAGCAGATACCACATAGGGATTACCACTCTCTCTTTTTTCCTTGTTTGGGGCCTGAGCACGACGTGGTCGGGTGTCGCTTTTGTGCTAGGTTTAATAAGCGCACCATTAAACGTAGGTTAGATTGCGCTAGGCTTGTCTTCGGTAAGCGGTGTAATTACAATATGCCGTCGGATCCTCCGACGCCCGCTACCGCTAAGAAGCGCAAAGAAAAATCGTTAAGGTCCAAACAGGATGAGTCGTCCGTTCCGGACGCCGGTTCTTTAGAAACTACGGTGGAATCTGTGGATCCAGCCGAGGTTTCAGCTGAGTCTCAGGGGGAGCCGTTAATTTTGCAGGATGTGGCCACTCAGGAGTCAGGTCAGGCTGAGGGGGCCTCTCAGGTTGCTGTACTCCCTTCTTTGCCTAAGGTGGTTAGGCCTTCTCCTTCTGTCTCTAAGGTACCTTCCAAGGTCAGGCCTGGTTTGCCTTCCTCAGGTGTCAGTACTAGTTCTGCAGGTTCTGTGCCTAAAAAACACATGCTTAAAATGGCAGAAGATTTGATTTCCTTAATCAGGGGTTCTATGCCCCCTCCAGACAAGAGGCCTAGGGTGGAGCCAGAGGTGAAAAGTTTGGAGCAGGCTTCAGATTACTCAGAGTCTTCGGCTGAAGACATTCAGGATTTTCCTCCTTATTCTGATTCAGACGCAGAGGATTCCAGTCCTTCTGCTTCTCCTCCAGAGGATTTTTCTTTTTCAGAAACCCTGCATTCTATGAGGGAGCATTTTAAATGGGAAGGTCAGGATTTCTCAGATTCCCGAAAGAGGCTTAGGGAATTTTTGTTTTTGCCACAACATCGGCCCTTGGCTATACCTCCTGTTTTGGATGTTGTTCAGGATGTTTTCTCGAGGCTTCTCTTAATCCAGACTCTTTGCCTCCTGCCAGTTAAACCAGATAGGTATTACAGAGTGCCAGAGGCTCATAAATATCTGTATAAGAGCCCAAGGGCTGACCCAGAAACTATTAGCCAGGGACCTAAGGGTGTCAGGGCTTCTGTTGTAAAGAATCCAGTTCCTATGGATAAAGACTCTAGAGCTTTGGATAGGTGGGGAAAAAAAGTGTATACCTCTTCCACTCTAGCAATGAGGGCTTTGAATTGTCAGTTTCATATGTTGAAGTACCAGAATTTTCTCCTTACTCAGTTGAAATCTAAGGTAGATGCTTTGGCAGAGGGCATAGAGTGTAAGGAATTACAGGATTTGGTTCATGCCTCTGATCAGGTGGGTAAGCATTCTTTGCAGTGTGGTTTCGATGCTTTACAGGCTTCTTCCAAGGTGGCTGCCACTGGATCAGTTATTCGCAGGCACGCCTGGCTTAAGGAGCAGAACTTGTCAGAGCATGTTAAAGCTAGAATTTTGGATGCTCCTTTGCAGTCTGAAGTTTTGTTTGGATCTCCTGTGGAGTCTGTCTTAAAGAAAATGGAAGACAAAGCTAAGTCTATGCAGACTGTTAAAGATTTTTTGCAGGTGCAGCCCCCTACGTTTAGCAGGAATTGGCCTACTAAGGGATGGGCTTACCCTTCTTCTGATTTACAGTCTAGGGGCAGATCTAGACGTGGTAGGGGCAGAGCTCAGGGTTCTTTCAGGCCTAGAACGTGGAGTTCCCCTGCACAATCTACAGGTGAGGGCAGGGGCCAGTCCTTTCGTAAACAGGCCCAATGACCTGCATCTTCAGCTGCCAAATCCTTCCTGTCTGGCAGCTCCTCTGGGAGGAAAGTTGGCACTCTTCAAGCAAAACTGGCTTTTAGTCACCCAGGACAAATGGGTGTTGGACATTATAGACCGAGGCTACAAGTTTTATTTCCACACATTGCCTCCTTTCAAAGGCATGCCAGACGTTCCTCCTCAGCAAAGGTTAGAGGCTCACAAACAGATTTCTTTACTTCTTCAAATGGGGGCTATACAGCAGGTCCCTCTGTCAGAAGTAGGCCTAGGATTTTATTCTCGCCTGTTTCTTGTACCAAAGAAAGGAGACACTTGGAGGCCAATTTTGGATTTATCTATCCTCAACACATACCTGGACATTCCAAAATTCAAAATGTTGACGTTGCAACAACTTCTGCCTCTGTTGGGCAAAGATCACTGGATGGTAACTCTGGATCTCAAAGAGGATTATCTTCATGTTCCTATCAGGCCCAGTTGCAGGAGATTCCTGCTGGCTGGGACTTTACATTATCAGTTCTCTGCATTGCCCTTTGGCGTATCTACTGCGCCCAGGGTGTTCACAAAGGTTCTGGCTCCGGTGATAGCCTTCTTAAGGTTAAGAGGAATACAAATTTATCCTTATTTGGACGATTGCCTGATTCTTGCTCAAGACAAAAACAAGCTACTACACCATCTACAGTATGTTATGGCAGTGTTAAGGTGCCTAGGGTATTCTGTGAACGAAACAAAGTCCAGTCTAGTACCCTCTCAGGAAATGTGCTTTCTGGGTGTGAGACTGAGTACAGCTTCCCAGATGTTTTTTTTGACCCTGGACAAGCAAAGGAACCTTACACTTTACTTCCAACAATTGTCTCTATGGTCCAGGCTGACTGCAAGGACAGTCCTTCAAGCCTTGGGGTTCATGGCATCTTGTATTCTGGTGCTACCCAATGCCAAACTGCATATGAGGAAGTTACAATGGTATCTCAAAAATGTATGGACACAACACTGCCACGATCTGGACACTGTCATTCAGTTAATACCTTGCATTCAAAAGGAATTTTTGTGGTGGGCCCAGGAATGTCACCTAAACAAGGGACTCTCTGTGACCCGACCAGAGGCGAGTCAGATCTTAACGACAGATGCCTCGGACAAGGCTTGGGAGCACACCTCAATGGAAAATGGGTTCAAGACACGTGGCCTGCCAGACTTCAACATTTACATATCAACTTGAAGGAGATGTTAGCAGTCCAATTTGCATTGATGGCTTTCAAGGATCTACTTCACCCAGGACAAGTGTTGATTCAAACAGACAACACAACTGTCATGTGGTACATCAACAAGCAGGGGGAACACATTCGTACCCTCTTTGCAGGCAAGCTATGATTTTGTGGGAGACTGCTCTCAGTTTGCACCTCACTCTTCAGGCAAGGTTTCTGCCAGGAGCACAGAACTCCTTAGCAGATGTTTTGAGCAGACAGATGGTGGATCCCCACGAGTGGAAGTTGGATCCTCATGTATTTCGACAGTTGACAGTGATATGGCGGACTCCAGACATAGATCTGTTCGCTTCTCCACTAAATTTCCAGTTGCCAAAGTTTTGCACAAAGATGTTTCATCCAACAGCTTGGAAAGTGGATGCTCTATCATTCAGTTGGAGCAATCTTCACGTTTATGCTTTTCCTCCTCTGCCTCTCCTTCCCAAGGTGCTCTTGAAGGTCAGACAAGACAAGCCCTCCATGATTCTAATAGCTCCGGATTGGCCTCGACAGCACTGGTACCCTCTGCTGAGGAGTTTAGCAGGAGCCTCCTTGGCCTTTGCCTTCAATTCCACACCTTTGTCTCAGGCAGGCAATCATTTCCTCAATGTCAGGATTCAGTCCCTGCATCTAACAGCCTGGCATATTCTGTTCTAGAACCTGGAGGGTCGCAGCTTCCTCAACAAGTTTTGAATGTTATTTTGGAGGCCAGAAGGCCTAGTACAAGGAAAGTTTATGCTGATAAATGGAGGAGATTTTTATTTGGAGCAAAGCAAAGAGCTTTGATGTTTCCAGGCCTGATTTGAGTGTTTCTCTTCAATATCTTACAGAATTATTAGACAAGGGTTTGTCTTTCTCCTCTGTAAAAGTTCATGCTGCAGCCATTTCTGCTCACTATGACTGTGACCCACCATTATTCTCTCATCCTTTGTTTAAGCAATTCCTTAGAGGGGCAAAGAACATAAGACCCAGCGTAGAGCTCCTACTCCTTCCTGGGATCTCAATTTTGTGTTGGAAAAACTTACTTTACCTCCTTTTGAACCTGCAGCTATGTCTGAGTTAAAGTTTTTGTCTTGGAAGACTGCTTTTTTGTCGGCCATTACGTCTGCTAGAAGGGTATCTGAATTACAGGCTCTAATGGCAGTTGAACCCTTCCTGATTTTTCATAAGGATAGGGTATCTCTGCGTACTAACCCTACTTTTATGCCTAAAGTGGTTTCAAATGTGGCCTTGAACCAGTCTATTCATTTGCCTACTTTTTATGCTGATCCCCAAAATAAAGGGGAGAAAATTTTGCACACTTTGGATATTCACAGGCAGTTGCGTTATTATTTGAGCAGGACTAAAGGGTTCAGACAGTCTCAACAGTTATTTGTTTCTTTTGCTTTGGGCTCTCATGGGAAACCTGTTTCAAAACAAACTATTTCTAAGTGGATTGGCCATTGTATTGCTTTTGTTATTCTCATCATGGTAAGGAGATTCCGCTGGAATCAGACCTCATTCCACTAGGGCTACTGCCACTTCTACTGCTTTTTAAGGGGTGTAGCTACTAAAGATATTTTGGAAGCAGCTACTTGGAGTTCAGTGCGCACTTTTTCTAAACATTACCATCTCCCTCTTTATTCCAAATCTAGGGCTGGGTTTGCCACTGCAGTCTTACAGGGCATATTAGCAGCTCCTAATGCTTTATGATTTTGCCAACCTCCCCTTACACTTGCTTTGGGATTCTACCCACAGGTTATGACTGCAGCAATGTGAGATGAAGAACATAGTACAGTTTTGTACCTACCATAAATGTAGATGTTCGAAGATCCACATTGCTGCAGTCCAATTTACCCTCCCTCCTTCCCCTCTGTAGTTTGGAGTGGTTGTATGGTTTGGGTCGTAGATGTTATTTGTACATGGGTTTTAGAGGTTTTTCTATTTTTGGCTGTGGCCTTTCTTTTTAGGGCCTTCTGACATCTGGGGCAAGAAAAGACTGAGGATATGACGTCGGTCATGCGCTTTAATACCATGACGCTCTGACGTCAGATCTGAGCGCCCATGACCGACGCCAGCCTAATACTTTGGTATTCGGGCCGACCGAGGACAGCGGACGACCCACAGGTTATGACTGCAGCAATGTGGATCTTCGAACATCTACATTTATGGTAGGTACGAAACTGTACTTTTTTATGGTGGTTTCTTTACTGGGGGGTGGGGGTGGGATGTGGATGTTAAGGGTGATTAGCTTATGGTCAGACCTGACTAACGAGGGGGTGACTATAGGTATGGAGCATTGATTTTCCATGTTGGTAATGACCAGGTCTAGGATATTGGAGCCCCTGGTGGTGGGACTATGGATTAGTTGATCCAGGGCATTGGAATTTGTGAATTCCAAGAATCGTTGCGCAAAGGTCCTTATAGCTGCACCTAATGCTGTTTAGCTCCAGCCTCCCAACCATAGCTTTGGGATTCTACCCAAATGTAATGACTGCAACAGTGAAACACGAAGAACATAGTACAGTTTGTGTACACTTACCATAAATGTAGATGTTTGAGTGTATTCACTGTTGCAGACCAGGTTACCCTCCCTATATATATATATATATATATATATATATATATATATATATATAATAATATTGCTACTTTTTTGGGGGCACCTGACATCGAGGCAAGAAAAACTAAAGAAAATGGCGTTGGCTACATGTTTTATACCCCTGACGTCATGGAAGAGAAGACCGCAACTGACGTAGGACCCAAGATTTTGGAATTCAGGCCGACTGAGGGCAACCTGCCAGCAGATTACCCAAATGTAATGACTGCAACAGTGAATACACTCGAACATCTACATTTATGTAAGTGTACACAACTGTACTTTCTTAGTGCAAAGTAATTACTGGAGAAGTCAAAGCTTTATACTGATGTCTTTTTGAATTTACTCAATCTCAGAAACATACCCCGTGACGATATACTTGGCTCGCCTGCTCAGAGACTTCTCTTTAGGCAAACAAGAACAACATCGCCTGCCACTTCCAGTTTTTTGTGGCCTAAAGCGCAAAGAACAGAACAATCGGAGCCCATCTATTCAGAAAGCGTTCTTTCCAGAAGTCCAGATGTTAAGTTGTCAAACTCGCCTTCATTCTTGCTGGATGGGTTCGGAGCCGATCCTCAGCTCCGACTCTGCACGTGCTAAGCTCGAGAGCTAATTTTACCAGCTCGAGGCAACCCTATATCCCATGATGTAAGGCGTGACTACCCAGATCTCGTTTGCCGCTTTGCGAAGAGGTCTCCTTTTACCAGCTCAGGTAAATTTTTTAGTATTTTGCTACTAAAGTCAGTCAGGAAATTCCATTTTCCTTAATTATCTTTCCTTATCAGTTAGTGTAAATTAGTACCTATCTGTCTTGCCCTATATTCCCTTTCTCCTCTGTATAGGGATAGTTTTTCCTCCCTTCAGGCCTTAAGCCTCCCTTCCATTATTTTTCTGTCAGGAAGTGTGGGTGTGTTAATTAGTCCCCCCCCCTTTTTTTATTAGATATCTGTGTGACTGGATTGTGTGTGTGTGTGTGTGTGTGTGTGTGTGTGTGTGTGTGTGTGTGTGTGTTTTTTGCATACCATGTCAAAAGAAGTAAAGGTCTCAGGCTTCAAGAAATGTGACTCGTGCTGTCAGAAAATGTCTCTGACAGACGGTCACATTTCTTGTGTGTACTGCCTGGGGCCTCTACACCTGCAGGACTCCTGTGCTATTTGTCACTCCTTCAGCCAGAGAGTCCTGCAGGAACGTAGGAACAAATTAATCCTACGTGGCTTGTTGAAGCCAGAGGGCTCCCCGACCAAGACTGGGTCGGGAAAGCCCTCTAAGCCACCTAAAGCCCAGGCTGTGGTTCCTAAGCCTTCGGCGATGGCTCCGACTCCTTCGGAGTCTAGATCGGCTCCGGCCGGAGCCGATCTTTCGATCTCTGAGGTGGTGGTATCAGTGCCAGCTGGCTCCGATACACTTGCACCGATGTTGATGTCGGCTCCGGCCGGAGCCGATGTATCCTTGACCAGGTCTGGTGCCGATCAGCTGTCGGCTCCTGCTGGAACCGAAGGGTCTTCGGCTCCGATGGCTCCTTCCAAGAAGAGATCTCGGCCTCCTTCCCTGGAGTCGATTCGCTCAGCTCCGGGTCTCTCCTCCTTTCGGAGCGGAGCCATCAGAGCCGATCTTCAATGTCTTCCAGGCTGTCAGACCATGACTTGGAGAGGGTGGTAAGTAGACTGCTGAAGTCACAGGCACTGGCCCAGATGCTCCATAGCCCGTCTCAGCAGACGTCCGCTATCCCTCATCCCCCTGAAATTCCTCCTCCGACTCTCCTTCAGAGTTCGGAGCCGGAGCTTCTAGGAACGTTGACCGTTGGTGCGCCGGAGCTGATACCTCCCCTGTCGGCTCCGTCGTCCTAGACTCCGATTTCCTCCATGAGACCTTCCTTGGAGGGATCCGGTCGTCGGGTCTCCCTTGTCGGCTCCGAGGGAGCGAGTGGCATCGGACCCTTGTCTGACCCCGCTCTCCCTCTTGGAGCTTCTGCATTGGTGAGCTCGGCACCGACATCAGCCTCGGAGCCTTCTCTTTCGGCGGGACCGGGGATTCCTGTTTCTTCGGAGCGGGAGTCTTCTGGCCTCCCTGGAAGGGGAGCCTTTGAGGTGATGAGGAGTGTTCTAGCCCCGGAGCGGAGTCAACGGTCAATCCCATTAGCTCCTCCCTCTACGGTGCCTGTCGATGTCTCTTCCCATTCTCTTGCTCCCGGACCCAGAGATCCATCGCCCCAGGTTTCCCCATTGGGAAGAACTTCCTCTTCCGAGGTTTCTCCTGATCCTTCGGGAGAACCCCCGCGTAAGAGGGACATGCAAGAGGAAGCACACAGACTCCCCTGAGTCTAGGACATCAGATACCAACTTAGATGAGTTGGAGGGTTCCCCGCAGTCCCCCCTCTGAGGATGTCTCCTTTTCAGACATCCTGGAACTCCTTAAGCAGAGGGGGAACTGGCCTTCCATTAACCCCTCCGAGGATGAGTCTGTATACCTGGAGGCTTTTGGATCTCGACCCTCCACCTCCTGGGTGTCTCCGCCTTTCGACCCGCTCATGGAAGTGGTGGCTCGAAAGGCGTGGGCGGCCCCGGATTCTGTGGAACCAGTCCCCAGGAGGCCTTCTAAATTCATCACGGCCCCCGCAGACAGACAGTTTCTCACTAAGGGTGTCCCTGTTGATGCCATGGTGGTGGCGGCTGCCACCAAGAAGGAACTTGCCGATCCTTCTGTACCTGTCCATCCTCCTAACAAGGACTCTAGGACCATGGATAGGTACAGTAAGTGGATGTTTTCCTCAGCGACCTTCGCTATGCGCTCGCTGAACTATCTCTGTCACTTTACCCGGCTTCAGAGAGATATTCTCAAGGAACTAGGTGAGGTAGTTTAGGATCCATCAGCTGCTGGGGCTCACGAAAAGATAGCCTCACAGCTCGGAATCCTAAATTCCATAACTAACTCCTCCATGCGGCTCATTTCTTATGCAGCCGATGGGGCGAGCAGAGCCGCAGGCACAGGAGTGGCACTTAAGCGTCAGGCCTGGATGCAGCTTTGTAATTTTGCAGACACCTTTAAGGCGTCCTTCACTAATACTCCCTTCGATGGTTCGGCTTTGTTCGGACCTCAGGTGAAGGACACATTGACCAGGTGTGAGCAAGACGGCAAAACTCTTTTTGCCATAGGAGTCCATTTCTCCACCCCTTCAAGACCCTATCCCAAAGGTCAGAAGGGAGGGAAAATGTGGTTCCGTAAATCTCAGGGAGTCACGCCCGACACACGTGGTCAGTTTACCCCCAGAGGCAGAGGGGGTAATAACAATAGACGCCGCCCTAGGGGCAGAGGGGGCCCGCAGAATCAGGGTAGCAGAGAGCCTCTCTCTGATAAACCCTTCCAGCACCCCTGAGGTGTTGCCCGACTGTCCACCCTTGGAGGCAGTCGGGGGAAGATTGTCGCTGTACCCAATAGCCTGGCGTTCCCTTTCTCAAGACAAATGAGTACAGTCAATCATATCCGAGGGTTACAGTATCCCTTTCGCAAGATATCCTGTTCCTCATCAATCCCTTCCAGATGTTTCACCCGGTCTAAGGGAGTTGGCAAAGCTGGAGGTGTCATAGCTTCTGGCAAAAAGAGCCATCCAACTAGTGCCAGCAGACCAAGTAGGATCCAGAATCTACTCAAGATTCTTTTTGGTTCCCAAAAAGAATGGAGATTGGAGACCAATTTTAGACCTCAGCAAACTAAACAAGTTTGTCAAGAAGGCAAGGTTCCGGATGGTCACGCTGCAGTCCATTCTACCCTTTTTGGGCAAGGACAACTGGATGTGCTCAATAGACCTTCAGGATGCGTACTATCACATAAAAATTCACAGGCGCTCCAGAAGGTTTCTCCGCTTTCGGCTGGGGACCAGTCATTTTCAATTCAGAGCCCTGCCCTTTGGTCTCACTACATCCCCCAGAGTGTTTACCAAATGTATGGCAGTGGTCACGGCTCACCTGAGACGTCAAGGATTCCAGGTGTTTCCATATCTAGACGACTGGCTCCTCTCGGCCACCACCAGGCATCAACTTCTCAAGGCCAGAGACTACACTCTTCACATCTGCAGCCAGTTAGGGATCTCTATAAACTTCGAAAAATCTTCATGGTCTCCTTGCCAATCTATTACCTTTATAGGCGCAGAATTAGACACTGTCGGGATGTCAGCAAGACTCACAAACCAAAGAATTCTGGATATCCAAAAGTATGTTCGGATCATACTACTCCGCAAAAAGATCAGGGCCAGATTTGTCCTGAAGGTGCTAGGTCTTATGGCTGCGGCCATCGTGTTGCTTCCCTTAGCTCGCTTCCACATGCGTCTTCTGCAGTGGATGTTGTTCACCCAGTGGTCCTTCCAGCAGCTTCCCATGTGCCAAGAGATCTTCGTGACGCAATCTTGCAAGAGTCACCTAACCTGGTGGATGTCCTCTCCGCAACTCCATCAGGGCCGACTGTTTGTTCCCCGAGTCCTGGTTGCCACAGTCACTTTGGATGCCTCTCTGATCGGGTGGGGGGGCATTATCAGGGCAGGATGGTCCATGGGACTTGGCAACCCATCGAATACCATCTGCACATAAATGTCCTAGAGATGAGAACAGTGCTTTTAACATTGCAAGCCCTCAGCGACTTTCTTCCTTTAGGGACTGTTGCAGTTCAGACGGACAACATGTCCGTAGTCTGGTTTATCAACAAACAGGGCGGGACCAGGTCCTATCCACTGTGTCGAGAAGCTCTCAGACTTTGGCAATGGGCAATCTCCTCTCATCGGTTTCTGATAGCAACGCATATCCCCGGGAAATCCAACCTTTTAGCGGACAGCTTAAGCAGAGCTATTCTCATACCACACTAGTGGTCTCTCAAACAATCAGTAGTGGACGAGATATTTCAGAAGTGGGGCGTCCCTTGCTGTGACCTTTTTGCTACAGCCCAAAACAGCAAATGCCCAGACTTCTTCTCCCTCTTTCCACTACCAGGCCTTCCCCCCAGAGACGCTCTAACCCAGGATTGGCCCCGGGGACTTCTCTATGCCTTTCCTCCATTCCCACTGATACCTCAAGTGATTCAGAAAGCTACTGTCTTGAAAGCCAAGTTGATTCTCATTGCCCCTTACTGGCCTCGACAAATTTGGTTTCCGTCCCTACATCATTATCTCTTGGTTCAGCCTTGGCACCTGGATCCAATTCCAGATCTTCTGACCCACCATTTGGGTCATCTGCACCAGGCCATTCATTCTCTCAACCTCACTGCTTGGTTGCTCCACTTCCTTCCTTAGCCAGGCTCCCTATTATTTTTAATCCCGTGCGAGATATCATAGTAGCGTCTTTAAAGTCCTCTACCAGAAGGATTTATGCTAGTAAATGGCAGCGTTTTTCCTTCTGGGTAAAGTCCAGGGACATAGATCCCTTTACTGCTCCAGTGCATTCAGTATTGGAATTCCTAGCTGAGATTTTTCAATCGGGTTCTTCTTCCTCGATGGTTAAGGTCCAGCTGGCAGCGATCTCAAATTTTCATGTTGGCCTAGCGGATCAAAACATAATGTCTCACAGGCTTTGCAAAGCTTTTCTAAGAGGGATCTTTCTGCTGAAACCCCCAATCAAAGATCCCCCTCCGCAATGGGATCTGAATTTAATGCTGGCATCCTTGATTCTGCCCCCCTTTGAACCGGCTGCTACATGCTTATTAAAATTTCTTTCTTGGAAGACAATTTTTCTGGTTGCTATCACTTCAGCCAGGAGGGTGTCTGAACTTCATGCTCTCTGTGTCCGTCCCCCATACTTGGTTTTCCACAAAGATAGAGTATCTTTAAGAACTAATCCATCTTTCTTGCCCAAGGTTGCTTCTCAGATGAATATTAACCAATCTATTGAATTGCCAGTTTTTTTCCCTAATTCTTCTAACAGAGCGGAACAGAAACTTCACTGTTTGGATGTCCATCGCCAACTGAGATATTACTTGGACAGAACTAAACAATTCAGAAAATCTGATCAGCCGTTTCTTTCTTATGCAGAAAACAGAAAGGGTCTTCCGGTCTCCAAGGTGACCTTATTTAGATGGCTGTCTTCTACCATTACTCATGTTTATCTCCTTAGGGGCAAGCAGCTGCCCTCAAAACCAAAAGCACGTTCTACCAGACGCCTAGCCACTTCTACAGCATTTCAGGATAGGCTACCTATTGACATCATTTGTGCGGCAGCCACTTGGGCCACTCCTCACACCTTTGTCTCTCATTACAAATTGGACTTGGCCTCCAGGGACAGGGCTAGGTTTGGTTCCACGGTTCTCAAGAGTCTGTTCCATTGAGCCACCCAGGATAGAGGTGCTAGGGACACGGTCCCATCCAGCAAGAATGAAGGCGAGTTTGACAACTTAACATTAAGAAGTTATGTACCTACCATAACATTCCATGTTAGTTGTCTTCTCTCGCCTTCTTTCTTGCGTCCCTCCCTCCTTCCCCCCTAGCCTGGACAGACCTTGAAATTGTACTCTTCTCTGGGTACGGTTCATTCTTTCTATGGGCCCCAATAGAAAGTGTCACTAGTCTCTAGTGGTTACCTTGCTTTGTTTCTTTCTTTATTTAGTTCCTCTTCTTCCCTTTGGGAAGAAGATTTTTGGCAGGGTTTTTTCTATAGCTACCAAACGAGATCTGGGTAGTCACGCCTTGCATCATGGGATATAGGGTTGCCTCGAGCTGGTAAAATTAGCTCTCGAGCTTAGCAAGTGCAGAGTCGGAGCCGAGGATCGGCTCCGAACCCATCCAGCAAGAAAGAAGGCGAGAGAAGACAACTAACATGGAACGCTATGGTAGGTACATAACTTCTTATGATAAATCGAGCAGATTTCTTTGTCCATTGAAAGAAGGAGAGATGGTGAGGATAAAAACGGCAAAATGTGTCGACTGGATTGGTCAAGTAATGGGTATATGTGCCGAGATGAGATCATACTTCGTAGAATCTGAGGTCGTGGGGTACATGAGAAATCACAGGCTACTACTTCCTGCATCAGAATCGAAATCACAGCATTGTTCCTGTGATACAGACTCTAGATCTCTACCTCAGAGCCACCTCAAAAAATGCAAACATCCTCTGGTCCTACTTCATCAGATCCAAGAGAAAAACGTCTAATCCCAAGAACTCTGATCTGATAGTTATTTTAGATAATTCTCCTTCACAGCTTTCAGATCTGACTGCCGGCATTTCTAAGACTTCTTCTAGAGATCATTCACTCGAGTTTATTATTGCTCCATTCCCCCATCATGCAAACTCAGAGGAAACGCACTAGGCCTCAGTCCACTACCTCATCTGTCATGTTCTCCAGGAGTCTTTATGAGGCCGAAGGATTGGATGAGGAAGTTCTTTAGAGCTCAAATCCAGATGGGGTTCATACTGGCTTCATCACTTGTCGGATCAGTGAGCCTTCATTCTGCATCCCATATAGTTGTATCTCCTTCTCCAAACCGTTCTTCGGTTACAGAGCTCTTAGATCCGAGAGTTCAAAAAAAAACTGGTTTCATAGGCGAAGAGGGTTATGTCTTTGAAATGGACAGTTTCCCTGACTAGTTCTGCTCCTATTCCCATGGATCAGGATAAGTCTCTAAGCCGAAGTGTCTGTGTTGGATCTGTTGGGCCAGGATCTATTCTGATGCTGTCAGAGCTGTCCTTGACCCTTGGAGCCTCAGCACTAGATAGCTCTGGTCCAGTTCCCTCTTTGAGACATGGATCGGGGCACAATTGCAGTATGTCTGCCTTGGAAGTTTCGGCTGTAATGCGACCAACCATGGCTTTGCCTATTCCATCTGCTTTCAAGGTAGTGGAGAGGGTGTTCTGTCATCCAAGGGACTCCGTCTCACACATATCTTTGGATCCTATATCTTTTCCCACCAATAGATCTGAGCTCTCATCCCATCAGACCTACAATGCAGGGGCAGCCAGTACCAACTAGCATCCAGGCCGTAATCTTAGAGGAACTTCCCCCTCTCTGGACACCTCCCCAGACTATCCCACTGAAGAGGTTCCCTGAAAGAGAATGTGCAAAAGGCAACATATAGATTCCCCAATGGAGTCTCTCACATAAGATACTGACTTCGATGAAGGGAATGGGTCCCACAGATGTCCACCAGATGACATAATCTTTGGAGACCTCATAGAGATCTTTGAACAAAAAGGTGCATGGTCTTTAGATGCCCCCTCCCCAGAGGAGTCGTTTTTTCTGGAAGCTTTTAGGTCTGGTCCATCTATGTCTTGAGTGACTCCCCCAGCAGGTGAGGGGTGGCCTCTACAAAGGAGTTAGCAGAACTCCTCATTCCACCCCCCTAACAGAGAGTCCCGCTTGTGGGATAGGTTTGGAAAGAACATTTTTGCTTCAGTGATCTTTGCCTTTATATCCCTAGATTATATAGCACACTTCACAAGACAACTCTGGATTTGACTAAGGAACTCTCCATATCCCTCTGAGTCCATGTCCGTGGAGGAATGCAAGGGGTCCTCTTCACAGCTGTCCGCTCTATTATCCATTTCAAATGTGTCTGAGAGGTTAATATCCCATGCTGTGGAGGCATGTCGCGATGCATTTATGCAACTTTATGGAGCCTTTCAAGTGTTCTTCATCAGTGCTTCTTTTGATGGAACTTGTTTGGCCTTACTGTGAAGGAAATACTTTCCCAGAGTGAACTGGATGGAAAGACCCTGTCTGCTGTAGGGTTATGGTTTTCTTTCTTTTTCCCTGAATCAAAGAAGAGGCAAGAATATGTGGTTCTGTGAGTCCTAGGGATCTTTCCAGGATTCATACAAGGACAACTCCTGGCAGAGGGGGAGGTTCAAATGAAGACACCGTTCTTGTGGCAAGGGAGGTCCAGAAAACCAGGGTTTCAGAGATTCTTTTCTGGATAAAACTTTTCAGAGCTCCTGAAGGGTTGCTCCACTGCCCAGCTCTGGAGGCAGTCAGTTGAGTGCTTGTTTTTGCACCCAGATAATACCAAAAGATTTTATGGTGCTAAAAATATATCCAGATGATATTTCATACCATTTTTACAGATTCCCCCAACCAAAAAAAAAGGCGGCTTCCGGGCATCTCACCCAAAGAGAAGCTCAGCTCAAGAGATTCAAAAGCTGCTAGAGAGAGTCATCCAGGAGGTCCAACAAGACTAGAGAGGATTTGGAATTTGCTCAACATTTTTTTTTAGTGCCAAAGAAGACTCAGGACCTGAGACCCAATTCTGGATCTAAGCAAACTGGATCAATTTGTGAAGAAGTCCATGTTCTGAATGGTCATGGTTCAGTCCATTCTGCCATTTTTATGCAAGTATGATTGGATGTGCACAGTCAGGCTTCAAGATGTGTACTATCACATCAAGATGAGCTGATGATCCTGAAGATTTCGGTGCTTTCGGCTGGGGCCAGTCACTGTCATTTCAGAGCCCTGTCCTTTGGTCTCAGCACAGCCCCGAGTGTGTAGACAGCTGGCTCCCTCATTGCCCCAACCAAGCATCCCCTAGAGCAGTCCAGGGACTATGTGCGCCATATTTGTGCAATGCCAAACATTTTAGTCAACCTCTCCAAATCTCATTTACAATCTATTCAGAGCCTGGAGTTCATAGGTGATCAGTTGAACACAGTAAATTAGTTGGCCTCTTTTCCTTTGTTGTACAGTTAGTCAAGTTTGTGGTACACAGAGTTCTTCACCCTACTCCCCCAAGCAGATTTGTCTTGCAGGCTCCAAGTTCGATGGCGGAGGCCATAACCTTATATCTGATGTCAATCTTCACTCAGCCTTTGACTGTGGGCTCGGTACTGAGCCTCTGAACTGACCTGGCCATTTATTTCAGCTCGCGCCTTCTAAATTTGAGCCCGGTTCTACCCATAATGCTCCTCTCAAATTTATCGACGATCTTGTTTGCCGGTTTGGGTATCAGACGCACTCAACCTTTTCTGTCAAGCCATGGCTTATTCTGAAGTAAGTTATTTGTCTATTTAAAGTCTCTTTTTCAATAATTTCTCTTCATAATACTTTTCTTACTGTCTGCCTGTTCTGTCATTTTAGCTTCTTATTAGCGTGTGTATTTTTCTTGATGTTCATTGTGTTTCACTGTTGCAGTCGTTACACTTGGGTTATCCTGCTGGCAGGCTACCCGCAGTCGGCCTGAATTCCAAAGTCTTGGTCCAGCGTCAATTGCTGTCGCCTCTTCCCTGACGTCAGTGCGCCAGGGGTATAAAAGATGCAGCCGAGTCTTTCTTGCCGCGCGGTGCCCGAAGCAAAAGCAGTTGGCAAGTGCCAGTCGGCTGACTCCTGAGATTTTCAAAGACGAATTTCAGATCTGAAGTCTTCATTAAAGCTAAGTACCCCATTGGGGAAAGTTTTTTCTTGCTCCAGACTGATGTCAGAAAAAGTTAACAATAGTATTTCTTGTAAGAAGCAAATACCTCATAAGGATTTTCATTCTTACTGTATTCCTTGCCTAGGCCCTGATCACAACGTTGCTAGCTGTCAGTTTTGCACTAGATTTAACCAACGCACTACTAAGCATTGGTACGAGTTTGCCTTTCATTACTTTGGCCGAAGATTCAATTATATAATGCCATCGAAACAGCCGACTACCAGAGTTTACAAAAAGCGCAAGGAAAACGAAAAGGACAGGCATCCGAGGTCCAAAACCGATGAGGCTACCGCTAAGCCAGTCGCCGGTTCTCAGTGAGGCGCTTTCGCAGCCCCTGATGCCCGCTGCCTCAGAGCCACAGGCCGTTGCCAACTCCTACGAGGAGCCAACTAGGCCTCTGGATACTCAAGTTATTGGACACTCGGAAACTATCCCCTCAGATGGGTCCGGAGCTGCTAAGCAGGCATCGGCTTCTGAGGGTGTTTTTAGACCTACACAGTTGTATGTTAAGCCAACCCCAGCTTCAAAGGCAAAGACTAAAGCAGTTCTAAAGACAAAGAAACAAGTACAGCATTCTCCTGGACAGACTTCCGTGCCTAAAAAACAGATGCTCAAAATGGCCGAAGACCTAATTACATGGATCAGGGGTTCCCATCCCCCTCCTGGTAAGAGGCCTAGGCAAGAGACAGAATGTGAATCTTCAAATCAGGTTTCCATTTCCTCTGACTCCTCCTCTGAGCAGGAATACTCTCTTCCTACCTATGAGGATTCTGATGCTGAAGAATCTATCCCTTCAGCCTCTCTTCCTGAGGATTATTCTTTTGGGGAAACCCTGCATACCATGAGGGAGCACTTCCACTAGGAAAGCGAAGACTACTCAGAATCAAAGAAAAGATTTCCTGTTACTACCTCAGCACAGGCCCCTTGCTATTCCCCTTGTGTTAGACATTGTGGATGATGTATTTTCAGAGTCCGGCCTTTCTCCTGACTCCTTACCCCCTGCTAAACCAGACAGATACTACAGGGTTCCGGATTCACATAAATTTCTTAAAAATCCTGCTGCTGACCCAGAAACCATTTCTTAGGGTCCCAAAGGGGTCAAGGCTTCAATCCTATTCCCTCTGATAGGGATTCAAGGGCACTAGACAGATGGCGGGAAATGGTTTACACTTTTGCTACTTTGGCTGTGAGGGCATTAAACTGTCAATTTCATATGCTTAAATATCAGCAATACTTAATCTAACTACTTAAACAGAAAATGTTGACTAATTCTGATTGGGCAGAAAATAAGGAAATGCAGGATTTATTGCATGCAACTGAACAAGTGGGAAAGCATACATTGCAATGTGGTTTTGATTCTCTGGAGGCCTCTTGCAGGGCCGCAGTTACGGGTTCTGTCATTAGGAGGCATGCTTGGTTAAAGGAACAGAATCTGCCTTATGTTAAAGCAAAGTTATTAGATGCTCCATTACAGCATGATACTTTATTTGGTGTTAAAGCAGAGGAGGTGTTGAAGAAAATGGAGGACAAAGCGAAATCTATGCAAATAGTAAAGTATTTCTTACAGGTACAGCCACCCAGATTTATCAGGAACTGGCCTACAAAGAATTGGTCCTTTCCAGTGTCGGAGACAGGCCACAAAGAGGCAGGTACAGACTCCCCAGAGGCAGACTCCAGCCCCAGGGCTCATACAGGCCTAAACAGTGGGGCGCTTCTACCTCCAAAAGCGGAAAAGACAAATCACAGCCATACAGCAAACGGTCCCAATGACTTTCCTCTGCCAGCACCAAGCACTTATTCTTTGGCAGACCCCTTGGGGGGGAAACTAGCACTTTTTTCTCAGAACTGGCACAGGATCACCCAGGACAAATGGGTCTTGAATATAGTGTACCAGGGCTACAGGTTCCACTTTCACACCCTGCCAAGGGCAAAAGGTGTGCCAGACCTGCCACACAATCAATGGGCAGAGGCACAAAAACAAGTTTCATCCCTCATGGACATGAGGGCCATTCAGCAAGTACCACAGCAAGAACAGGGACAAGGATTTTACTCAAGACTTTTCTTGGTACCCAGAAAGGACAAAGCCTGGAGACCAATACTGGACCTGTCCATTCTAAATACTTTTCTGGACATTGCAAAATTCAAAATATTGACTCTGCAGCAGCTTCTGCCCATGCTGGGCAAGAAGGCTTGGCTTGTTACTTTGGACCTAAAAGAGGCATACCTGCATGTACCAATCACAGTCTTGCAGAAGATACCTCAGATTCATAGCTGGCTCAATGCACTACCAATTCTGTGCACTGCCCTTTGGCTTATTTAATGCGCCCAGGGTCTTCACAAAATGCCTGGCACCAGTAATTGCACTTTGCAGACAAAAAAGATTTCAAATATATCCTTATTTGGACGACTGCCTTATTCAAGCTGAGACCAAGGACATTTTACTAAAACATCTGGCGTTTGTAAAAAGATTATTAGTTTGCCTAGGGTACACAGTAAACGAAAAGAAATCAAAACTAGTACCCTCTCAAGAGATAATATTCCTGGGTGCAAGCTTAAATACAATTGCCCACATGGCTTATCTCACGCCAGACAAACAAAGGCAGCTAACTTCTTACTTCAAATTGTTGGCAACAAAGACCCATTTATCTGCAAGAAAAATTCTAAAGGCTTTGGGCTTCATGGCAACCTGCATTCTACTAATTCCATATGCCAGACTGCATATGAGGAAACTACAGTGGTATCTAACAAGTGTTTGGACTCAACATTGCCACAGCCTGGAAACATTAATTGCCCTCCTTCCTTGCCTGCAACAGGAGTTTCAATGGTGGGCACAGGCCTGTCACCACAACAATGGACAGCCATTCAACCAACCCACAGCCAGGCAGTCAATAACAGATGCATCAGATTATGCCTGGGGAGCTCACATGGCAGGAAAATGTATTCAGGGCACATGGCCCACAAGTCAAAGGCTTCTTCATAGCAACCAAAAAGAGATGCTAGCTGTTCAGAATGCCCTGACAGCTTTCAAGGATCTACTTTATCCAGGACAACTACCGATAAGGACGGACAGTGCTACAGTCATGTGGTACATAAACAAGCAGGGAGGCACACATTCCTACCCCCTCTGCAGACAAACAATACCAAAGACTGAAAAACTGGTTAGTAAAACACCCAACAGACGCTCCTGGATCTAAGCCAATTCCGAACAAAGTCCAATACTTCACAAGAGATGAAAAATACAAACAAATTTATTTAAGCCGTTAAAAACAATACGCTTTTCGTCGGAACACCACTCCAACTTCCTCAGAAAATTCAAATACAAGCAAAACAGTGCCTCACCCCTACCTAGCGTTTAAATACTTTAAGCAAGCATGGTCACATGATACAGAATTCAATTATTTGTCCTAAACCTCCTATAAAGTTAAAAAAATAGAAATTGAAAAGTAAACATACTGATGTTGGTACACTTTAAACATATCAAAGGTTTCATATTTACCACTGTAAATTCAGTTGAGTGTTTGTTTCTACAGGGAGCGAATCGCCCAGATTGGATAGAAATGGACACAATGTTTTTTGTACTGTATTAGTGAAAACCCCTCTGAAGTTGGTAGTATATCACAACATTGTTTACTGCTCAGTGAAGTTTAATATATTTTTTCTATCGAACAGCACTGATGAGTCGTATTATAGTGGTAAATATGAAACATTTGATATGTTTAAAGTGTACCACCATCAGGATGTTTACTTTTCAATTTTTATTTTTTAACTTTTTAGGAGGTTTAGGACAACTAATTGAATTCTGTATCATGTGACCATGCCTGCTTAATTAAAGTATTTAAACGCTAGGTAGGGGCGAGGCACTGTTTTGCTTGTATTTGAATTTTCTAAGGAAGTTGGAGTGTTCCGACGAAAAGCATTTAGTTTTTAACTGCTTAAATAAATTTGTATTTTTCATCTCTCGTGAAGTATTGGACTTTGTTCGGAAGTGGCTTAGATTCAGGAGTGTCTGTTGGGTGTTTTACTACCCTCTGCAGACAAGCCATGACTTTGTTCGACACAGCATTGACTTATCAACTACACCTGCAAGCACAATTCCTGCCAGGAAAGATAAATACTCTGGCAGACGAACTAAGCAGAAACCTCATGGATCCCCACGAGTGGAAACTGGATCCACAAGTCTTCAGCATGATAACAAAGGAATGGGGATGCCCAGACATAGATCTATTTGCCTCCCCCCACAACTGCCAACTACAGAGGTTCTGCATAAGGACTTATCACAAGCAAGCATGGAAAGTGGATGCTCTATGGAAAGTGGATGCTCTATCATTCAGCTGGGAAACCCTAACAGTTTATGCCTTTCCTCCTCTGCCTCTCCTCCCCAAGGTACTCCTAAAGGTCAGACAGGAGAAGCCAAAAATGATTCTGATTGCCCCAGACTGGCCCTGCCAGCACTGGTACCCAATCCTAAAGAGCTTGTCTCAAGGCCCAGCCTGGACATTACCTCTAATTCCTCACTTACTGACCCAACAAAACAATCGGATTCTGCACAGCCAACTCAGGACCCTAAATCTGGCAGCATTGCGGATAATGTAGCCATTCAGAACACACCTTTCTCCAACGCAGTGACGGATGTTATTTTGGAGGCTAGGAGGCCCAGTACCAGAAAATCTTATGCAGAAAAATGGAAGAGATTCTACATTTGGAACCAGGCACAAGGAATTAACACGGTTGTACCAAATATTCCTCAGATTTTGCAATACCTAACTGAGATGCTGGACAAAGGCCTATCCTTTTCATCAATTAAAATCCATGCCTCTGCCATTTCTGCTCATTACAATACAGAACCACCTCTTTTTAAGGCAGTACCTCAGAGGGGCCAAAAACTGACCCCCAAGGAGAGCACCAATACCTGCATGGGACCTCAACTATGTCTTGGAAAAACTCACACTGCCGCCATTTGAGCCAGCCAATACAGCTGAGATAATGTTTTTATCATGGAAAACAGCTCTGATCCTAGCAATAACCTCTGCAAGACGAGTCTCAGAGTTATAGACACTCATGACTGTGGAACCTTTTATCATTTTCCATCCAGACAGGGTTTCTCTGAGGACAAACCCGACATGTATGCCTAAGGTAGTGTCCAGTGTGGCCCTTAACCAAACCATTCATTTGCCTACCTTTTATCCAAACCCACAGAATAAGGGTGAGAGACTCCTACATTCTTTGGACATACACAGGCAGCTACACTTCTACTTGGACAGAACTAAAGCATTTAGAAAGACTGAGCAGCTCTTAGTGGCATATGCTGCAGGATCACAAGAAAAAGCTATCTCTAAGCAGACTGTTTCAAAATGGATAGGGTACTGCATTCATTTCTGCTATGCACAACATGGCAAATCATTGCCTAAGGGCATTAGGCCACATGCAACTAGAGCAGCAGCCACTTCAGCAACCTTCCTCAGAGGAGTACCAACCAACGACATTTTAGAGGCTGCAACTTGGAGTTCAGTGCACACTTTTACCAAACACTACCACTTACCTCTCTACTCTAAATCCAGAGCAGGCTTTGCCACTGCAGTTCTGCAGGGCCTCATAGCCACTCCTAATTCTATTTAGGCCCAGCCGCCCAACCTCAGCTTTGGGATTCAACCCAAGTGTAATGACTGCAACAGTGAAACACGGAGAACATAGTACAGTTGTGTACCTACCATAAATGTAGATGTTCGAGTGTATTCACTGTTGCAGTCCAGGTTACCCACCACCCCCTTTCTTTGCTGGGACTTATCTGTACTTCTTTATTCTATGAAACCTATGTGGTGTATTTACTTGTAGATGAAAGTAATGTTAAATTTTAGTGCATGCTTTTTTATTGACATAATTTTTAGCCTACCCTTTTGGGGGCACCTGACATCTGGGGCAAGAAAAACTGAAGAAAATGGCGTTGGCTGCATCTTTTATACCCCTGGCGCACTGACATCAGGGAAGAGGCGACAGCAACCGACGCTGGACCAAGACTTTGGAATTCAGGCCAACTGTGGGTAGCCTGCCAGCAGGATAACCCAAGTTTAATGATTGCAACAGTGAATACACTTTAACATCTACATTTATGGTAGGTACACAACTGTACTTTTTTCTTCCTACCGTTGCTAGTTCAAGTACCATCGTTGGTACACCCCTTACCTTTCAAGGTGCATCTTAAATACCATTGTTGATATTTCTTACCTCTTTTTTATTCTGTTAAAAAAAATCTTTATTATCCCTTCTGCTGTGTGTGTGTGTGTGTGTGTGTGTGTGTGTGTGTGTGTGTGTGTGAGAGATTATGGCTGAAAACAAGCTTCTCCTGCTAAATCCTCTAAAGGCACCTCTGGATTTAAAAGGCGTCAGAAATGTCAAGGTAAGATGCCCAACTCTGACGGTCATGCCCTTTGTGTTTATTGTTTGGGGAAAGTCCACTTACAGTAAAGTTCAGTCTGTCGCAGCTTTTCTACCAGTGCACTTACTGAGCAAAAGAACAAATTCATACTTGGTGGACTTTTAAAGTCTGATTTAGAAGAGGCCATTTCTGGGTCCAGAACTGAAGCCAGCACTTCATCATCATCCTCTTCTTTCACTAATAGAAAAAGACCTTCTTCACTTCCAAGTACCTTGGAACCATCCAAGAAGGTTTCTAAAGGAGCTTCGGTACCAAAGAGTTCTTCAGCACAGAAGGGTACATCTTACTCGACACCTACAAAATTATCAGAGCCGACAGCAACTTCCTCGGCACCCACAAAGATTTCGGTGCCAGAATAATCAAAGCTGCCTTTGCTCCCAAGGACACAATATTCACAGACTTGTTGACCCCTTAAGCCACCTAGCCCTTTCCTCTAAATGAGATCCCCTCCCCAGGTCTCCTTCACCTGCCTCAATTCAATCAACTAAGAGTCCCTCGGAGGCTGACATTATTAGACTTGGTAGATCAGCTCCTGACGGTGAGGGGATTGTCCTCTGTTCCAAGCCATTCTGTCCTCGGAGCCAGTCTACGTACAACACCACCCCTTCCTCTTCCTCCAACTCCTTTTGAGTCATTGGAGTCCTCTGTTCTGACACTTCCAGTGTCTACTGTCTCTGTTCCAGTAGCGTTGTCTTCTCCGGTACCAAGAGCTGCCTTGAGCTCTTCTAGGCTTTCGGCATTGAAGGCCCCCTGAGATTGAGACTGTCTGGGTCCAGGATGCTGGGGTCGGTTTCCTTAACTTTGGAGCCATCCATGTCCCTAGGTGCCTCGGCCATTGTAGGGATTGTCCCAGGCTTCTGTTTCGGAGGTAGCCTCCTCAGTGCAGTGTGTGACTCTGGTTCTGAATGAGTCTATTTCGATTCCGGGGTCCCATCCCTCTACGGGGAGGGGGGGCCTTCCATTTCATGGCGAAGGCTTTGTCCACTGGGAAACTCTATCCATGCCATCCCTTTCGGGATTAGTTTTTACATCCCCTCGATCTGAGCTGCCATCTGTCTCATCTCCAGGACAGAGGGCACAAAAATTCTGGGATAGGCCCACTTTGGTGGATGTCCTATTCCTATGTTGGAGTATTCTTGGCATGGGATTTCCTGCCTTCAGGTGACTTGTACGTCTGTTCCTATACAAAAGCTTCAGCTTGGCTGTTGCAGCTGCGTGGGACGTCACATGTAGGGCCATAAACCAGGGACTTTAAGTGTGACTACTGCACGCACAATCCTCAGATCATTTCAGCCGCAGATGACTTTGCATCGTACGATCACTCTCCAGACGTTGGATCGATTATAGATAAGTAACCCACTAGGTTTTTTTGCATTTCTAATTTTTTACCGATCTTTCGCATTGCTTAGGCTTGGTTGTTGTAGCTTTCAGCTGATGTCCGGTAAAAAG
This sequence comes from Protopterus annectens, assembly GCF_019279795.1. NCBI lineage: Eukaryota > Metazoa > Chordata > Ceratodontiformes > Protopteridae > Protopterus > Protopterus annectens. Next base: position 753,878,448 of record NC_056728.1, on the reverse strand, counting down.
GGAAACTGGCAATGTGGACACTAAATTCCCCATAAGGATGCCCATGACAAATGCGTTTTCTGCTTAGGCTGGGAACACTGTCATGATGCCTGCCCTATTTGTAAATCTTTTGTGCCCAAGACCTTACGTAGCCATCTGGCAGCATTAAACCTTTACTTAGACAGCCAACGCCTCAAATGGTTGGCTCTCAGGATGGATCCCACTTCGGAGGCTGCCCAAGAACCTCTGTGAAAGAAGGCCAAGATGCCTAGGCTTTCGCCTGCCACTTCGCACGCCACTTCGCACCCGGAAGCCTGGCCAACTACCAATGTAGGAATTGAGCGCTCGGCAGATCCGTCAGCTCCATCTACCTCCCTTGTGGAGACCGCTGCACAGCCGACGTCCAGCACATCCACAGAGCTTTCTCAGACACCCGACGCCTGTCGATGTCGAGAGGGAACCAGATTTGGTGGTTCCTTCGACCGGGATCCTGACCTCGGACACAGCCGCTGTCACACCCAGCTCTAGACCGACTCCAACCAAAAAGAACAGAAAACAAAACATATTATGCCTGCTTCTGAAACCTTCACCTCTTCTCTTAAGCAGGCATTTATGGCCCTTGGGCCTTCTGCCTCACCCACAACTACATTGCCACTGTTAAGCCATAGGCCTACCTCTGCTACTTCTAGTCCTGTGGCTCCCCTCCTTGAGGAGGAAGAAGAAGAACATGAATCTACCTACTCTTCCTCGGATTAATCCATCTCTTATGCATCCCAGATTGCTTCTCCCAAAGAATATTACTCTCCTGATGAGGATTCTGTGGAAGGGGATTCTCCACCTGAAGACATTACATTTGGTGAAACCATCACCAAAATGAAAGACACTTTCAAATGGGATACTTCCTAAATGACAGAAACCCAAAAAGATGCTTTGAACTGCTGCAAGTGGAGTTCCCCTCCCTTTCAGCTGTACCCCCTTTTCTTCCTGCATACTTGGATGCCTTTACTGCAGCCTCTAGAACTCCTGACTCACAGCCTCCTGCACCTAAGTGCCCTGACCGCTTCTACAAGGTGCCAGAGGAACAAAAATTCCTCAAAGCCACCCTTAGCAGACCCGACAGTGATTGCCACTGCTCCTGATAAACAGTCTAGGTTGTTACCTTCTGCCTCCCTATTGCCCACGGATAAAGATAGCAAGTCCTTGGATAGGATAGGCAAGAAGGTGTACAATTCCTCCACTTTGGCTTTCAGAGCCATTAACTATCAAACACACATGGCCAAGTATGCCCTGGACTTAGTATCCCAAGCCACCTCTATGCTGGCTTCAATTCCTGGCAGTCCCATTAAAACGGATATCTCCTCCAAATTGTCGTTAGCACTCCAAGTGGCTGGACAACACTATAAAATGCAGCTATGATGCTGCAGGAGCTTCTGCTCACTCTGCAGCATCAGCATCTGTCCTTAAGAGATATTCTGGGCTTAGACTGCAGAATCTGCCAGAGGACTTCAAGTCCAAAATCTTGGATGCCCCCCTAGATCACAACTTCCTCTTTGGAAAGCAATCTGCAGACCTATTTAAGAATCTGCAAGAAAAAAGCAAAGAATTACTGGATATTAAACATCTCCTGGTATCCCCTATACCCAAATTTTGCAGGAACTACCCGGCTAAGACTACCTTTGTTAGGCGTAACCCACATTCTGCTGCCTCCTCCTCCAGACCCAGAAGAGGAACTAGAAGACATTCTTCATCCAGGACCACTGGCCCACCTCCTCAGCCTAGACAACATTTTCAGGACAGGGGAGGTCCTAATAATGCGTGACTGCCTTGCTCATCTGCCCGCCTTATCCACAGTCTCCCCTTCTGGCAGAAAATTACCACAGACCAATGGGTATTTACCATTATTCAAAAAGGATACTTTCTCTCCTGGAACCAAATTCCCCCCTGGAAGGGCATTCCGTTTCCCCCAAAAAAAGTGCCATCTCCTACCACAAATTCTGTCAGACCTGCAACAACAAGGCACAATAGAGCCTGTTCCCACAGGACAAGAAGGAAGGGGATTCTATTCCTGGTCCCTCAAAAGGATGGTCTCTGGAGACCCATTTTGGATCTCTCCTTCATAAGCCTTTACCTGCACGTGCCATCCTTCAAAATGCTGTCACTTCCCACTGTCTTACCCCTCATACCCTCAAATTCTTTCATGGTCACCTTGGATCTAAAAGATGCTTACCTGCGCATTCCCATCAGGGCCCCACACAGACGTTTCTTGCGTTTCTCTGGCCCATCCTCACACTTCCAATTTATGGCTTTGCCCTTTGGCTTAGCCACTGCCCCAAGAGTGTTTACAAAGTGCCTAGCTCCAGCCATTGCCTTTTGCAGGACCCAAGGAATCCAGATTTACCCATATCTGGATGACATCCTTATCTTAGCACAGTCAGAAGATTCCCTCTTAAGACGTCTTCACTTCACTGTGTCCCCACTACAAAGTCTAGGGTTCACCCCAAACTTAAGAAGTCCTCCCTGAACCCAGACAGGGATAAGATATTCCTAGGTTGCAGAATCAATACAAAAGTAATGAATGCCTTTCTCCCACAGGTCAAGGTTCTATCTCTAACTTCCCACTTCCAGGAAGTCTTGCTCTCCCAGTCATTGCAAGGCAATTTCTTCCACTCCTGAGATTGATGGCAGCAACCATTCCTATACTACCATTGGCTAGAATGCATATGCGAAAACTGCAGTGGTACCTCAAAAATATCTGGTCACCACACCAGAGTCACTTGGAGCAAGTTACCCCCCTTCTTCCCTGTTTAAAGAAGGAAAACTTTTGGTGGATCCATCAAGTACAACTAAACCCGGGAATTTCACTGCAACCCCTCAACCCACACAAATATTGCATACAGATGCCTCAGACTCAGGTTGGGGAGTCACCTTGCACTCTTACAGAGTCCAAGCTCAGTGGCAACCTCCCATGAAAACCAAACACATCAATGTAAGGGAGATGACAGCAGTTTTTAGCTCTACAGGCCTTCATACCCCTACTGCTACCAGGTCCTCTTTTGATGGTGAAGGACAATACCACTGTAATGTGGTACATCAACAAACAGGGAGGTACCAAGGCTTACCAATTGTGCAGGCTAGCCCAACTAATTTGGGACCTAGCATCCCAACATAACTCATCCCTGCAAGCCAGCTTACATCCCTTTGCAGGGCAAACAAGCAGACCTCCTGAGCAGAACATCCTCTCCACAACACAAATGGATGCTGCACAGGACGGTCTTCCTAGACATAGTCCACCGGTGGGGCACTCCACAAATGGACCTGTTTGCCTCCCCCCAGAACAGGCAGCTGCAGACCCTTCTGCACAAAGACTTACTCCCCCCAAACCTGGAGAGTAGACGCCTTCAGTTTCACCTAGGAGGGGAAGTTCCTTAACGCCTTCCCCCCTTCCCTCTGATTCAAAAAGTCCTTCAGAAAATCAGAAAGGACAAACCAAAAATCTTGTTACTGACTCCCTACTGGCCAAGGCAGCGCACTGGTTCCCCCTTCTACACAATTTAGCCAAGGGCAAATCACTGCAAGTTACCCCACAAGGTGGACCTTCTGATACAAGACAAAGGGACTCTCCTACACCCACACTTGCAAATGCTATCCCTGACTCTCTGGATGATAAATTACTAACCCCATTCAGACACCATGACTCAGAGGACGTGCTATCAGTCCTGAGGGAGGCCAGGAAACCTACTACTAGAAAGTCATACCTTGTTAAATGGGAAAGATTTGCTCAGTGGTGTCTGGAACATGAGAGGGACCCTTACGAGGCTGATACCCCCCCTAGTTCTCCTATATATGTGCCAACTTATAAAGGGTGGACTTTCCTATTCTTCAGTGAAAGTGCACCTTTCCGTATTATCAGCCTGCTTACCTCTGGAGCCTCCCTTGTTAGCCAGGCTACATGTGAAACTTTTCCTTAAAGGGGTCTTACACATCAGACCACCTAAGAAGCCTATCCCTCCTCTATGAGACCTGAACTTCATCCTGGAAAAACTCACCCAGCTCCTTTTCAAATAGGCTAATACAGCCTCTCTACAGTTTTTTACTTGGAAAACAATAATGTTAGTGGCTATTACCTCTGCCAGAAGGGTTTCCGAGTTACAAGCCTTAATGGCATGCTCACATTACACAAAACAAACAGAGCCAGCAGCTGTTGGTGACTGAAAAAAACAGATATTTTAATCAAACATGAGAGAAAAATCCCCCATGAATCCAATAAATCATACAGACCGGTTTCGGCTCAACAGAGCCTTCATCAGTGAGAATTAAATATTTAGTGTGATGACAAACCCAGTCACTATACATATATACAACTGGGAATAAAAGAGAACCAATCAAAATCCATAACAAATAATTCAAAATTGGTCATTAAGACCAGGTGGGAACAAAGCCCCAAGTTTAATGATCCATTTCCTCTCCTTAGAAGTAAGTATCTCATGCCACTTAACCTTGTCTTGACATTTGCCCCTAATACAATCAATAGTCCTAAACATAAAAATAGCTGATGTGTGTTTCAAACTATGCTTATATAATGCATTGTTACAACGTTTATTTTTAATGTCACTTAGGTGTTCACAGATTCTAAGACGGAAAGCCCTAGAAGTCTGACCTACATAGAACGCAGAACAAGTGCAGGTCACCAAATAGATGACCCACTCAGTACTACAGTTGGCCCAAAATTTGATCTCAAAAACCTCAGGAGTATTCTTACTGCTAAATTCACAAGTGCGTGTAACCCTAGTGCAAAATTTGCAATGCCCACATGGGATACATCCTACCACTGGTACCCCTGTGAAAGTTAATTGGGTAGAGACCTTAGGGTCAGACGGTAACCTCTTGTAATGACTCAGCTGGGACCCAATAGTTCGTCCCCTTCTAAAAGAAAAAGAACATCTGTCTCTGAGAACAGTATGTAATTTGTTCTCAGCCAAAAGTATATTCCAATGTCTATCTATGATGTTCATAAACCCCCGAGTATTACGTCCATAGGTGGTAACCAACCTTAACGGCTGTTGAGCCTCATCCTGGTTGCGATCTTTATAACGCAATAAGTCCTCTCTATTTAAGTTGGAAGCCCATTGTTTGGCCATATTTACAGTACCTGAACGATACCCTCTATCTTTAAATCTACAGGTCAAATCATGACAAATATTGGCATAGGACTGTTGGCTAGAGCATATTCTTCTAGCTCTTAAAAATTGTGATTTTGGTATATTCTGGATGATATGTTGTGGGTGGAAGCTGGTGGCATGTAATAAAGAATTATATTCTGGAAATTTCCTAAATAATGTAGTAGATAGAGTATGATCTTCATTCCTATTAATTTCCACGTCCAAAAAAATCATTTTTGATCTATGAAAATCAATCTTAAATTCGATACCCCATATATTGTTGTTAAGGTAATCAAGAAATTCCAGAAGATATTGCTCATCAGCCTTCCACACCAACCAACAATCATCCAGATAACGACGCCACATATCCATTTCGCACAAATAAATATTGTGATTGACATCATAAATTATTACCTCCTCAATATATGCCATAAAAAGATCCGCGTAAATGGGTGCAAAAGATGCACCCATAGCAGTACCTTTAGATCTGAAGTAGGATATTCATTTGTCTGCAACCTGTGGGTTATGGATCCGATATCGGATCCGAACCGGCATGGTTTTCCAGCTATGGATCCAAGCTCTCAGCTCCTCCCCTCACCCATAATGCCCTGCTCTACCCTCATGACCTCAGATCTCGTTTGCCGCGCTGGTGACTGGATTTGCATTCATAGCTCTCAGCTAAGTGGTGATTTATTACCTGTTAAAACAGAAAATTTAAAGATGTTCTTCATTCCACATTGCTGCAGTCCTAACCATTGGGTAGTCCGCTGTCCAGTCGGCCCGAATACCAAAGTATATGGCTGACGTCGGTCAAGGCGCATTAGACCGACGTCATATCCTCAGTCTTTTTTGCCGCATGGTCCGATGCAGAAGCAGTTTTGCGAGTGCAGGTTGGCGTTCTGAAATATTTCCGAAGTCGGAGTTTCAGACCGAATCAAAGTTGGCTAAGTACCCGCTAGAACATTTTGGTTTTTTCTTGCCTCAGTATTTAACCGGATGTCAGAAAAAGTGAATAACTGTATTTCTTGTGGGAAGCAGATACCTCATAGGGATTACCATACTTTGTGTATACCTTGTTTAGGGCCTGAGCACGACGTTGTTGGTTGCCGCTCTTGTGCTAGATTTAACAAACGCACTATTAAGAGAAGGTTAGACTGTGCCAGGTTAGTGTTTGGGAAGCGTTGTAATTACAAAATGCCGGACGCCCGCTTCGTCCAAAAAGCGCAAGGACAAAACAGCAAAACCTAGGGTTGATGAACCGGCAGTCCCGGATGTCGGTTCTTTAGAAGGCTCAGTGGAGCCAGAGGTTTTGCCAGGAGTTTCTTTGGAGTCTCAGGCAGAGACTTTACTGTTACAGGATGTGCCCTCTCAGGAGGTAGGCCAGGCTGAGGGGGCTTCTCAGGTAACTGTTCTTCCCTCTCTTCCCAAGGTAGTTAGAGCTTCTCCTACTGTTTCCAAAACTTCTTAAGTACCAAACATGGGTTCCTCCTTTGTCTGTGCTAAAAAAGCTTAAAATCAAAACTATGTGAGAATAAAGGCTATAATATTTGGGTTTTGAACAGTTTCAGATTGAGTCTTCTTCTTGCAAATTTATTGATTTATGAGACCCCCAGGAGGATTTCTATTTCAAAGATTTCTTAAAAACTTCTTATTCCAGAAAACTAAAATTTGTTTTCCCCGATGGTTTCTTATCCGGATTAAATTTTATTTAAATTCTTTCCCCCCCCGTTTAAAAAAAGAAGGAAAAACAAAAGCCTAGGGTTTTTGATGGGAACCGGGGGGGATTTTTTTCCCCAGGTCGGTTTTCCCTTTTTAAAAGAAAACCCAAAGTGGAAAGCCCGGAGGTTTTTCCAAAAATTTCTTTGGACTCAAGTTATTGTCTGAAGCACATATATAAGTCTACAAAAGTTACTAAAACATGAGTGGTTGGAATATACTTCTGTTTAGCCAACTTGTCTGTCATGTTTACATGCTTATGAATCTGTGCTGAATTTTTTTTTTTTTTTTTTTTTTTTTTTTTTTTTTTTTTTTTTTTTTTTTTTTTTTTTTTTCGGGACAAGTCTTTTAAACAGACCAAGACCTCCTTTTGCATATTTGACCTTGGAAACTGTTTTTCGAAAGGTTTAAATCAACGGGGGTGTTGATATTGGTTACAGTTTATTAACTTCCCCTTTGGTGCCGACCTTCCACAAGGAAATCAAACAAATTTTGACTAAAGGCTTAGACCCTGACCAAATAGATTTTTTGCTTTAGAAAAAAGGGAACCAATTTGGTTTATATTCCTTATCTGGAATTGTTCAAGTGTTGACTTACCATTTTCCCTTTCCTGGAAGATCACTGGATGGTAATTTGATCAGAATACCTTCTTAAAAAATTTGAAGGATATTCTTTTGGTGGAAAATTCTTTTTCATTCCCCCAAACTATCTTGAATTACAAATTTTTTGGGAATTTTTCCAACAAATCTTTCCTATTGGCTGTTTGTTTGGTAAGAAAGGGACCTTCACACTTTGGGAATATTCATACAGTTGTTAAGGTATTCTTACAAAAAAAATTTACCCCCAAGCATTGCTTTGGTTGAATCACCCCCAGATGTTTTTTAACCCGGAAAAAAATTCGACTTTCCAACATTTTACGGCTTTAAGGAAGTTAAAATTGGGTTTTTTATTCTGGGCTTCCCAGCCAAACTGCCAAAAAACCAGGGTACCTAAATTATGCCATCCGATTGACGGGTTTAAAATAATCTTGATTAAAAATTTTTTTGGGGAAAAGGGCAACTTAAAAAGGGTCTCTTTGGAAAATTTTTTATGAGAAATTGTTTTGGGACCCAAAATGGAAAAACAGAAAGTCCGGAAAATTTATAAAAGGGAGTTTACACCATTTATTAATGGTTTAAAGTTTATTCTCCTGGCAGGTTTTTTCGAAAATTCTAGGGGGAAACCGGGGCCTTTCCCTTTTTGGGGTTTTTTTTTGGGGTTTTATTTTCCTACCTTAAATTTTAAAACCCCAAAAAAAATTTTCCCAAAACGGAAAAAAATTTTATTTAATTTTTCTTTTTTCTTTTAATTAAAAAGGGTTTTTCCAAAAACCCCCCGTTTTAAAAATTTTTACCCCCCAGGGTTGCCCCTTTCAAAAAATTTCGGGGGCCCACCTTTTTTAAATCCTAGCCAAAGGGTTTTTAAAACCCTTCCCCCCAAATTCCCCCCCCAAAAAAAAACCCCCCACCCCTTTAAAACAAACCCCCCAAAAATAGATTATTTTCAGGGACCAAAAATTTCCAAATAGGGTTATTTATAAATAATTTTCCGGGGTGGTTTCCCCCGGGGCTTTGGGGTTTAAACTTTAATTCTTAAAAGGTTTTTTCGGGAAACTTAGTTGGTTCTCTTTTTGGTGACCTTATTTTGCTTTTTTGGGAAAAAATTTGGTTTTTGAGAAATCTTTTTTGACCTTTTCATTAAAATTTAAACGGTAAAACCTTAAAAAAATTTTTGCATCCTATTTTATGTTTGGATTTTGATTGAGGCAAATGTCACATTAAGGAGAGAGGAAATGGATCATTAAACTTGGTGCTTTGTTCCCACCTGGTCTTAATGACCAATTTTGAATTATTTGTTATGGATTTTGATTGGTTCTCTTTTATTCCCAGTTGTATATATGTATAGTGACTGGGTTTGTCATCACACTAAATATTTAATTCTCACTGATGAAGGCTCTGTTGAGCCGAAACCAGTCTGTATGATTTATTGGATTCATGGGGGATTTTTCTCTCATGTTTGATTAAAATATCTGTTTTTTTCAGTCACCAACAGCTGCTGGCTCTGTTTGTTTTGTGGATTCGTTGGATTTCAGCCGTGCAGCGTCCTTCATGCATCTGTTCCGGCTCACATTACACCATTTTTCATAGAGACAGGGTCACACTGAAAACTTAACCCCTCCTTCATGCCCAAGGTAGGCAATGACTTATCTCTAAATCAATCCATTCACCTACCCAATTTTTCCCCTCTCCCAATAACAAAGGAGAGAGGATACTCCACTCCCTAGATGTCCACAGGCAACTGAGATTTTACCTGGACAAGACTAAAGACATTAGGAAATCCAAACAAATCTTTGTATCTTTCTCCCCAGGGCATTGGGCAAGGCAGTCACCAAACAGACTATTCTGGATTAGAAAGGCAACCTGATGTCCTTCAAGGATGCATCTGCAGTCATCACATATGGGTTGTCCTGCCTCAGGCAGCCCTTCGGTCGGCCGGATTCCAAAGTCTGGGTCCGGCGTCGGCTGATGTCGCTCATTCCCCAACGTCAGAGCGCCTGGGGTATAAAAGCATCAGCCGACGCCATCTTCCTCAGTCTTTCTTGCCGCGTGGTGCCCGAAGCAGAAGCAGTTCGCAAGTGCCGGTCGGCCAGCTCCTGTAATTCAGCTAACCGAAGACTTCAAAAGCTAAGTACCCCGTTGGGGACTCTTTCTTGCCTCAGCCGATGTCAGGTAAAGTTAATAATTGTTTAACTTGTGGGAAACAAATACCTCATAAGGATTTCCACTCTTACTGCCTCCCCTGCTTAGGCCCAGACCACGACGTCTCTGCATGTTCAGCCTGTGCTTCCTTCAACCAACGTACCCTTAGACTTCGGTCGGAGTTCGCAGAGGAGTTTTTTGGGGCTAGTTTCTCATATAAAATGCCGTCGGAAACCCCGACTTCACATTTACCTAAGAAACAGAAAGACAAAGGACCGACACATGCGGGCCGCGGTTTCGGCTGAAACCACGGCTAGGCCTACCGCGAGTGTCTCTGTCTCGGCTGATACAGAGTCCTTGGTACTTCCGAATCCTGAAACCGTTCAACCGACAGCCTCGGCCCCGGAGGCCCCGGCCGAGTCGGTTATTGAATTCCCTTCAGAAACTGGTGTCTTGGAAGCTTTCAACACCATTCCACTAGACAAAACTACTCCAGCACGTGGTGCAGCCAGGCCTCCTGCATCCATGTCCATAAAGGCTTTTACCAGGGCTAAAGCTGCTAAACACACAAAAGCTATGCCTCCCAGGGTTATTCCTCAGGGACCCTCTTCTAGTTCTCTGATCCTAACTTTGGCCGAGGACCTTATCTCTTTAATCAGGGGCTCTCAGCCCCATCCGGTCAGGGGCTCTCAACCATCTCTAGACAAAAGGCCCAGGGTTGACCCCCTGATCCCCACTCCTCAGAGGAGGTCTCTGATGGCTCTGATCACTCTGACTACCAGGAGGAGGCTTTTTCGGCCTACGAGGATTCGGATGCAGAGGAGTCTGTCCCCTCAGCCTCCCCTCCTGAAGAGCTATCCTTCGGGGAGACCCTTCACTCTGAGAGAACATTTTAAATGGCAGGGCCAGGAATATTCTGATTCCAGGAAAAGATTAAGAACCTTTCTACATTTACCTCAGCATAGACCTTTGGCTGTTCCTCCTGTTTTAAATGTCATTGATGATGTGTACTCTGAGTCTAGTATAACCCCTGACACTCTGCCTCCGGCTCCTGTTAAACCCGATAGGTATTACAGGGTCCCGGACTCACATAATTTCCTTTATAAGGCCCACTCTGCTGACCCTGAAACTATTTCCCAGGGCCCTAAAGGGGTTGCAGCTACTACTTCTAAGAACCCACTCCCCTCTGCAAAGGAGTCTAGGGCTTTAGAGAGATGGGGTAAAAAAGTGTATACTTCTGCCACTCTTTCTATGAGGGCTTTAAATTGTCAATTTCATATGATACAGTACCAAGAGTATTTGTTAGAAGAAATGCATAAGAACAAATCCCTCCAGGATCTGGTACATAACTCCCAGCAGGTTAGCAACCATTTCTTACAGTGTGGTTATGATGCATTGGAAGCTTCATGTAGGTCAGCAATGACAGGTGTAGTCATACGTAGGCATGCTTGGCTGAAGGAACAATCTCTGCCAGACCATGTTAAAGCTAAGCTTTTGGATGCTCTACTGGAAAAGCAAAAATTATTTGGTTCCACTGCTCAGGAGGTCCTAAAGAAATTTGAGGAAAAGGCAAAATCTGTACAAACAGTTAAGGATTTTCTTCAAGTCCAACCACCAAGATTCAGCAGAAATTGGCCTAGCAAGAATTGGTCCTTTCCGGACACAGAAAGATTTCAGAGAGGCCGGAACAGGCGTGCCAGAGGTAGAGGGCAATCTAGGGGCTCCTATACAGAGGCCGTCAATGGCAGCCACCAAACCAGACAGGTAGTGCAGGACCTAAAACTGCTGCAGAAGGACAGACTCAATGACTTTGCTTTGACTCCGCCAACCAGGGCTCAATTAGAAGCACCTTTAGGTGGAAAGCTTTCTTTATTCTCAAAAACTTGGCACAGCATTACCAGAGACAAATGGACACTGCAAATAATAGACAACGGATACAGGTTCCATTTTCACACATTGCCAAAAAGAAAAGGCATGCCAGATCTGCCACCAAATCAAAGGGCAGAGGCTTTGAAACAAATCTCAAGCTTAAAGCAAATGAAAGCTATAGAAAAAGTTCCTCTTTCAGAACAAGGCCAAGGATTTTATTCCAGACTATTCCTTGTTCCAAGAAAAGAAAATCAATGGAGACCTATTCTCGACTTGTCCGCACTGAATACTTATCTCATTGTGCCAAAATTCAAAATGCTGACTCTACAGCAACTCCTTCCCATGCTGGGCAAGGGGTCTTGGCTGGTGACTCTAGACCTCAAGGAGGCATACCTGCATGTCCCTATCAGACAAAGTTGCAGAAGGCACCTCAGATTTCTTGCAGGGTCAGAGCATTATCAATTCTCAGCATTGCCCTTTGGCTTATCTACTGCGCCCAGAGTATTCACGAAATGCCTGGCATCAGTAATTGCACACTGCAGACTTCAGGGGATACAAATATGCCCATACCTGGACGACTGCCTTATACAGGTGGACAGCCAACAAACATTGGTAAAGGACTTAAATTATGCCATCAATCTTCTGCAGGCCTTGGGATATACAGTCAACATGCACAAATCAAGACTTGTTCCATCCCAAAGAATAACTTTTCTGGGTGCGGATCTAAACACAACCACCCAAATGGCTTATCTCACAGAAGAAAAACAAAGACAACTACCAGATTACTTCAAGAATCTGACAAGACAAACTCAGCTGACTGCAAGGAAAGTCCTGCAGGCCCTGGGTTACATGGCATCCTGCATTCTTTTGATCCCACAAGCAAGGCTGCATATTAGAAATGCTAGCAGTGATACATGCAGTCGAGGCCTTCAAACTCTTTCTGCATCAAGGCCACCTACTAAGGACAGACAACACCACAGTTATGTGGTACATAAACAAGCAAGGAGGCACCCATTCCTACCCTCTTTGCAGACTGGCAATGAATCTATGGGATCTTTCCTTGAAACTCAATATGCAGCTGCAAGCCCAGTTTGTGCCAGGGAAAGACAATATACTGGCGGACAGCTTAAGCAGAAATATCATGGATGCGCACGAATGGATGCTGCACCCAGACATTTTTCTACAGATAACACAAGCATGGGGGAGGCCGGACATAGATGTATTTGCCTCCCCTCACAATCATCAACTGAAGACATTCTGCTCAAGGACATACCACCCACAAGCATGGAAAGTGGATGCTCTCTCTCTCAGTTGGAGAAATCTAACAGTGTATGCATTTCCACCTCTTCCATTAATGACCAAGGTGTTACTGAAGATCAGGACAGAGCAGCCAAAAATGATTCTGATAGCTCCGGACTGGCCAAGACAGCACTGGTACCCACTGCTAAAGAGCATGTCACGTACGAAACCATGGCCTCTTCCTCTATGGCCACTATTACTGACACAGCACAATTACAAAACTCTGCATTCCAACCTGAAAACCTTGCAACTGACAGCCTGGAAAATACCTTAACTCCTCCTCAGGATAAGCTATCCCAGAGAGTGAAGGATATCATCATGGAAGCTCGCCGCCCTTCCACAAGAAAGGCATATTCAGCAAAATAGAAAAGATTTCTCATTTGGAACACCACAAAGGGCCTAGATGTGACAGTAATGAGCATGGCACATATCCTGGAATATTTGGCAGAATTGTTCCACAGTGGTCTGTCTTATTCTTCCATAAAAATTCATGCTTCAGCAATTTCAGCAGAGTACAATACTGATCCACCTGTCTTCTCTCATCCTCTGCTAAGACAGTTTCTAAGAGGAATCAAAAACATCAAACCTCCAAGGAGACCACCTCTACCTGCTTGGGACCTTAACTTCGTGTTGAAAAAACTAACGCTGCCTCCATTTGAACCAGCAGCATCTGCAGATCTATAGTACCTTTCATGGAAGACTGCCTTCCTTCTGGCCATAACCTCAGCAAGAAGAGTATCGGAGTTACAGGCCCTGATGGCAGTACAGCCATTCCTTATTTTTCATCAGGACAGAGTTTCATTGAGAACCAATCCTACATTTATGCCAAAGGTGGTATCCAGGGTTTCATTAAACCAAGCTATTCACTTGCCTACCTTCTTTGCAAATCCACAAAACAAAGGGGAAAAACTTCTGCACACCCTGGACATACACAGACAGTTGTGCTACTACCTGGACAGAACTAAAAGTTACAGAAAAACTGACCAGCTGTTGGTAGCATATGCTGCTGGTACACAAGGTAAAGCAATTTCCAAACAGACAATTTCAAAATGGATAGGAAATTGCATTCGCTTTTGTTACTCCTTTCATGGAAAAGACTGTTCCAGCTAACATTAGACCTCATTCCACGAGAGCAACAGCCACCTCCACAGTCTTCTTAAGAGGGGTGGCTACCAAGGACATTTTAGAAGCTGCCACATGGAGCTCTGTGCATACATTTGCCAAGCATTACAATTTACCCTTATATTCCAGATCCAGAGCAGGCTTTGCTACGGCTGTCCTGCAGGGTATTTTAGCTACACCATCCTTTACTTTGTTCCTCCAACCCCTGATTGGCTATGGTATTCTACCCATATGTGATGACTGCAGATGCATCCTTGAAGGACATAGTACAGTTTTGTACCTACCGTAAATGTAGATGTCCGATAGGTATGCATCTGCAGTCAGGTTTACCCTCCCTCCTTCCCCTCTGTGGTATTTCATGGGTACTTCCCCTTATATACCTAGCTGGGGGGATCTATTATGGTGTATTTGTTTTTATATTACTGTGCATGTTTGGATTTTTTAATGCATCTCTCCAAATTTAGCCTTCCTTAGAGGGCACCTGGCATCTGGGCCAGGAAAAACTGAGGAAGATGGCGTCGGCTGATGCTTTTATACCCCAGGTGCTCTGACGTCAGGGAATGAGCTACATCAGCCGACGCTGGACCCAGACTTTGGAATCCGGCCGACCAAAGGGCTGCCTGAGGCAGGACAACCCATATGTGATGACTGCAGATGCATACCTATCGGACATCTACATTTATGGTAGGTACAAAACTGTACTTTTTTGCTACTCACACCACAGAAAAAAAACCTCCAGTTGGGGTTAAGGCAGTCTCCACAAGAGCAGTGGCCACTTCCAAGGCCTTCCAAAAGACATGGACACAGCTTCCATTATGGAAGCAGCTACATGGTCCACTATCCACACTTTCACCAAACATTACAAATTGGACCAAATCTCCAAAGCACGCACAGGATTTGCCAGGGCAGTCCTACAAGACTTTGTGGAATCATCTTCTGCGTCCGTCACCCTTTCATCAAACTAAGTTGTGGTACTGTCCCACACCAAGAATACTACAATATAGGAATAGGACATAGAATTGTTGTGTAAAATCTTACCATAACCATAGATGCCCTTCTCTTCCATGTTGCAGTATTCCTTCCTACCCACCATTCCCCCTCACAGACTCTACCAGTCTAACCGTTCCCTGATGGCCCCCTCCATTATAGAAGAGACCCAGTGCCTTTTACATGTCACCTTTGGCAGCCTATCCTGTTGGGCCATCTACTTTGCCTGCTTAGCTTCAAGTTCTGAGGATTGTGCTTGTAGACATCAAACTTAAGGTCTCTGGTTTATGGCCCTATGTGTGACGTCCCATGCAGCTGCAGCAGCCAAGCTTACGCTTTTGTATAGGAGCTGACATATGAGTCTCCAGAAGGCAGGAAATCCCACACCAAGAGTACTGCAACATGGAAGAGAAGGACATTTGTGGTTATGGTAAGATTTTACACAACTATTCTTTTCCTCTTCAGACACTTCCCCAGATCATCGCCCTGAGGAAGTACCTGTGAAAAAGTGCAAGATGAAGCACTCCCCTGAGGAGTCTTTCACTGAAGATACAGATTTTGATGAAGTGGAAGGTTCCCCCAGGTCACCCTCTGATGATGATTCCTTTGAGGACATCCTGGAAATCCTGAAACAGAGTAGTGGCTGGCCTTCCATCCAGCCTTCCTTAGAAGAGTCTGTGTACTTGGAGGCTTTTCGTGTCCAACCCTCTACTTCTTGGATCACTCTGCCTGCTGTCTCATTAGGTTGATCACTCAGTGGGTGTGGAAGATGCCAGACTCCATCGAGCTGATCCCAAAGAGGCCTGTTTGTATCCTATCAGCCCCCAAGGGTGAGCCACACTGGTGTAAAGGCATACCCATTGATGCCATGGTGATAGCGGCCACAAAGAAAGGAACTTGTTGAGGAAAGTCCATCTATCCATCCTCCTAACAAGGAGTCTAGGACTTTGGGAAGCTCTATTATGCTTCAACGACCTTCGCTCTTAGGTCCGTGCATTACTTGGCACATTTTACAAGATTACAGAGGGATCTGATCAAGGTGATCTCAGGCACCCTCTTCGAAGCAGTAGCTGATGGTGAATGGGACAAATTTACCTCTCAGCTAGCTACCCTTGATACAGTTTCTAACTCATCCATGAGGTTGAATGCTCATACAGCTGAAGGGACAACTAGTGCAGCGAGTTCAGGTATTGCCATTAGAAGGAACTCCTAGATACGCTTGAGTGACTTTGTGGAGCCATTTAGAGTCATTCGTCAACTAATCCATTTTGACGGATCTACTCTTTTTGGTTCTAAGGTAAAAGACACTTTAACCAGATGTGAGAAAGATGGCAAGACCCTTTCTGCCATTGGCATATGTTTCTCCACTCTTCAGTGGTCTTACTCTGGGAGCCAGAGAAGTGGGAGACTATGGTTTAAAAAAATCCAAAGGACCTTTCCAGGATTCACGCAGCAAAGACTTTCCCCGGTGCAGAGGGGGAAGTAATGGAAGACTCCGCCCCAGAGGCAGAAATGGACTGCAGAACCAATGGTCCAGAGAATCTTTCTTTGGTACTTCCTATCAGCACCCCTGAGCAAGGGCCTGATTGCCCTCCTCTGGAGGTAGTTGGGGGACTACTTTCTCTGCACCAATCTGCCTGGCAAATAATAACTACAGACAAAAATGGGTAAAGGGAATAATATCCAGAGGTTACAAAATTCCAATCTCATTACCCTTAATGACCCCGAAAAAAACTCCTGGACGTGTCACCTACTCAAAGGGAAGTAGCAGTCATAGAAATTCAAAAACTGCTGGACAAATGACTCATCCAAAAAAGTCCCACCAGACCAAACAGGATCCAGGTTTTATTCAAGGTTTTTTTTATTGCCAAAAAAACAGGGGATTGGAGACCCATCTTGGATCTCAGCCGGTTCAACAAGGCAGTTCAGAAAAACAAATTCCAGATGGTCTCGGTACAGTCAGTACTTCATTCTTGGAAAAAGACGGTTGAATGTGCTTGGTTAGACCTCCAGGATGTCTAGTACCATATAAAACTGGACAAATTCTCCAGGAGGTTTCTGTGCTTCCAGCTGGGAGCCGATCATTTCTAATTCAGAGTACTGCCCTTTGGACTCACCACAGCCTCCGGGGTGTTCACCAAATGCATGGCAGTGGTGCAGCTCCTCTCATACTAGGGCTTTCGAGTTTTTCCATACCTTGATGATTGGCTCCTTACTGCTACCACCAAGTGTCAGAACAAGCAAGAGATTACACTCTCCACTTCTGTACATGTCTAGGTATAACAAATTTTTAAAAGTCAAGCCTACAGCATTCTCAGCACTCATCAGAGCCCACTTAGATACTGTCACAGGAATCACTTCTATTCATCCAGAAAGAATGCAATTTATCAGATCCCAAGTCTCACAAATTCTAAGAGACAACAGAGTGCTAGCGAAATTAGTCCTAAAAGCACTAGGCTCAATGGCAGCAACAATAACTCTTGTTCTCTTAGCAAGATATCACATGTGAATCCTGCAATGGTTACTTGCATCCCAGTGGTCTCTGATACACCAGCCAATGTCTTACCTAATTGTAGTTACAAATTTCTGCAAAGATCTTATGTGATGGCTCCACTCTGATCAGATTCTCTTTGGACGAACTTTCTTTATTCCACAACCCCAAACCACAGTAACTACAGATGTTTCCCAGATAGGATGGGTTGGGGGTGGGGGGTTATCTGGGAAGAACAGTCCAAGATGCATGTTCTCAACTAGAGGCCAACTTGCACATCAGTGCTCTAGAGATGAGGGCAGTGCTTTTAGTATTGCAAGCCTTTCAGGATGCCCTTCCTCTAGGAAGAGTAGCAATTCAGGCAGACAAAACATGTCTGTGGTCTGGTATATCAACAAACAAGAGGGAACCAGATCTTACCCATTGTGTTGAGAAGCCCTCAGAGTTTGGCAATGAGCGGTTTCTTCCAACCGCTTTCTCATAGCAGCGCACATTCCTGGGAGTTCCAGTGTGATAGTGGACAAGCGCTGAGCAGAATTATTCTCATGCCTCACAAGTGGTCTCTCAATCCTGTAGTGGCAAACAAGATTTTTCTTCACTGGGGCTAATCTTGCTGCAATCTCTTTGCCTCAGCCTTAAACAACAAGTGCATAAGTTATTTATAGTTATAGTTAGTTAGTTATAAGTTATTTATGATAGTGGGCAAGCTGAGCAGAATTATTCTCATGCCTCACAAGTGGTCTCTTAATCCTGTAGTGGTGAACAAGATTTTTCGTCACTGGGGCTAATCTTGCTGCAATCTCTTTGCCTCAGCCTTAAACAAGTGCATAAAATCCCGCCTCAGGGGGGTCACCTAGAGACACTTTTCTCCACGATTGCCCCCCCCCCCGGGTCTTTTTTATGCCTTTCCCCCAGCTCCTCTGATATCTCAGTTTCTAAAGAAAGCCAAGAGAATGGAAAATGCAATAATCCTCATTGTTCCATTCTGGTCTCCACAGGTTTTGTTTCCCATCCTTTGGCCTCACCAACTTCAGAAGCCATGGATTCTGGACCCAGCTCCAGATCTGCTGTCCCATCTGGAGGACATGGTTTATCCAAATCCCAACATCTCAAGCTCACTGTGTGGCTTCTCCAATTCCCATGATTGCCAGGCATCCTTCCCTATCCTCTCCTGTCCGGAAAAAATTGTGGCTTATCACAAACCTTTAACTAGGAAACTTTACCAAAGTAAATGGGAAAAATTTGCGAACTGGGCTCTTGACAACAGACTTGATGTCCTTCAAGGATGCATCTGCAGTCCTAACAAATGGGTTGTCCTGCCGTCAGGCAGCCCTTCGGTCGGCCGGATTCCAAAGTCTGGGTCTGGCCTCGGCTGATGTCGCACTTCACCCGACGTCATAGCTGCAGTTCTTCGGGTATAAATGTATCAGCCGACGCCATTTTCCTCAGTCTTTCTTGCCGCATGGCGCCCGAAGCAGAAGCTGTTTGCAAGTGCCGGTCGGTCAGAACCAGAGATTACTACTACCGAAGACTTCTAAAAAGCTAAGTACCCCGTTGGGGACTCTTTCTTGCCTCAGCCGATGTCAGAAAAAGTGAATAACTGTTTAACTTGTGGGAAACAAATACCTCATAAAGATTTCCACTCTTACTGCCTACCTTGTTTAGGCCCAGACCACGATGTAGCAGCTTGTCTAGCCTGTGCTTCTTTCAACCGACGGACGCTTAGACGTCGGTCGGAATTTGCTGAGGAGTTTTTTGGCTCCGCTTTTGCTTACAATATGCCGTCGGAAATTCTGACTTCGCAATTAACTAAAAAGCGCAAGGAAAAGGACAGACACTCGCGGTCCGCGGTTTCGGCCGAAACCGCGGTTAAGTCAACCGCGAGTGTCTCGGTTTCGGCTGAAACAGAGTCCACGGTTCTTCCTTCGGCCGAAAGCTTGCCTCCTACCGAGGCCTCATCCAGCATGGCTGAAACTGCTACTGAAATCCCACCTGCTCTTGCAGGTTCACAGGATTTATCTGATACTATACCTTTAGATATATCTACTCCTGCACGTGGAGCTGCTAGGCCCCCTGCATCCATGTCGATTAAGGCTTTTGCCAGAGCTAAAGCAGCAAAATCTACCAAAACTGTGCCTGCCAAGACCCCCTCTCACAGGCCTAGCTCTAGTTCTCAAATGCTTAGTCTAGCAGAGGATCTCATTTCTTTGATCCGGGGATCCCAACCTCAGGGCCTCTCACCCACCTCCAGAGAAGAGGCCTAGAGCAGAGCCCCCTGAGCCAATTTCTTCAGATTACTCCTCTGATGATTCAGATAATACAAAACCCTCCAGAGGGCCCTTATTCTCCTTATGAGGACTCTGATGCAGAAGACTCCATTCCTTCTGCCTCTCCGCCTGAGGAATTTTCTTTTGGGGAAACCTTGCATGCTATGAGGGAACAATTTCAATGGCAGGGCCAGGATTTTTCAGACTATAGAAAAAGGCTTAGGACCTTTTTGCATTTGCCACAGCATAGGCCTTTAGCCATTCCTCCAGTACTTACTGTTGTGGATGATGCATTTAATGATGCTTGTACTGCTCCTGATTCTCTTCCTCCGGCCCCTGCTAAGCCCGACAGGTACTACAGGGTTCCAGACACACATTATCATTTGTATAAGGCTCCTTTTGCAGATCCTGAAACTATCTCCCAGGGACACAAGGCTGTAGCAGCTACCTCTGCCAAAAAACCCCTCCCCTCTGAAAGGGAATCTAGGGCCTTGGAGAGATGGGGTAAAAAAGTTTATACTTCTGCTACCCTTTCGGCTAGGGCCTTAAACTGTCAATTCCACATGATTCAGTATCAGGAATTTATGTTAGATCAGTTAACTAAAAAACTGTCCTCGTCTGAACCATTAGACAAAAAATCTGTTCAGGAAATGGTACATAACATTCAGCAGGTCAGTAATCATTCCTTAAAATGCGGCTATGATGCACTGGAGGCTTCCTTTAGATCAGCTATGACTGGTACAGTGATCAGAAGACATGCATGGTTAAAAGAGCAGTCCTTACCAGACCATGTTAAATCAAAGCTCCTAGATGCTCCCATGGATAAGCTCAATTTGTTTGGCTCCCCTGCACAGCAGGTGCTGAAGAAGGTGGAAGAGAAAGCAAAATCTGTCCAGACAGTCAAGGATTTCTTACAGGTCCAGCCACCAAGGTTTAGTAGGAACTGGCCTTCCAAGAATTGGTCCTTTCCAGACACCTCCAGAGCTCAGAGAGGCAGGAATAGGCGCCCAAGGGGCAGGGGTCAATCCAGAGGTGCCTACAGGGGACGTCAGTGGCAGCCTAATAACCAGCGAAGACTGCCACAGATCCAGCCACCACCACTACCACAGGACAATCACAGTGACTTGGCTCTGAGACCGCCTACCAGGGAACAACTAGAAGCACCCTTAGGCGGAAAACTAGCCTTATTTTCAGTAAACTGGCATCACATCACAGGAGACAAATGGATTTTACAGACAATAGACCAAGGTTACAGGTTTCACTTCCATACTCTACCAAGGAAGAGAGGAATGCCAAACCTACCTCCAAATCAGAAGACAAAAGCTCTAGAACAAATACACCACTTACTAAGGATGAGAGCTATAGAAAGGGTACCGTCTATGGAACAAGGGCAAGGATTTTACTCCAGACTTTTCCTGGTGCCAAGAAAAGAAAACCAATGGAGACCTATTCTCGACCTGTCCGCTCTAAACACATACCTCATTGTTCCAAAATTCAAAATGCTGACCCTACAGCAGCTTCTTCCCATGCTGGGCAAGGAGTCTTGGCTGGTAACTCTAGATCTCAAGGAGGCATACCTGCACGTCCCCATACGACCAAATTGCAGAAGATACCTCAGATTTCTTGCAGGAACAGAGCATTATCAATTCTCAGCATTGCCCTTTGGCTTATCTACTGCGCCCAGAGTATTCACGAAATGCCTGGCATCAGTAATTGCTCATTGCAGGCTTCAGGGAATTCAAATTTACCCTTACCTGGACGTCTGCCTGTTACAAGCGGACAACAAAAACAAATTAGCAAAAGATTTGAAAAAGGTCATTCATCTACTACAAGCCCTGGGATACACAGTCAGTATAAAAAAGTCAAGGCTGATACCATCCCAAAGGATAACTTTCTTGGGTGCAGAGCTGGACACATCAAATCAAATGGCATCCCTCACAGCAGAAAAGCAGAAGCACCTTCCTCTCTATTTCATGGCATTAACAAAGCAGAACCAGCTAACAGCAAGGAAAGTCCTGCAAGCCCTGGGTTACATGGCATCCTGCATAATATTGATTCCACATGCCAGACTACATATGAGAAAGTTACAATGGTACCCAAGGAATTTATGGTCTCAGCACAAGCACAGCCTAGAAACCCAAATTCCAATAATTCCATGCCTGAAGCAAGAATTCCAATGGTGGGCTCAGGCCTGTCAATCGAACAAAGGGCTGCCCTTCCACAGCACTCAACCAAGCCAGACTATCACAACGGACGCCTCAGACCTCGGTTGGGGGGCACACATGCTGGACAAGTGCATACAAGGCTTATGGAGTCAGGACCAGCTGAACCTACACATAAATCAAAAGGGGATGCTGGCAGTAAAACTGGCAATTCAGACATTCAGACCATTTCTTCAACAGGGTCAACTGCTGATAAGGATGGACAACACCACAGTTATGTGGTACATCAACAAACAGGGAGACACACATTCATACCCTCTATGCCGGATGGCAATGGACCTCTGGAATGTGGCCCTGAGCTTCAACATTCAGTTACAAGCAATATTTGTACCAGGAAAAGAAAATATACTAGCAGACATCCTAAGCAGAACTACCACGGATGCCCACGAATGGATGCTGCATCCAGACATCTTCAAATCCATTACAGGGAAATGGGGACTACCAGAAATAGACTTATTCGCATCCCCACACAACCACCAATTGAAAAAATTCTGCGAGGGCATACCACCCACTTGCTTGGAAGGTGGACTCCTATCTTTCAGTTGGAAAAACCTGACAGCATATGCATTCCCACCTCTTCCTTTGATGCACAAGGTGCTATTGAAGATCAAAGAAGACCGTCCAAGGATCATCCTGATAGCTCCAGACTGGCCGAGGCAGCATTGGTACCCATTACTGAGGAGCATGTCTCAGGAACAAATATGGCCTCTGCCCCTAGTTCCCTTACTGTTAACACAGAACAACTTCAAAACCCTGCATCCAAACCTAAAAACACTGCAGCTGGCTGCCTGGAACATTGCACAAGACAAAATAACCCAGATTTATCTCAAAGGGTTAAAGACATTATCTTGGAGGCTCGCAGACCCTCAACAAGGAAAACTTATACAGCAAAATGGAAAAGATATCTCATTTGGAGTGCAGCAAAAGGAGAAAATATGTCACTGGTAAACATAGCTAACATCCTGGAATACTTGGCAGAGCTTTTCCACAATGGCCTGTCCTATTCTTCCATTAAGATTCATGCATCAGCTATTTCAGCAGAATACAACATGGACCCTCCAGTCTTCTCACATCCTCTACTCAGGCAGTTTCTGAGAGGAATTAAAAATGTAAAACCACCAAGGAAGCCACCATTGCCCGCATGGGACTTGAACTTTGTGCTAGAAAAGTTGACACTCCCTCCTTTCGAACCAGCAGCAACAGCAGAATTACAGTACTTATCATGGAAAACTGCTTTCCTGCTTGCAATCACTTCAGCAAGAAGGGTTTCTGAACTACAGGCATTAATGGCAGTGCAGCCCTTCCTTATCTTCCATCAAGATAGAGTGTCCATGAGAACTAATCCTACTTTTATGCCAAAGGTGGTCTCCAGGGTATCTTTAAACCAAGCTATCCACCTGCCTACATTCTTTCCCAACCCACAGAACAGGGGAGAAAGACTATTACATACATTGGATGTACATAGGCAATTGCGCTACTACCTGGACAGGACCAAGAGCAATAGAAAAACTGACCAGCTACTGGTAGCATATGCAACAGGAATGGAAGGAAAAGCAATTTCAAAACAGACAATCTCTAAGTGGATAGGAAATTGCATTAGATTTTGTTACTCTTACCATGGAAAGACAACTCCAGAAAACATCAGACCTCACTCCACAAGGGCTACAGCCACTACTACAGCCTTTTTACGAGGAGTGGCTACCAAAGACATTTTAGAGGCTGCTACTTGGAGCTCCGTGCATACATTTGCCAAGCATTATAATCTACCCTTATACTCCAGATCCCGAGCAGGTTTTGTCACTGCTGTTTTGCAAGGGATCTTAACTACACCATAATCTTATTTTTCCTCCTCCCCCAGTTTGGCTATGGTATTCTACCCATTTGTTAGGACTGCAGATGCATCCTTGAAGGACATAGTACAGTTTTGTACCTACCATAAATGTAGATGTCAGAGAGGTATGCATCTGCAGTCAGGATTACCCTCCCTCCTTCCCCTCTGTGGTACTCCTAGGGTATTTGCCCATCTTCTAGCTAGCTGGGGGAATCTATTATGGTGTATTTGTTTGTATATATGTATATACATGTTTATTTTTATTTGCTCTCTGTTATTTGGAAACTTTTACATTTATCCAAATTTAGCCTTCCTAGAGGGCACCTGGCATCTGGGGCAAGAAACACTGAGGAAAATGGCGTTGGCTGATACCTTTATACCCGAAGAACTGCAGCTATGACGTCGGGTGAAGTGCGACATCAGCCGAGGCCAGACCCAGACTTTGGAATCCGGCCGACTGAAGGGCTGCCTGACGACAGGACAACCCATTTGTTAGGACTGCAGATGCATACCTCTCGGACATCTACATTTATGGTAGGTACAAAACTGTACTTTCCTTATTCTACCCCAGTTCACAAGGTTTTGCATTTCTTAGCCAGCTTCTATCAATCTGGTTCCTCTCCATCAACAAAGTTCATTTAGCAGCTATTTCAAACTTTCATATGGGATTCGATGGTTCACTTTTAATGTCCCACAGTTTTTGCAAACCATTCTTAAAGGGGCTCCTGATGTTAAGAACCCCTTATTAAAGAACCAATTCCTCCTTGGGATCTATCATTAGATACAGTCCCTTACTTCATCCCCCTTTGAACCATCAGCGACTTGAGACTTATTGGAAAACTTTATTTTTAGTGGCTATTATGTCTGCCAAAAGAGTATCTGAATTTCAGACTTTATCCTGCAGACCTCCATGTTTAATATTCCACAAAGATAGAATTGCACTTAAGTCCAGTCCCATCCTTTTTACCAAAGGTGGTTTCAGAAGCCGGTATCAATTACTCTTTAATTGCCAGTCTTCTTACCTTACTTTACCAGTAAAGGAGAGTATTTCCTTCATTTGCTAGACGTCCACAGACAACTGGGTCTTTACTATCACAGAAGAAAGCATTTCAGAAAGTCTGATCAGTTATTTGTTGCTTTTTCTTCCCTATCTTTAAGTAATCCTGTTTCAAAGGTTACCTGAGCAAAATGTCTCAGAGACTGTATTACTTTTGTCAGTTGAAAAGGCTCCAACTGCCACACCCAGTTAAAGCCTATTCAACTAGAGTAGTAGCAACTAATGCAGTTTTTCATGCCAGAGCATCCTTGGATGATATTTGTGCAGTGGCCACTTGGTGGTCTCCACATTTATCACTCATTATAAATTGGATCAGGTCTTTAGGGGACAGGCATCATTTGTTTCGATGATGCTTGGGAACATTCTTCCATGAGACCTCCCAAGTATAAAGTAGCCGGGGACTCTGTCCCGCAGTCAAGGATTGAGTGATGATTGACATCGGATAAAGACGTTTTGTCTTACCATAGTGTTCCATCTGTGTTGTTTGTCTTTACTAATCCTTGACATTCCCCCCTCTTTCCCCCATCCCTAGACTCTGAGTGGACTGAATCTTTCATGGCTGCCTTCATTTTACGAACATATATCTGGTCTGTGACTATTATGTTTATTATTACTACTACTGTAATTTCTGCACGTCTGTCTGTCACTATGTTAGGCAAACTTGATCTGAGGTAATTTTGAGAGGTGCATTATGGGTGCAGCCGGACTTGAGAGTTTGGAAGGCGCAAGCTGAAGTAAACAGCCGAGTCGGTTCCGAGGTTCAGAACAGAGCCCACAGCCAAGGATTAGTGAAGATTGACAACACAGCTGGAACGTTATGGTAAAACGTAACTTTTTCCAGTGGCCCACTTTTATATACACGTTCTCCAATGGATTGTAGCTGATCTATTGTGATCTATATTGTGTAGTGATCTATTCTGCGTCATCTTCTGTCTTTTCCAGTCAAACTCACTCAAGTCTTTAAAGATCATCTTTGTTGGTGTATTCAATAGGATGAAGTTTCCCTAGGCCATTCTTGTATTCTGTCCCCTCCAGTAGCTATGGTGACCAAGGATGCTTCCCGTTTGGGGTGGGGCAGCATTAATGGAGGCAGACAGTCCAAGGCATGTGGTCCCACTAAGAAACCAGTTTGCATATCAATGTCCTAGAGATGAGAGCGGTCCTACTAGCGTTGCAGGCCTTTCAAGATGTTCTCCGTCTGGGGACCATTGTTATAGAAACTGACAGCATGACTGTGGTTTGATACATCAGCAAGCAAGGAGGGACTCATTCTTACCCCCTTTGTTGAGAAGTAGCAAGAGTATGACAGTGGACTGTCTGTTCCAGCCACTTTCTAGTGGCAACACACACACACCAGTGAAGTTCAACATCTTAGCAGACAGACGCAACAGGTCTCTCCTGATGCTGTATCAGTGGTCTGTCAATCAGTAGCAAAGAGAATGTTCCATTATTGGGGTCAAACTTGTTACCATCTTTTTGCCTTTCCCCTCAACACCAAGTGCAGCAGATGTTCTTCGTGTTTCATCACACTTGGGTTGTCTGCCTGAAGGAAATGTTATTTTTGTGCATGAATTTCTTATTGCAGGTAGCCCTCAGTCATCCCGAATACCAGGGTCATAGTATTTCTGCAGCGGATGCTGTTGCTTCTTCCATGACATCAGGTCCTCAGGGGTATAAAACAGGCATCTGATGCCATTACATCAGTCTTTCTTGCCATGGAGGAGCCCAAAGCAGAAGCAGATGTTCATCGTGTTTCACTGTTGCAGTCATTACTCTTGGGTTATCCTGCTAGCAGGCTACCCTCAGTCGGCCAGAATTCCAAAGTCTAGGTCTGGCGTTGGTTGCTGTCACCTCTTCCCTGACGTCAGTGCGCCAGGGGTATAAAAGATGCAGCCGACGCCATTTTCTTTTGTCTTTCTTGCCGTGCGGTGCCTGAAGCAAAAGCAGTTCGCAAGTGCCAGTCAGCCAACTCCTGAGATTTTCAAATCCGAATTTCAGAACCAAAGTCTTCATTAAAGCTAAGTACCCCGTTGGGGAAACTTTTTTCTTGCTCCAGACCGATATCAGAAACAGTTAACAATTGTATTTCTTGTGGGAAGCAAATACCTCATAAGGATTTTCACTCTTACTGTATTCCTTGCCTAGGCCCTGTTCACAACGTTGCTAGCTGTCGGTTTTGTGCTAGATTTAACCAACGCACTATCAAGCGTCTGTTCGATTTTGCATTTCATTACTTTGGCCGAAGATTTAATTATATAATGCCGTCGGACCAGCCGACAGTCGAAGTTTACAAAAAACGCAAGGACAAGGATAGGCATCCGAGGACCAAAACCGAAGACGAAGCCTCTACTAGGCCAGTTGCCGGTTCACCGGTTCAGTGAGGCGCTTTCGCAGCCTTTGGCGTCCACTACCAACTACCACGTGGAGCCGACTGGGCCTCTAGATACTCAAGGTATTGGACACATGGAAATCATTCCCTCAGATGGGTCCTGAGCCGCTGAGCAGGCATGGGCTTCTGAGGGTATCTTCAGACCTACACAACTATATATTAAGCCATCTTCAGCTTCAAAGACAAAGGCTAAAGCAGCTCTAAAGACAAAGAAGCAAGTACAGCATTCTCCTACTCAGACTTCCATGCCTAAAAAACAGATGGTCAAAATGGCCGAATATCTAATTACTTTGATCAGGGGCTCCCATCTCCCTCCTGATAAGAGGCCTAGGTAAGAGACAGAGTATGATTCTTCTGATCAGGTATCTATTTCCTCTGATTCCTCTTCTGAACAGGATTACTCCATGCTTTCCTATGAGGATTCTGGTGCTGAAGAATCCATTCCTTCAGCCTCTCCTCCTGAGGATTATTCTTTTGGGGAAACCCTGCATACCATGAGGGAGCATTTCCACTGGGAGAGCCAAGATTATTCTGAATCTAAGAAAAAGGCTCAGAGACTTTCTGCTACTTCCTCAGCACAGACCCCTTGCTATTCCACCTGTTCTAGACATTGTAGATGATGTATTTTCAGAGTCCGGCCTGTCCCCTGACTCTCTACCCCCTGCACCTGCTAAGCCAGACAGATACTACAGGGTCCCGGATTTTCATAAATTCCTATATAAAAACCCCACTGCTGACCCAGAAACTATATCTCAGGGTCCCAAGGGGGTTAAAACTTCCACTGCAAAAAACCCTGTCCCCTCTGATAGGGATTCTAGGGCTCTAGACAGATGGGGGAAAAAAGTCTACACTTCTGCTACCCTGGCTGTAAGGGCTTTAAATTGTCAGTTTCATATGCTTAAATATCAGCAATATTTAATGTCACTGCTTAAACAGAAAATGTTGACAAATACTGAATGCTCAGAGAACAAGGAATTGCAGGATTTATTGCATGCAGCTGAACAAGTGGGAAAGCATACTTTGCAATGTAGTTATGATTCACTGGAGGCCTCTTGCAGGGCCGCTGTTACAGGTTCTCTTATTAGAAGGCATGCTTGGTTAAAGGAACAGAATCTGCCTGATCATGTTAAAGCAAAATTATTAGATGCGCCATTGCAGCATGATACTTTGTTTGGTACTAAAGCAGAAGAGGTGTTGAAAAAATGGAGGATAAAGCAAAATCCATGCAGACAGTCAAGGATTTCTTACAGGTACAGCCACTCAGGTTTAGCAGGAACTCGCCTTCTAAAAATTGGTCCTTTCCAGTGTCAGACAGACCACAAAGAAGCAGATACAGGCATCCCAGAGGCAGATCTCAGCCCCAAGGCTCATACAGGCCTAAACAATGGGGTGCCCCTACCTCTAAAAGTGGAGAAGACAAATCACAACCTTACAGGAAACAGTCCCAATGACTTTCCTCTACCAGTTCCAAGCAGTTTTCTTTTGACAGCCCCCTTAGGGGGAAAACTAGCACTTTTGTCATCAAATTGGCAAATTGGTTACCCAAGACAAATGGGTCCTGAACATAGTGTCCCAAGGCTACAGGTTCCATTTTCACACTCTACCAAGGTCAAAGGGCATGCCAGACCTGCCACACAATCAATGGGCAGAGGCACAAAAGCAAATTACAGCCCTCATAGACATGAGGGCCATTCAGCAAGTACCACAACAAGAGCAAGGGCAAGGATTTTACTCCAGACTTTTCCTAGTACCCAGGAAAGACAAAACCTGGAGACCAATACTGGACCTGTCTATACTAAATACGTTTCTGGAAGTTCCAAAATTCAAGATGTTGACTCTACAGCAGCTACTGCCCATGCTGGGCAAGAGGGCTTGGCTCTTAACTTTGGACCTAAAAGAGGTATACCTGCGTGCCCCAATCGGACAATCGTGAAGAAGATACCTCAGATTTAAGACTGGCTCAATGCATTACCAATTCTCTGCACTGTCCTTTGGCTTATCTACTGTGCCCAGGGTCTTCACAAAATGCCTGGCACCAGTAATTGTGTTTTGCATACAAAAAAAAAAATTCAAATATATCCCTACTTGGACGACTGCTTAATTCAAGCAGAGAACAAAGACACTCTTCTAAAGCATCTGGCGTTTGTAAAAATATTACTAATTGCCCTAGGGTACACAGTAAATGAAAATAAATCAAAACTAGTGCCCTCTCAAGAGATAATATTCCTGGGTGCAAGCTTAAATACAACTGCCCAGATGGCTTATCTCATGCCAGACATGCAAAAGCAACTGACTCTTTACTTCAAGAAATTGACAACAAAAACCCACTTATCTGCAAGGAAAATCCTGCAGGCCTTGGGTTTCATGGCATCCTGCATTCTACTAATTTCATATGCCAGACTGCATATGAGGAAACTACAATGGTATCTGAAAAGTGTTTGGACTCAGCATTGCCACAGCCTGGGGACAGTAATTGCACTAATTCCCTGCCTACAACAGGAGTTTCGATGGTGGGCAGAAGCCTGTCACCACAACAAGGGTCTGCCATTCAGTTTACCCACAGCCAGACAGACACTGACAACAGATGCATCAGATTATGCCTGGGGGGCCCATATGGCAGGAAAATGTATTCAGGGCACATGGCCTGCAAACCAGATGCATCTTCAGATCAGTCAAAAAGAGATGCTAGCTGATGTTCATCGTGCATACAGCTGCAGTCATTACAGATGGGTTATCCTGCCATCAGGCAGGTCCTCGGTCGGCCGAATTCCAAAGTCTAGGTCCGGCGTCGGTTGTCGTCACTTCTTCCCTGACATCAGTGTGGCAGGGGTATAAAAGAGGCAGCCGACGCCATTTTCTCCAGTTTTTCTTGCCATGCGGTGCCCGAAGCAGAAGCAGTTCGCAAGTGCCGGTCGGCCAGCTCCTGAGAAAGTATTTCAGCCGAAGTCTTCTTTAAAGCTAAGTACCCCGTTGGGGAAACTTTTCTTGCCTCAGACCAATGTCAGACAAAGTTAATAATTGCATTTCTTATGGGAAGCAAATACCACATAAGGATTTCCACTCTTTCTGTATACCTTGCTTAGGGCCAGACCACGACGTCTCGGCCTGCCGTTTTTGTGCTAAGTTCAACAAGCGCACTATTAAGCGCCGGGCGGAGTTCACCCTTCATTATTTTGGCAAAAAATTTAATTATATCATGTCGTCGGATACACTGACACCAGTTTTAAGCAAAAGACGGAAAGACAAGGACCGATATCTGAGGCCTGCACAGAGTACTGAGACCACACGTAGGCCGACTACCGGTTCTCCGGTTCTAAGTGAGGCGCCTACGCAGCCCCTGATTACCGATTAAACTATTTTACCGGTGACTTCAGTACCGGAGGTCGCAGGCTCCTCTGTCTCCATTCCCACTGCAGATACCGACGCCACTCTTGGCAGGGAAACTGAAAATTTAGTGAGGCCTGCCATTTCTGAAGGCGTCTTCAGGCCTTCCACCTTCTCTATTAAATCCTTCACTAAATCTAAAGCTGCCATGAAAAATAAAAAACAGGGTCCTCAGACCTCCTCTCAAGGCCAAATGCCTAAAAAGCAGATGCTTAAAATGGTTGAGGATTTGATAACTTTCATCAGGGGTTCTCAACCCCCCTCTGACAAAAGACCCAGATTGGAGGAAGACTACCCTTCCTCAGACCAGGCTTCTATTACCTCAGACCATTCTGAGGACTAGAATTATGCCTATTCCCCTTTTGAAGACTCTGATGCTGAGGAGTCTATTCCCTTGGTCCCCCCCCCCCCCCGAGGACTACTCTTTTGGGGAAACCATGCATACATTGAGGGAGCACTTCCATTGGGAAGGCCAAGATTACTCAGATTCCAAGAAAAGGCTCAGGGAATTTGTACTGCTCCCCCAGCATAGGCCCCTGGCTATCCCTCCTGTTTTAGATATTTTGGATGATGTGTATGCAGAAGCCAGTCTTAATCCAGATTCTTTACCTCCAGCCCCTGTTAAACCAGACAGGTATTACCGGGTTCCTGATTCTCACCAGTTCCTTTATAAAAGCCATACTGCTGACCCAGAAACAATTTCACAGGGTCCCAAGGGAATAAAGGCCTCTACTGCTAAAAACCCTTTACCTTCAGAGAGAGATTCCAGAGCATTAGAAATGTGGGGGGAAAAAGGTGTATACATCTGCCACTTTGACCATGAGGGCATTAAACTGTCAATTTCATATGTTAAAGTACCAACAGTTTTTGTTATCTCAGCTGAAAAGCAAAATGACACAAACAGAACAACCAGATTTGAAAGAGTTGCAGGAATTTGCTGCATGGAGCAGAGCAAGTGGGTAAACATACATTGCAGTGTGGTTTTGATGCTTTAGAGGCCTCTTGTAGAGCTGCTGTCACGGGGTCTGTTATACGTAGACATGCTTGGCTCAAAGAGCAAACCTTACCAGATCATGTCAAAGCAAAGTTATTAGATGCACCACTTCAAAAAGATGTATTGTTTGGTGTTAAAGCTGAGGAGGTACTAAAGAAAATGGAGGAAAAAGCAAAATCTATGCAAACAGTGAAAGATTTCTTGCAGGTGCAACCTCCACGCTTCAGCAGAAACTGGCCTTCAAAAAATTGGTCCTTTCCAGCCACGGACAGACCTCAAAGGGGCAGATACAGACGCCCAAGGGGTAGAGGACAACCACAAGGATCTTACAGAGCTAGACAGTGGCAAGCACCAACCCCAAGAGGTAGAGAAGATAGATCACAGTCATTTAGAAAACAGACACAATGACTTCCCCCTATGCCTGCCAAACAAAGCTTTAATGGCAGCACCTTTGGGCGGAAAACTGGCATTATTTTCAAAAAACTGGCACATTGTTAC
The DNA here is from genome assembly GCF_019279795.1 of Protopterus annectens. Lineage (NCBI taxonomy): Eukaryota > Metazoa > Chordata > Ceratodontiformes > Protopteridae > Protopterus > Protopterus annectens. The sequence continues at coordinate 753,846,446 of NC_056728.1, read as the reverse complement.
AAAAGACAAATGGATTCTGGACATTATAGACAGAGGCTACAGGTTCCACTTTCACACCCTTCCAAAAATGAGAGACTTTGCAAACCTGCCACAAAATCAAAGGGCAGAGGCACAAAGACAAATTTCCGCTCTCATGGATTTGAAAGCCATTCAAGAGGTACCTGCAAAAAAACAAGGTCAATGTTTTTATTCCAGACTATTCCTGGTACCAAGGAAGGACAAAGATTGGAGACCCATCTTAGACCTATCCATCCTAAACGCATATCTACAGTTGCCAAAATTCAAGATGCTCACATTACAGCAGCTTCTTCCCATGCTGGGCAAGGAGTCTTGGCTGGTAACATTGGACCTCAAGGAGGCATACCTGCATGTCCCTATCAGACAAGATTGCAGAAGATACCTCAGATTTCTTGCAGGTTCAACCCATTACCAATTCTCTGCATTGCCCTTTGGCTTATCTACTGCGCCCAGAGTGTTTACGAAATGCCTGGCATCAGTAATTGCCTTCTGCAGACAACAAGGAGTACAAATCTACCCATATCTGGATGACTGCCTGATCCAAGTGGACAGCAAGGACATTCTGTTGCAGCATCTGGCGTTTGTAATAAAACTGTTAAACTACCTGGGATACACAGTGAACAAAAAGAAATCAAAACTAATACCTTCTCAACAGATAATTTTCCTGGGTGCCAGCTTGAATACAACCACCCAGATGGCCTACCTCACGCCAGACAAACAAGGGCAACTGTCTCAATACTTCAACAAAATGTCAACTTTCACCAGACTAACTGCAAGGAAAGTTCTGCAGGCTCTGGTATTCATGGCATCTTGCCATCCTACTAATACCATGTGCAAAGCTGCATATGAGGAAACTGCAATGGTACCTAAAAAACTTATGGTCTCAACACAGCCACAGCTTGGAAACAATTATACCACTCATTCCATGCCTTCAAAAGGCATGCCAAAGAAATACAGGTCTTCCTTTGTGTACCTCAAGCAACTCAAATAATCACAACGGACGCCTCAGACTACGCCTGGGGAGCACACATGGCAGATCAGTGCATTCAGGGAAAATGGTCCCAAAAAGAGAAGCACGTACACATCAACCAAAAGGAGATGCTAGCCGTACAAAATGCTCTTATGACCTTCAAAGACCTACTGCATCCAGGCCAGCTATTGATGAGGCTAGACAACACCACAGTCATGTGGTACATAAACAAACAGGGGGGAACTCATTCATACCCCCTGTGCAGGCAATCCATGACCCTATGGAACACAGCACTGGAATTACAAATTCAACTACAGGCACAATTCCTGCCAGGGAAGGAAAACACACTGGCAGACAACTTAAGCAGAAATATGACAGACCCACACGAATGGAAATTGCATCCTCAAGTCTTCTCAAAGATAGCTCAGGCATGGGGACAGCCAGATATAGATCTATTTGCTACCCACAGAAATTACCAGTTGAAAAAATTTTGTTCAAGGACCTATCATCCACAGGCCTGGAAAGTGGACACACTTTCTTTCAATTGGACAACATTGACAGTCTATGCCTTCCCGCCTCTTCCTCTACTGACCAAAGTTCTATTAAAATCCAGAGCCAGAGAGGCCACAAATGATTCTCATTTCTCCAGACTGGCCACGACAACACTGGTATCCTCTCCTAAAGAGCCTAACAAACTCCCCACCATGGATCCTACCTCTAGTCCCTCTTCTGTTGTCCCAGCACAACTACAAAACCCTTCACAGCCAGCTCAAAACCCTAAATCTAGCTGCATGGAGAATACCTTAATTTCCAAAAAAGACTGTCCTCTCTAAGGAGGTGCAGGATGTCATCTTGGAGGCCAGAAGACCCTCTACTAGAAAAGCCTACTCCACCAAATGGAAACGATTTTGTTCCTGGAATCAAGAAAAGGGCCAGAATCCTTGGGTAATAAATATACCACAAATTTTACAGTACCTAGCTGAGATGTTAAACAGTGGCCTTTCCTTCTCCTCCATCAAGATCCACGCTTCAGCCATTTCTGCACAATACAATACAGATCCTCCTTTATTCTCACATCCTCTATTAAGGCAGTTCCTCAGAGGGGCAAAAAAATATAAAACCCCCATGGAAACCACCAGTCCCAGCTTGGGACCTCAACTTCGTATTGGAAAAACTGACCCTGCCTCTCTTTGAGCCGGCTTCTTCAACAGAGCTACAATTCTTGTCATGGAAAACAGCCTTCCTTCTGGCTATTACCTCAGCACGCAGGGTTTCGGAACTACAGGCCCTCATGGCTGTGCAACCATTCATCATTTTCCATCAGGACAAAGCTTCCTTATGAACCAACCCTACCTTCATGCCAAAGGTAGTATCCAGTGTAGCTTTGAATCAGACTATTCATTTACGTACCTTTTATCCAAATCCACAGAACAAAGGGGAGAGACTACTACATTCCTTGGACATTCACAGACAACTTCGTTATTACTTGGACAGAACAAAGCCATTCAGGAAATCTGAGCAGCTTTGTGTGTCCTATGCTACAGGTGCTCAATGAAAGGCTATTTCCAAACAGACAATTTCAAAATGGATAGCCTACTGCATACGCTTTTGTTGTTCATTTCATGGAAAATCTGTGTCTGTGTACATCAGATCCCACTCCACCAGGGCTACAGCTACCTCTGCAGCTTTCCTCAGGACGGTCCCTACCAAGGACATTTTGGAAGCAGCTACTTGGAGTTCAGTGCACACTTTCCCCAAGCACTACCACCTTCCACTATACTCAAAATCTAGAGTGGGCTTTGCCACAGCAGTCCTGCAGGGCATCCTCGCCCCTCCTAGTTCCACTTAGTTCCTACCAACCTTACTTAGCTTTGGGATTCTACCCATCTGTAATGACTGCAGCTGTATGCACGATGAACATAGTACAGATGTCCTTCAAGGATGCATCTGCAGTCATAACAAATGGGTTGTCCTGTCGTCAGGCAGCCCTTCGGTCGGCCGGATTCCAAAGTCTGGGTCTGGCCTCGGCTGGTGTCGCACTTCACCCGACGTCATCTCTGCTGGTCTTCGGGTATAAAGGCATCAGCCGACGCCATTTTCCTCAGTCTTTCTTGCCGCGTGGCGCCCGAAGCAGAAGCTGCTCGCAAGTGCCGGTCGGTCAGATCCAGAGATTACTACTACCGAATACTACTTCGAAGACTTCTAAAAGCTAAGTACCCGTTGGGGACTCTTTCTTGCCTCAGCCGATGTCAGAAAAAGTAAATAACTGTTTAACTTGTGGGAAACAAATACCTCATAAAGATTTCCACTCTTACTGCTTACCTTGTTTAGGCCCAGACCACGACGTAGCAGCCTGTTTAGCCTGTGCTTCCTTCAACCGAGCGCTTAGACGCCGGTCGGAGTTTGCTGAACAGTTTTTCGGCTCAGATTTTGCGTACATTATGCCGCCGGATCCTCCGACTACTCAAATTGTTAAAACGCAAAGAAAAGACCGACACTCGCGGTCCGGTTTCGGCGAAACCACGGTTAAGCAAACATGAGTGTCTCGGTTTCGGCGAAACCGAGCAAACGGGTCAATCTTCAGCCGAATCCATGACTACTACCGAGGCTCCTGCTACCCTAGTTGAATCGGCCTCTGAAGTTTTGCCTACTAATGTGGTTCCTAGTGAATTATCAGACACCATCCCTTTGGATGTCTCTACCCCAGCACGTGGTGCTGCTAGGCCTCCTGCAGCCATGTCTATTAAGGCCTTTGCCAGGGCTAAAGCAGCCAAAACTGCTAAATCAGTGCCTGTTAAGCCCCCCTCACACAGGCCCAGTTCCAGTTCACAAATGCTTACTCTGGCAGAGGATCTCATCTCTTTAATTAGGGGATCTCACTCCCACCCAGACAGGGCCTCTCAGCCTCCAGAAAAGAGACCTAGAGTAGAGGCCCCAGAGCCAGTGCCCTCTGATTCTTCGGATGACTCAGACATTACAGAACATCCAGAGGCTCCTTTTTCTACTTATGAAGATTCCGATGCTGAAGAATCTATTCCATCTGCTTCTCCACCAGAGGAATTTTCCTTTGGGGAAATCTTACATGCCATGAGAGAACAATTCCAATGGCAGGGACAAGATTTCTCAGATTCAAGAAAAAGGCTTAGGACCTTTCTACACTTACCACAACATAGGCCCTTAGCTATACCTCCTGTTCTGCCTGTTGTGGATGATGCATTTAATGATGTTTGCACTGCTCCTGATACTTTACCTCCAGCCCCTGCCAAACCAGATAGGTTTTACAGGGTACCAGACACTCATCACCACCTATACAAGGCCCCACTTGCAGATCCTGAGACTATCTCCCAGGGGCCTAAGGCAGTAGCCGACCTCAGCAAAAACCCTCTCCCTTCTGAAAGGGAATCCAGGTCCTTAGAGAGATGGGGAAAAAGTTTACACCTCTGCTACTCTCTCAGCTAGAGCTTTGAACTGTCAGTTTCATATGATCCAATACCAAGAGTTTATGCTTGATCAGTTAACTAAAAACTGTCCTCTGATGACTCCTTAGATAAGAAATATGTTTTAGAAATGGTGAATAACATTCAGCAGGTTAGTAACCATTCTTTAAAATGTGGCTATGATGCACTGGAGGCTTCATTTAGATCAGCCATGACTGGCACAGTTATAAGAAGGCATGCATGGTTGAAAGAACAGGTCTTGCCGGATCATGTTAAAGCAAAGCTGTTAGATGCTCCTATGGACAAGGCCAGTCTATTTGGTACTCCTGCTCAGCAAGTAATGAAGAAAATGGAAGAGAAGGAAAAATCTGTACAAACAGTTAAGGATTTCTTACAGGTTCAGCCCCCAAGGTTTAGCAGGAACTGGCCTTCCAAAAATTGGTCCTTTCCAGACTCCTCAAAATCTCAGAGAGGCAGGAATAGACGTTCCAGAGGCAGAAATCAATCCAGAGGAGGTGCCTACAGAGGACGCCAGTGGCAAGGCAATAACCAACGAGGCACAGACACAACCACTGCCACTGCAACAGGACAATCACAGTGACTTGGCTCTGACACCGCCTACCAGGGAACAAACAGCAGCACCTTTAGGCGGAAAGTTAGCCTTATTTTCAAAAATTGGCACTATATCACAAAGACAAGTGGATTTTGCAAACCATAGACCAAGGCTACAGGTTTCACTTCCACACCTTACCAGTAAAAGAGGAATGCCAAACCTACCTCCAAATCAAAAACAGAAGCTCTAAAGCAGATAGCTCAATTAACAAAGATGAGAGCTGTGGAAAGAGTACCACTAACAGAACAGGGCAAAGGATTCTACTCCAGACTTTTCCTAGTACCAAGAAAAGAGAAAAGTTGGAGACCTATTCTCGACCTGTCCGTCTTAAACACATTCATCATTGTCCCAAAATTCAAAATGCTGACCCTACAGCAACTTCTTCCCATGCTGGGCAAGGAGTGTTGGCTGGTAACTCTAGATCTCAAGGAGGCATACCTGCACGTCCCCATACGACCAAATTGCAGAAGATACCTCAGATTTCTTGCAGGATCAGAGCATTATCAATTCTCAGCATTGCCCTTTGGCTTATCTACTGCGCCCAGAGTATTCACAAAATGCCTGGCATCAGTAATCGCTCATTGCAGGCTACAGGGAATCCAAATTTATCCATACCTGGGCGACTGCCTGATACAAGCGGACAACAAAAGCAAGCTGACAAAAGACTTACAAAGAGTCATTTGCTTACTACAAGCCCTGGGATACACAGTCAATTTAAAAAAGTCAAGACTGATACCATCCCAAACAAGAACATTCCTGGGTGCGGAATTGGACACAGTAAAACAGATGGCATTCCTAACTGCAGAAAAACAAGAACAACTCCCTCTTTACTTCTTGGCATTAACAAAGCAGAACAAACTAACAGCAAGAAAAGTACTGCAGGCCTTGGGCTTCATGGCATCATGCATAATCCTGGTCCCCATGCCAGACTGCATATGAGAAAGCTACAGTGGTACCTAAAGAATTTATGGTCTCAACACAGGCACAGCTTAGAAACCGAAATCCCACTAATCCCATGCCTGAAACAAGAGTTCCTATGGTGGGCTCAAGCATGCCAGTCAAACCCAGGCTTGCCCTTCCACAACTTTCAAACAAGTCAAACCATCACAACGGACGCCTCAGACCTAGGCTGGGGGGCACACATGTTGGACAAATGCATACAAGAATTATGGACTCCAGACCAGCTGCACCTGCACATAAATCAAAAAGAAATGCTGGCAGTAAAACTAGCAATCCAGAATTTCAGACCTTTCCTCAAGGAAGGCCATTTAATGATAAGGACAGACAACACCACAGTCATGTGGTACATCAACAAACAGGGAGGCACTCATTCATACCCCCTATGCAGAATGACTCTGGACCTTTGGAACATGGCTCTGAGCTACAACATCCAGTTACAGGCAATATTTGTACCGGGAAAAGAAAACACCCTAGCAGACATGTTAAGCAGAACTACCTCGGATGCTCACGAATGGATGCTACACCCGGACATCTTCAAGGCCATCACAAAGAAATGGGGAATGCCACAAATAGACCTATTCGCATCCCCACTCAATCACCAGCTCAAGAAATTCTGCACAAGGACATACCACCCACTTGCATGGAAGGTGGACTCTCTATCCTTCAGTTGGAAAGGCCTGACAGCATATGCATTTCCACCTCTTCCTTTGATGCACAAGGTACTACTGAAAATCAAAGAGGAGCGTCCAAGGATAATTCTGATAGCTCGAATTGGCCAAGACAACACTGGTATCCATTGCTGAGGAGCATGTCTCGGGGAGAATGTGGACACTACCCTGATGCCTTTGATGTTAACTCAGAACAACTACAACATCATGCATCCAAACCTAAAAACTCTGCAACTGACTGCCTGGAACATCACATAACAGCAACTAACCCAGACTTATCCCAAAGGGTTAAAGACATTATCCTTGAAGCCCGCAGACCTTCAACAAGAAGGAACTATGCAGGAAAATGGAAAAGGTTTGTCATTTGGAGTACTGAAAGAGGAAAAGATGTGTCAAGATAGATATTGCTAACATCCTGGAGTACTTGGCAGAGCTTCTCCATACAGGCCTGTCCTATTCCTCCATCAAGATACATGCATCAGCTATTTCTGCAGAATATAGCTTCGATCCCCCTGTCTTCTCACATCCTCTACTCAGGCAGTTCCTCAGAGGAATCAAGAATGTAAAACCTCCTAGGAAACCACCATTACCAGCATGGGACCTGAACTTTGTGCTAGAAAAATTGACACTCCCCCCATTTGAACCAGCAGCAACTGCAGACCTTCAACACCTATCATGGAAAACTGCTTTCCTACTGGCAATTACTTCAGCAAGGAGGGTTTCGGAACTACAAGCCTTAATGGCAGTACAACCCTTCCTAATCTTCCATCAAGATAGTGTCCATGAGAACTAATCCTACATTTATGCCTAAGGTGGTATCCAGAGTGTCTCTAAACCAGGCAATCCACCTACCTACCTTCTTTCCCAATCCACAGAACAGGGGGGAAAGACTGCTGCATACCTTGGATGTACATAGACAGTTACGCTACTACCTGGACAGAACCAAAGGTAACAGAAAAACTGACCAGCTTTTAGTAGCCTATGTAACAGGAAGGGAAGGAAAAGCAATTTCCAAACAGACAATCTCCAAATGGATAGGAAATTGCATAAGATTCTGTTACTCCTACCATGGAAAACCAATTCCACAGAACATAAGACCTCACTCTACAAGAGCTACAGCCACTACCACAGCTTTCTTACGAGGAGTGGCAACCAAGGACATTATTGAGGCGGCTACTTGGACCTCCGTGCATACATTTGCCAAGCATTATAACTTATCTCTATACTCTAGATCCCGAGCAGGGTTTGCCAGTGCTGTATTGCAAGGGATCCTAACTACACCATAATTCTTCTTCCTCCTCCCCTAGTTTGGCTATGGTATTCTACCCATTTGTTATGACTGCAGATGCATCCTTGAAGGACATAGTACAGTTTTGTACCTACCATAAATGTAGATGTCCGAACAGGATAGCATCTGCAGTCAGGATTACCCCCTCCTTCCCTCTGTGGTACTCCTAGGGTATTTACCCTCCTAATAGCTAGCTGGGGGGGGATCTCTTATGGTGTATTTGTTTGTATATATGTACATACATGCTTATTTTTTGTGTTTGCCTTCTACTTTTTGGAAACATTGGCATTTATCCAAAATTTAGCTTTCCAAGAGGGCAATTGGCATCTGGGGCAAGAAACACTGAGGAAAATGTTGTCGGCTGATGCCTTTATACCCGAAGACCAGCAGAGATGACGTCGGGTGAAGTGCGACACCAGCCGAGGCCAGACCCAGACTTTGGAATCCGGCCGACCGAAGGGCTGCCTGACGACAGGACAACCCATTTGTTATGACTGCAGATGCTATCCTGTTCGGACATCTACATTTATGGTAGGTACAAAACTGTACTTTTTGTACCTACCATAAATGTAGATGTTCGAGTGCTCATACAGCTGCAGTCCAGGTTACCCTCCCTCCATCCCCTCTTAGGACAGGCCTTATGACAAACTCCTTTATCATATAACCTATTTGGGGTATTCTTTTATGGTGTATTTGCTTGCAACTACTGTTTTTAATTTATCTACATTGCATGTTTGCATAATATTTTGTTTTGCCTTCCTTCTGGGGGCACCTGACATCTGGGGCAAGAAAAACTGAAGAAAATGGCATCGGCTGCCTCTTTTATACCCCTGCCGCACTGACGTCAGGGAAGAAGCGACAACAACCGACGCCGGACCTAGATTTTGGAATTCGGCCGATCGAGGACCTGCCTGACGGCAGGATAACCCATCTGTAATGACTGCAGCTGTATGAGCACTCTAACATCTACATTTATGGTAAGTACAAAACTGTACTTTCAAAATGCCCTGACAGCTTTCAAGGGCCTGCTTCATCCAGGACACAGTTACTGATAGACAACACTGCGGTCATGTGGTACATAAACAAGCAGGGAGGTACACATTCCTACCCCCTCTGCAGACCAGCAATGACCTTATGGACACAGCATTGGCTTATCAAGTTCACCTGCAAGCAGAATTCCTGCCAGGAAAAACAAATACTCTGGTAGACGAACTAAGCAGAAACCTCATGGATCCCCACGAATGGAAACTGGATCCACAGGTCTTCAGCATGATAATAAGGAAGTGGGGATGCCCAGACATAGATCTATTTGCCTCCCCTCACAACTGTCAATTGCAGAGATTTTGCACAAGGATTTATCACAAGCAAGCATGGAAAGTGGACGCCCTATCATTCAGCTGGAAAAATCTAACAGTATATGCTTTTCCCCCACTGCCTCTCCTTCCCAGAGTACTCCTAAAGGTCAAACAAGAGAAGCCAAAAATGATACTGATTGCACCACACTGGCCACGCCAGCACTGGTACCCAATCCTAAAGACCTTGTCTCAAGGTCCAGCATGGATATTGAGTCAAACGTCTCACTTGCTGACCCAACAAAACAATCAGATCCTACACAGCCAACTCAGGACCTTAAATATGGCAGCATGGCAAATAATGTTGCCATTCAGAACACTCCTCTTTCAAAAGCTGTTATGGATGTTATCTTGGAGGCCAGGAGGCCCAGTACCAGAAAATCTTATGCAGAAAAATGGAAGAGATTCTGTGCTTGGGACCAGGAACAAGGCATTGACATGTCTGTACCAAATATTCCTCAGATTTTACAATACCTAACTGAGATGCTGAACAAAGGCCTTTCTTTCTCATCAATTAAGATTCATGCCTCTGCCATTTCAGCCCATTACAATACGGAACCACCTATCTTTTCTCATCCTTTAATAAGGCAGTACCTCAGAGGGGCCAAAAACATTAGGCCACCAAGGAGAGCACCAATTCCGGCCTGGGACCTCAATTATGTTTTAGAAAAACTCACACTGCCGCCTTTCGAGCCAGCATCAACAGCAGATATAAAATTAATATCCTGGAAAACAGCTCTGCTCCTAGCAATAACCTCCACAAGGCGAGTCACGGAGTTACATGCACTCATGGCTGTGGAACCTTTCATCATTTTTCATCCAGACAGAGTTTCTCTGAGGGCAAACCCTACATTTATGCCTAAGGTGGTGTCCAGTGTGGCAGTCAACCAAACCATTCACTTGCCTACCTTTTACCCATATCCACAGCACAAGGGTGAGAAAATTCTGCATTCTTTAGACATGCACAGGCAGTTGCGCTTCTACTTGGACAGAACTAAAGCTTTCAGAAAGACTGAGCAACTTTTAGTGTCATATGCTGCAGGATCACAAGGAAAGGCTATCTCAAAACAGACTATTTCTAAATGGATAGGTCATTGCATCCGTTTTTGCTATTTTCAACATGGCAAATCAGTGCCTAAGGGCATTAGGCCTCATTCCACCAGAGTAGTAGCCACTTCAGCAGCCTTCCTCAGAGGAGTGCCAACCAAAGCTATCTTAGAGGCTGCAACTTGGAGTTCAGTGCACACCTTTACAAAGCGCTACCACTTGCCTGTCTACTAGTCCAGAGCAGGCTTCGCCACTGCAGTTTTGCAGGGCCTCAGAGCCTCTCCTAATCCTGTTTAGCCCAGCAACCCATCCTCAGCTTTGGGATTCTACCCAAGAGTAATGACTGCAACAGTGAAACACGATGAACATAGTTCAGTTGTGTACCTACCATAAATGTAGATGTTAGAGTGTATTCACTGTTGCAGTCCAGGTTACCCACCCACCACCCCCCTTCTCTTTGCTGGGACTTATCTGCACTTCTCTATCCTATACAACCTTTTTGGTGTATTTGCTTGTAGATGAAGGAAATGCTATTTTTGTGCATGCATTTCGTATTAGCATATTTTTCAGCCTACTAATTTGGGGTACCTGACATCTGGGGCAAGAAAAACTGAAGAAAATGGTGTCGGCTGCATCTTTTATACCCCTGATGCACTGACGTCAGGAAAAAGGCGACAGCAACCGATGCCGGACCTAGACTTTGGAATTCTGGCCAACTGAGGGTAGCCTGCCAGCAGGATAACCCAAGAGTAATGACTGCAACAGTGAATACACTTTAACATCTACATTTATGGTAGGTACACAACTGCAGTTTATCAAGTACCTGTCGGCCGCTACCTGAAATTTTCGTTTTCCACTTTATAATCCTGAAGTCTTCTAAAGCTAAGTACCCCATTGGGGATTCTTTTTTCTTGCCCTAACCGATGTCAGAAAAAGTTAATTGTTTTGCCTGTGGAAAGCAAATACCTCACAGAGATTTTCATTCTTAATGCGTCACCTGTTTAGGCCCAGACCACGATGTCCCTTGCTGTCGGTCTTGTGCCTTGTTTAATGCCCAAACCATTAATCGTCGGGCTATCTCTTCCACAGCCTTCTCTCCCCTACAAATCCACACATCTCTCTCTGTCCTCTTTGACATGGTCTCCATAAATCACCACACCCTCCATGTCCATTGCTTCTTTTCTCTTTTCCTAATTCCCTTGTTCTATGTTAGCTCATATTCCTCCTCCACGTGCCCAATATCACCTACAAAAGTAACCTCCACACTAATCACACCTCATCCTCAGTATTACCCTCATTTCCACTCTGTCTCCCCCTTTCTCATTCAGCACAACCCAATGCACCTATTCCACCCTAAAATCTTCCTCCTCCCCTGCAAAGCTAACATATGTTCACCTAATCTAATCTCAACTCTCCCTAAACACATACACAGCAAACCAAAATGGCTGAAGGATTTTGCCTATAACAACATAATCCTTGCCGGAGATATCCATCCCAACCCTGGTCCTACACACTGTGACAACAACACCAACCCCTCAACTTCTCCCTCCCATATTAATAACCTAAATATCTTCACCATCAATACACAGAGTCTTGGTAACAAAACCCACCAATTACACACTTGGCTAAGTCACAATCAACTTCACATCCTAGCTATATCCGAAACATGGCTTAAACCCTTCATCTCCGACTCGGAGATCCTACCCCCAGGATTTAATATTCTCAGAAATGACCGACTAGTTAAAAAAGGTGGCGGCACTGCTCTAACCTCCTCAACTTAATTCCCCTCCAAATTCCAACCCCACAATTCCAAAACACTGAACTAACTGCTGGACTACTAAAGCTAAACAAGCACAAAAATGTATGCTTCATTGCCCTTTATATCTCACCTGGTAACAGTTGCTCATCTCTCGAAGAAATCCTCCTATGGGCATCCACCAGAATTAACTATGAAACTTGTATCTTAGGAGACATTAATATTGACTGGAATAAAATCATCAGCCACTCACCATCCCTATCCATCAATCTCTACAACTTTACCCAATTAATCCACACTATCACTCGACCAAATACAACAAATCCCCCTGGAACCATTTTAGATTGGATCCTAGTCTCAAATCCTAACAAAATAACTAACTCTGGCACAATTCCTGATACCGTTAGTGACCACCTCCCAGCCTTCATCCATCGCTCCACTAACTCTTCCCCATACCAGCATCAATACATTCACACTCGTAACCTCACTAACTTTAACCCTACAACTTTCTCAAACATATTCAAACAAATGAACTGGCAATCTCTAAACACCCTTCCCCTTGACAAAGTCGTAGACTACTCAACTCTATCTTCCTTGACACCCTAAACTCCCTAGCCCCTCTAAGATATAAAAGAATAAAAACTAACACAGCTCTATGGCTATCCAAACAAACAAAACAGGTCATGCACCAAAGGGACAAACTTTGGAAGCTCTACCAAAATAAACTGCCCAATACCCTGCTTCATTTTAAACCGCTTCGTAACCTTGCAAAACAACTAATAACCAAGGACAAAAAATCCTACTATATCACACTCTAGCCTAACAACAAAAACCCTAAGCAATTCTGGAAATCAATAAAATCAATCCTCCATCCAGGCACAAAGAATAATCCCTGTCCTGACCCAAGTAAATCCAATCTGGAACTAGGCTCTGAATTCAGTGCATTTTTCATCAAATCCATCTCTGCCCTTACCAAATCCTTTCCTAACAATAACCCAACTACCCATCACACTTCCCCCTCAAACCCATCTAACAACCTTCCTCTACTGTTTGAGCTCAAACCCATTTCCACTAACCTCATAAAAAACTCCTATCCAAACTCAAACCATGTACTAACGCTTCTGACAATATTCCCCCCTCCTACATAAATTATGCAGCTGATGGTATTGCTCTCCCAATTAGCATCATTATAAACAGATCCATAAGTGAATCATATTTCCCCAAACTTTGGCACACAATATATCAATCCTCTGCATAAAGGTGGCAAAAATACCAGTGTCTCTAATTTCCACCCTATTGCCCTGCTCTCTCCATTCCAAAATCCTTGAAAAGTGCATCCACCGCCAACTTATGCCATTCCTGACCCAAAACAGTCTCCTCACACCCACTCAGCATGGCTTCCACCCAGCCCACAGCACCACTACCGCTCTTCTCTCCTTCCTTGAAACTGTCAGTCAAGCCCAAAATTCAGGACACCTAGTTTCTACTGTACTAATAGATCTGTCTAAGGCATTTGACACCATTTCCCACAAGCACTTACTCTGCCATCTCTCTAACCTTCACCTCTCACCAAAAACATTATCCTGGTTCTCCAGCTATCTGTCTGACAGATCTCAGGCAGTCAAATGGAAGAACTCCACCTCTTCCTTCTTACCTACCCCAACTGGTGTTCCACAGGAATCCATCCTTGGCCCATGCTTTTCAACATTTTCATCAATAACTTTCACACTGCTATTCCTGACACAAAAATTATTCCATATGCAGACGATTCTACCTTAATCTGCTCTGCTACTAACCTCTCCAAACTGCTGACAAAAACCCAAACTGCATTCTCCGCAGCAGAAAACTGGATGCACCATAACAACCTCTATCTCAATGCAAATAAATCTAAAATCCTACTATTCCCCCCTCTAAGACCTTTTCATTCAACAAAAATGAATTCAAAGTCCTAAGCCAAACTAACTCACCCGTAGAAGTGGTGCCTTCTGCAAAACTCCTAGGCATAACTGTGGACAAACACCTCAAGTTCGACACACATATACAACAAAATATTTAAAAAAAAACACCAAAAGCTAGGTATGTTGTATAGGAACAATCGCTTTCTCTCTCACTCCACTAGACATACTCTGGCCACTACATATCTTCTCCCTTCCTTATAATACGATGCTCCTCTCCTAACCAACCTGTCTGCCTCTACAATCTCCAAACTAGAAAACTGCTACAATAAAAATCTCTAAATTTGCCACAAATTCTAAAAATTCCACCCATCACTGCCTCACCCTTAAATCCATTACATTGGCTTGAACTTTCAAACTACCTTGACTACCTGCAACTATCCACAGCACATAGACCTGTATTTCATCCTACAAAATGCCCTGCTCTGGCTAATATCCTCCCCCCTTATATTCCTAATAGAGCACTGAGATCAGAGCACCAGAATCTAATTGCTATCCGCAAACCTAAGCGTCCTGCTGGCCAGCTTCTCCTCTCATATGCTCTAGGCAAAAAATGGAATGCCCTCCCCACCTCACTAAGAATCCCATCTAACTCTGACAACTTCAAAACCCAGCTTTTCAAACACCTGTCCACTAAATGGAAATGCACCTGCTTCCACGCTACTTAATCTCCTTTCTAAGTCTTTACCCTAGGGGTCCCTTCTTTTCATACTTCAACTCTTTACAATCTCCCATAGTCTTATACATATGACCCTACACAAGCTCCCTGTAGCTCCATTAACTTTACTCTTTCTAACCATTACTACAGCTGTGCTCACATGACTCAACTTTGTAAATAATGTGAAAAGTTTTCTACTTCAAAAACGTGCATGTTAAACGAGCATATCTAGAATTCCTCTTGTTATATATGTAACTGACTTCCACACTCAACACTTCAGTGCCATTTCTCAAAGGAAACTGTATAACCCTTAACCTCTCTCTCTATGAATTCTGCTAACTATGCTTGTGAATATTCTTATTTTTTAACTATTTTTACAATTTTATGTTGTATACTCCTGTATTTTATTGTAACTGAATTTGTACAATGCTTTCTTGGAGCTTTTCTTCCCGAGCCTCCATTGAAAGCAAGCCGTGTTGGCCTAGTGGACTTCCCCAGTAACCAAACTGGAAATAAATAAATAAAATAAATAAATAAATCATTTTTGTCAGTAAATTCTTTCGCTGTTGTTCTTCGTATTCCAAAATGGCTTCAATAAGCCATCTGACTACCGATCTTCTGAAAAAACGTAAAGATAAAGACAGAGACAGACTACATAGGTCCAAACCTGCCGACCATACTTCCATTAAGCTAGTCGCCAGTCAGCCGGTATTCAGTGAGGTGTCTTTGCAGCCCCTGATGCCTGCTTTTGTGGATTTGCAGGCCTCTGCTGAGACCTATTCGGAGTCCGGTATGCCGCGAGATGCTTCTTCGACTGTGGAACCTGTGGATGTCTCTACCTTGGATGGGTCCGGAGCCGCTATGCAGGCACCGGATTCTGAGGATGTATTCCGTCCTACTGATGTTCGAATCACACAGACGACTTTGTCTTTAACCAAAATGACAGTGTGTCTTAGGCCCAGAGAACGCAATATGCCTAGAAAACAGATGACCAAAGCACATGCTCAAGCTCCCATGCCACAAAAGCAGCAAATGCTTAGAATGGCTGAAGACCTTATTACCCTAATTAGGGGGACCCAGCCTTCCCCTGCCAAGAGACAAAGAATAGAGTTTCCTTCTAATTCTACAGACCAGGAGTCCAATGACTCTGACCCTTCTGATTATCAGGACATGCCCTTATCAGTCCTATTGATCTGACCCCCCTTTGTAGCCAGACTTTGTGCTGAGGGCCCCGATGGAGAGCTAAGATTTTTGTCCAGTTCAAAGTTCTTAACTAGTTTGCAGTGCGTCAGGTGGATCCATGAAGCTGGCTTTGCAATCTTGACTGCAGTGGGTTCGAAAGAAGCACCTGGTATGGACCTTCCCACCTTGGTGACGACCAATTCTTCTTCTTTACAACTTTTATCCACACCCAGTCTTTGGGTGTCACTGCCACTTCTGATGTCTCTGTTTTCTATCTGAAACAGAATTTGACTGCAACTGATGTTTAGAATTCATTAACTTCCTCATATATTCAGCTAGTGTAAAATCAGCTTCCTGGTCTGAGGACATGAGAAGTTTCCACTGGGGTGTATAATAAGCCCTTCCAAATAGTTTTTCAAAAGGAGTCCATCCTTTTGCAGTCGGAACAGTTCTCATGCTCAACGGCGCCAGGGGCAAACAATACAACCAATTCTTTCCTGTCTCCGCTATTAACTTTCTAAATTTGTTTTTTAATATACCATTATGCCTTTCAACTAGCTCTGCAGATTGCGGATGGTATGCACAATGATTTTTTAAAGAAATACCAAAATGCTTACTTAACTGCTGTATGGTTTGGTTTACAAAGTGTGTACCATTGTCACTGTAGATACTTTCCGGAATGCCGAATCTAGGGATGATTTCTTTGACAAGTACTTTTGCCACCGTGGCTGCATCTGGATTTTTGGTTGGAAAGGCTTCCACCCGTCTGGAAAACATATCTGCAATGACAAGACAATACTTCTTATTTTCACATTTGTTCAATTCTATGAAATCCATACAGATATTGTGAAACGGATATGGTGGTGTAGGGAAACTCCCTTGCTTGGGCTTTAACGCCCCTTGTGCATGATTTGTTGCAAATCTGACACGTCAAACAAAATTTTTTAGAGTAGTTTGTAAATCCGTACGTTGTGAACACCTGGTTCACCAGCTGTACCATCCCCCCTGTTGAGACATGGCACTCATTTGGAGTCCGGTATGCCTCGAGATGCTTCAATTATGGAACCAGAGGATGTCTCTACCTTAGATGGGTCCGGAGCCGCTCTGCAGGCACTGGCTTCTGAGGGTGTTTTCAGGCCTACAGATTTGTATATTCGACTGATGCCATCTTCAACACTAAGGCCAAAATCTAAATCTTTGTCTAAAAAAACTACGCCTGGGCCACATGTGCAGGCCCCTATGCCTAAAAAAACAAATGATCAAAATGGCTGAAGATTTAATTACTCTGATCAGGGGTAGCCAACCCCCTCCATCCAAGAGGCCTAGGCAAGACATTGATTATGAATCTTCTGAACAGGATTCTATTTCTTTTGACTCTTCTAATGAACAGGATTCATATATTCCTACTTATGAGGACTCTGATGCAGAAGATTCCATTCCTTCTGCTTCTCCCAATGAGGATTTTTCTTTTGGGGAAACTTTACATACCTTAAGGGAACATTTCCACTGGGAAAGTCAGGATTTCTCTGAATTTAAAGAGAGACTTGGGGATCATCTTCTTCTTCCTCAGCATAGGCCTTTGGCTATACCTCCTGTTCCAGACATCGTTGATTATGTTTTTTCAGAATCTAATATGGCTCCTGATTCTCTGCCTCCGGCTCCTTGTAAACCAGACAGATACTACAGGGATGTCCTTCAAGGATGCATCTGCAGTCTTTACAATTGGGTTGTCCTGTCGTCAGGCAGCCCTTCGGTCGGCCGGATTCCAAAGTCTGGGTCTGGCTTCGGCTGGTGTCGCACTTCACCCGACGTCATTGCGGCAGTTATTCGGGTATAAAGGCATCAGCCGACGCCATTTTCCCCAGTCTTTCTTGCCGCGTGGCGCCCGAAGCAGAAGCTGTTCGCAAGTGCCGGTCGGTCAGATCCAGAGATTACTACTACCGAATACTACTTCGAAGACTTCTATAAAGCTAAGTACCCCGTTGGGGACTCTTTCTTGCCTCAGCCGATGTCAGAGAAAGTTAATAACTGTTTATCTTGTGGGAAACAAATACCTCATAAAGATTTCCACTCCTATTGCATACATTGTTTAGGCCCAGACCACGGCGTAGCAGCTTGTCTAGCCTGTGCTTCTTTTAACCGACGGACGCTTAGGCGCCGCTCGGACTTTGCTGAACAGATTTTCGGCTCGATTTTGCCTACATTATGCCGTCGGATCCTCCGACTACGCAAATAACCAAAAGCAAGAAAGGGCCGACACTCGCGGTCCGGTTCGGCCGAAACCGCGGTTAAGCAAACCACAGTGTCTCGGTTTCGGCGAAACCGAGCAAGCAGTTCTTTCTTCAGCTGATAACTTGCCTTCTACGAGGCCTCTTCTAACCTGGTAGAGCGGCTTCTGAAATCCAACCTTCTGTTGCGATTTCACAGGATTTATCAGACACCATTCCCTAGATATTTCTACCCCTGCACGTGGAGCTGCTAGGCCTCCCCCAGCTATGTCTATTAAGGCCTTTGCCAGGGCTAAAGCAGCCAAAGCATCAAAACCTGTGCCTGCCAAGCCCCCCTCTCACAGGCCCAGCACCAGCTCCCATATGCTTTCTTTGGCAGAGGATCTCATCTCTTTAATTCGTGGAGCCCAGCCTCATCCAGACAGGGCCTCTCTCCCTCCTCCAGAAAAGAGGCCTAGAGCAGAGCCCCCTGAGCCAGTATCCACAGAGGATTCCTCTGATGACTCAGAACATACAGACCCTCTTGAGGCTTCTTATTCTCCTTACGAAGACTCTGATGCTGAGGAGTCCATCCCTTCAGCCTCTCCTCCTGAAGAATTTTCCTTTGGGGAAACCTTGCATGCTATGAGGGAACAATTTCAGTGGCAGGGCCAAGATTTCTCAGACTCTAGAAAAAGGCTTAGGACCTTTCTACATTTGCCACAGCATAGGCCTTTAGCTATACCTCCAGTTCTATCTGTTGTTGATGATGCATTTAATGATGCTTGCACTGCTCCTGATACTTTACCTCCGGCTCCTGCTAAGCCCGATAGGTACTACAGGGTCCCGGACACTCATCACCACTTATATAAGGCTCCTTTTGCAGATCTGAGACTATCTCC